>NC_140946.1:29201623-29584123 GCF_014529385.1 Adiantum capillus-veneris
GCACGAACATCGTACTAACCATGCAATCATCACTTTCAAGTCCAAGGCGGACCGAATCAGAATCCTCGAGCAATCAAGGCTTCTTAAAGACACCAAAATCTGGTTTGCAGAAGACCTCACTCCCGCCCAACTCAAGCAGAAGAAGGTAGAACTACAAAAGATGCGAGAGGCGCGCACTGCAGAAAAATGGGCAGTTTACCGAGGAGCCAAAGCCATTATCCAGGAGTTTCGAACTCCCAAACCGGCCCCCTCCCCATCTACCCCTCCTTAGGCTTTGTTCATTTTACCTTCTCTTTTTGTTCACCCCTCGCCGGACCCTCAGTCCATAACTAAGATGTATCTTGACAATGTACTGGTTTTGTGTTCGGTCTCGTAGGTCATATCTGACCTCCGTTGGACGATAATTCAATCTCTCTCTCTCTCTCATGATTGAGTCCGTGGGCTGCTTTTTTGAATGACATTTTACCCATTTTTGGGGTGTACTGCCCAATTGTAACATGTGAAAATGTAACCCGCCCTTCAAACAAAAACACTAAAATGGCAAAAAATCATAAAATCCTGCAAATTTCATGCCCGTCTAGAATCAACCCTCACCCTGATTGTAGAAAGTAATGGTTGGATTGCATGCATTATAAAGTCTAAGTTTTATTCAATTGCCATTGTTTCCCAAGTTGTCATACAAACTTCAAACCTGGAGAGAGGAGGGCTGCGTGCACTTACTATAATGTGTTGCAATCACGCGCCCGCTCGGGGGGGGGGGGGGGGGGGGGAGGGGGGTAAAATCACGCAGTGATTCCAATTAATGAAACCACATCATTTGACACGGCACCAATTCTGTGACGCCATTGATTTCTCAATCATTTTCATAATGTAGGTCATCAAGCCAAATAAACGATCATCACTTATCAAATGAAAAAGCAATACAGATTGAAGGCTAAGTGAGGGGGTAAGACACCCTCACCTTTCTTTTTAGGTGCAAGTAGAGCCAGTCGACCTCCATACACACTTAAAAAGAATCATGATGCAATCTGAGGTAGTAGCAGCTAAGGCACCTCAAGCTCATAGAGCTACAGGCAGGTCCGTAAGCAAGGCTGATTCAACTCGACTCCTAGAGAGGAGAGGATGCAGCTACTAAGTTGTGCTATCAAAATGTAGTGGCAAAGGTGCAAGGAGAAAAGAGAACTGAGAAAACACTAATAAGCATTAGGCAGGGCTAGAGTCTGTAGAAGAGGCCATCACCCTCGAGAGGAGTAAAATGCATTAATCGCTATGTACTTGAATACACTAGGGCTCATTAGCATGTTGAAAAGATGTTTAAGGGTATGTTTTTACAAGAGGAACACAATTTCCCGCCAAAGTGAGTATAGGAGTACGTTCTTGCATGTGCACACTAGTTCTAGTCTCCTGCATCAGCTATGTCATGCGTTGAACCATCAGGTAGAGGCACACGTCCAAGCAAACTACTAGCATACATGGTAAACCACTCACGACTCAGCGTGATGTGAAGCCTAGCACTCACATCTAGTATCAAATGTGAAGGTGATATGTGGTCAAAAATTGACATAAGAAATTCAGGATTAAACATAGAATCAAACTTAACATCTTTGTCATGTGTAGCCTCATACGCTATATTTTCTTGCACATCAGCCAAAGTGGTAGCATCTTTCCTGTGTTGTCTCCTTCGTTATCTGCCACAAACAACACCTACGTACATGCCTTGCATGACCACTATGCCAACACACAATGTCTTTGTGTCTGCAAGGTCATCCTCTAATTGTAGGCAACTCTCTAGACTCATCTGTGCCAAAAGCATTGCACAATCTCTGCCATAAATCTCTAGTCGTATATGCATCCAAACCGATGCGATAAATAGACTCATCAAGGTGCAACATGATCATCGAATGTGCAAGCTCACCCAAGTCCTCCCACTCATCGTCAAATCATAGACTCTGGCCTAGCATCCAGGCATTGTAGTGGCAACACCTAGCCCAACTTATTCAATGTATCATGCATACCTACTTTTCAATGCTCGAAGTCCAATCCATCAAACCTCAAAGTCCAAGCCATCAGACCTTCTATACAAAAGTTTAAACTCTGACAATGATATACTTTCCAATCCATGGCGCTAACCTGTGAACAAGATCAAGCACAAATCGATATACTAACAATAGCCAAAAATCTTGGCTAATAGATACACCAAGTACTGTCCAAATACAAAATATATTCTGACATAAGTTGTCAAAGAGAACTGTCAGCAAATATAGCGATCAATGTAGTGAGACAAGTGAGCAAAGCCACTCAAATGATGACAAAACCGCTCTAGTCCAAGAGCATATCTAACCAAGAGCACTATGCGATAATCGATGAATCTATCATCAACATTCTACCTCCTAAAGAGATTACCACAGACATATCAAATGACATAATCTAGTAAGCCCACAAGAGCAAACACTCTCACAATAAAATGCCCAAAAAACACTACTGCAAAGCAATCGCTAAGTTCCAAATGCAATCAAATCAAGTGCAAACCAATGCACATAAGCAATGAACTTGCTAAGCAATCTGGCAGAGTTCTGGCAGCATTCAGTCAATCCACCAAAATAACCAAGACAATGCTCGTAACAAGAGCAAACCATGCGCATCAAACCGTACTAAAAAATACATGACCTTCCCCAAAGTCTCAACTATTTGAACCTAGAAAACAATCCTACAATCCAAAATAGAAAATGCATCAACCACACTCTGCAAGTGAGGCAATTACTAGCAAGAACCTAGATGCAAACCAGTCAAAATATGGCATTTTTGACCACTTCTAGGGCGGTGCACGCATCATCACAGATCAGGCACCGCAAATAGACAGTTACCACATGTGTCAAACTTCTCGAGCGGGATGAGAGTACCCACACTTGTCGCTTTCATTTACATTCTAGAAAGCTCAAACACATTACCTAGATCCAAAAGAAGCCACCAAAAACCATATTCAAGGCCCCGATACCCTATCCAGGCATATACGTGTGCCCGACTGCTTGCACGCAAACCTGACTATTCACGATGTGTACACACTGCATCTTTTTTAGGACTTGAAACCACTTTACAAAGCTCCCAACTGCATGTATTTAAATCATTTTATACATATGACCATGCATATACGCACTACTTTGTACATACCAAAAGTTGTCTATCATCATTGCCCACCCTCTAGGTAGAGCATTTATGCTCAACCAAGAGACTATTCGCATCTGGAACCACATCCCTCATAGAATATTTCTTCAATTGATACCCATTTATTTTGTAGCACAAACGATCACCAGATAATTTTTCCAACTCATATGTGCCATTAGAAAATACATGCTTCACTCTGTATGGACCCAACCATTTGTCCCTCAACTTCTTTTGAAAAGTAAAATCCAAGCGACAATCATACTTCATCACCGGATCTCCCTCTTTGATCTCTTTCTCTGGCAGCCTCTTATTCATTTTCTCCATCCTTGTCTCTGCTTGTTGAAGATAATAATCACTGGCTTTCTCTCTATTCATTCGCAACAACTCTAGAGAAAGAATTCTTTCTTGCAGCTTGTCATTATGCTCACCTTGCATTCTGCACAACAACTTCACGGCATCCAACTGCACTTATATGGGCATAAGATCTTCTTTTCCATAAACAAGATCATATGGTGTAAACTGTGTTGACACTCTATACGCAGTTCTATAAGCCCACAAACAGTTTTCCAAGTCCAAGTCCCACTCTTTAGGATGCTCTCTAGCATACTTTGATAGCATCTTCACAATTTGACCATTGCAGTTCTCAACCAATCCATTGCATTGTGGGTAGTAAGGAGAAGAATGCCTATGCTGAATTGTCTTTCTCCATGAGAGCAGAAACAAGTTTTCCCCTAAACCCTAGTCCGCGATCAGAAATGATAACCATAGGAGCTCCAAACCTGCAACACACCTGTTCATATAAAAAAGAGGCCACTTTTCCTACTGTTACATCTTTTACTGCTCTTGCCTCCACCCATTTTCTCAAATAGTCCACAGCCACAAGGATATACCTTTTGCCATTGTTGGTCCTCGGCATTGGACCTACAGCATCTACTCCCCATTTTGCAAATGCATCAAAAGACATTATAGCTTTGTGAGGCTCAGCCAAAATCTTTTGATTTGCAAACACTTGACAGTCATGGCATGACTTGCACCAAAAATAAGCATCTCTCATCATAGAGGGCCAACAATAACCTGCTCTCAAAATACGAAAGACAACCCGGTCTTTGCCTTGATGACCTGTTTCTTCATGGAAGTGCTCCAAAATCAAGTCTATTTCTTCTTTGTACGTAACTTTTCTCAAAATGCTATCCTTGCCATAAAGCATGAGATCTTCACCTACCAATGTGTAGTTTCTTGCTTTTGCAACTATTCTCTTACGCCGAACCTTTGACATGCCCTCTGGACATTGCCCTTTTCCAAGAAATACTTCTACATCTTTCAATGATTCCCTTCCTGCATACAAGGCTTCCCTGACCTTTAAAGAAGCTACCAAGGCATCCAGCTTGTCCCTAGCCAAATCATCAGCTTCTTTATTCTGCTCACGAGGAACATGCTTAAACTGTATCTTATCAAACTCATGCAAAAGCTTCTTGATGCCATAGAACCACTTCTTCAAATTGTCTTTCTTAACATTCCACAAACCAAGCAACTGATTCATGACTAGCAATGCATCCCCTTTTGCAATGACCCTCTTCAATCCAAAATCAACACACTGCTTCAACCCAAGGAAAAGCGTGAGATACTCAGCGTCATTGTTACTTTCAACTTCATCAAGATCGTAAGCTCTAGAAAAGATTACATCGCCTTTTGGGTTCTTAATGACTACACCACCACTTGCCTTTTGAAGAAATTTTCTGTATGCACCATCAAACATCATTGTATACGCATCTGTAATATCTACTTCCTCTTCATGATCATCCTTGTCTACCCTTGGGTAAGATGGAAGCTCCCACCCCTTATGTACCACTATGTCTGCCAAGTGAGCTTTAACAAAATGATCCACTTTAAACGCGAACTCATACTCTTGAAGCTCCAAAGTCCACTTTAAGATGCGCTTGCTAGGCTTCAAATGTTGTACTACATCCGGAAAAAGGTTTGATATGGTGAGCACATAGAAATGTTGGGGCAACAGATAGGTTTTGAATCTGTGACGACAAGCAAGAACTAAGGCAAATACCCATTTTTCCATTTCCGTGTAGGAGAACTCGCTTACATTCTTCATCTTGCTCTCAAAATAAACTGGCTTGAAGTTCCTTCCTTGCTTTTGTAAGAGAACCGACCCAAAAGCTACTGACCCCACACTAATAGATACATAGAAAATCAACTGCAAGTCGGGAGGACTCACTGTTGGTAAAGCACACAATACCTTCTTGATACCATCAAAATCTTGTTGCATGTCTTCATTCCACTCAAACCGTTGAACTCTTTGACTCAATTTTTGGAGAGGATACACATACTGACATAGCATCCAAAAAAAACGTGACAAGTAAATGAGCTTATGAACAAATGATGCCAAATACTTTGTGTTGTTGGGCAGATCCATAAGCAATAAAGCCTTAACTTTCTCTGAGTCAGATGCTATTCCATTTTGGGAAAACCACATGTCCTAGCAAATGGACTCTAGCATGAGCAAATTTACACTTCTTTGGGTTGAGTTGCCCACCCTCTTGTTGAAGCCTTTCAAAACTCAACCTCACCTTCTGCAAATGTGTGATCCTTGAGCTATAACACCCAATGTCATCCATGAAAACACGAATGAACTTACCCAAGTAGGGACCAAACACTCTATTCATCCGTCCTTGGAAGGTAGCATATGCATTAACCAGCCCAAAAGGCATTCTTTTGTAGGCAAAACAAGCCCAAGGAGTAATGAAGGTCGTCTTCAATCGATCTTCAATCACTATCAAGATCTGAAAGTAGCCAGAAATCCATCCATGATTGAGTAACGTTCCTGCAACAACTTGATTGAGGACTTCATCTAGGAAGGGTAGTGGATAATGATTTCTTTTTGTGGCAGCATTCAAAGGTTTGAAATCAACACATATCCTAAATCTTAGATTCTTCTTGGGCACAATAACAACTGGAGAGACCCATTCAGACTTCTCCACTCAAAAGATGAAATCTGCTTCCAAAAGCTTCATCACCTCTTCATGAAGTGCCTTCTCATGAATGACCCCCAACCTCCTAAGCTTTTGAACCTTTGGCTTGGAACCTTCTTTTAGATTGATTCTATGCTCGACTCCTTTAGCTCCTTGCAACTCTGTATAGTGGCGAATAGCTTTGGAAATTCCTTGAACGTGTCTTCATACTCCTTTTTTCTTTCTCTGTCAAGTCCTCTCTTACCATGCTCCTTGCATTCACATTGGCAGGCTCTACAACTGCTTTTAGACTATCCTTCTCCTCCTTGACCTTCACATCATGCACCAATGCTTCCTTTTCAACACTTATCCCAAAAAGATCAGGACATAATTGCATCAAGCCTTCCTCTATACTTTCTTCTGATGATGTAGACAAAGAATCACTATCATATGACGTAGTTTCTGTCGAGTCTATATCCTGCATCTCCAATAGGGGCTGTGTAGACAATGGTCCTTCCTTTCTCTTTGTCGGGGATGGTGATCAAGCCCGTGCCCCAATCGTGCTTAGCACCAATGGTTGAAACCATGCACTCAATCCCCAAGACTTTTATCTTCACATCTTCAGCTATTCCAAGACACCTTGCCTTTTTGTGGTTGGCCATCCTCATATGGATCAAAGCATTCACTGACATCTTGATTTTGCTTCCTTCATGATAGCCTCGTTCATGACACACACCTGGGCACCACCATCCACATATGCTTGCACTTCCTTTTTTTGTCCCAACATAGCTTCAACTATTGGCACCATATCCACTGGATGACCAACCCTCAAGGATGACACCATGTTTTGATGCTTTTCCTTCTTGGAAGGAAGCCGCGTACTCACACACTTGGTCCACTGCCTCCTCAATTTAGCATTCAAAGCCACCAACTGACCAAAAGATATATTTGCCTTTTGATTTCGTATATCATCGACAATATAGTCTTCAACACCTTGGCCAAGGGTGTAGTCCTTTGGACCAATTTTCCTTTTTCGTCGCCTCTTCTTACTCTCTGGTTTGTCTTCTACCTTAGCCTTTCCTTTTCTCGCTCTTGTTTCCCTCTCTTCTTCTGTCTCTTTCTCCCTATCATGCCTAGCTCTCTTATTGGCCAAAACATCAACATCTTGATGCTCAAGGGTAATGACGTTGTGAGCGGGATGGAAACACATAGAACGCCTCTATAATGACCCGACACACACTCTTGGGATGATACACACACACATTATGGGGCACCACTCGGCTTACACAACCAGCCTGGCCGAGACAGTAAACACACAGACGGAGTGAGAAGAGAGAGATTTCCCACTTGCCCACTCAACACTCACACATACACACTCACACACACACTCTCAATTCAACTCAAAGGAGGCAAATTGCTGTTGTTTAGACTCAATGAAGCTCAGCCCAACACCAATGGGGCAAATAGTTTACACAGTATTGAGAAAATACACCAGATACAACCACAAAGTTAAGCAGAGGTTTCACTCACCGGAGAAGATTACACAGAAAAACAGCAGAAAATCTATGAGAAATTTGGCAAAATGGACAGCGCCATTGCGTCCGGAACGGCCCAAAACCCCAGTTTACAATGTCAAAGTGCTCAAATCCGACCTCGGATGAGCAGTTTAGGGCCAAAAAATGCTCCAAAAACAGCAAAAACACACTTGCGGCTGTTCCTCCTCTCTTCTCCACGTTTTTTCTGGTCTCCTCTCAGTTTTTTTAGTTCCCACACTTAGTTTTATTAGTTGGGCACACTTGGACTTTGAGATGACCTCAAACGGACCCCGAACATGCCAAAAACTGACCTCGCAGTGCATAGTTGTCATCTTTTTGCATCATCCGCACACCTGGCACTCATTTCTTTTCAATAATGCGTCTCGCAACCACGTGAAGTGGCCCCAAAAAGTGGTCCTAATGATGACCTTTTTGCATAACTCTCACAAGAAAACACCCACGTTGTGTCTGTACTTATCCGCGTGCAAGTACTGACCCCGTTCGGCCTCCTGACGCCACTCGATGCCATCTGACGCACCTGCTTACCTCATGTCGTCAGCCCGCGGATAGCTTCCTCGAGAAGTTTTACGCGCTACCAACTCCTCCTTATTGTCGAAAAAACACACTGGTACTGATAATAGTGAAAATCGCTGCACTATGTACACCTTGTCCTACCTGTACACACGTGGGCCCCACGTAACCACCTAGCTATGAAAAATGGGCAATTATTTATTTGATGCACCATGCATGGATATGTACATATGCACAATCTCAAACTCCAAAAAACTCCTGACATAATTTTCCCATCCCCTAGCCTGCTAGATCATTCATGATCAGCAACAGCAAAAAGAGATATGAGGCTCGCCTCATCACAAGTCTCCTCATCCCTCACAGACATCACTTGCTCCACAAACAGCTCATCCTGCTCCACCATCATCAATCTAGCATGATACAATTTAAGACGCAATCCATTTACCCTTGACTTATGTAGAACCCCATCCAGGTTAGCCAACTAATATGTACCATTCGAGAAACACTCCACTACCTTGAAAGGGCCTTCCCACTTAATTTGAAACTTCTTTTGGAAGATGTTGTCCAGCTTACTGTTGTAGAGCAAAACCAAGTCATGCTTCTTGATACCCTTACTTTTGACCTTTTCATTTATCTTTGCCAAAGCCTTATCCTGCATCTACCCATAATGCTCCAATGCGCTCATCCTATCCAACTGAACCTCTTGTAACTGCAAGAGCCTCTCTTTGAATGCATCACTAGGCGGCCCAATCAACTTCTCTAACATCTTGACCGCAGGCAACTCTACCTCCACAGGCAATAGTGCTTCCTTTCCATACACCAAATGAAATGGAGTAAACCCTGTACCTGTCTTCACCGAAGTACGATAAGCCCATAATGCACTAGGCAATTCCAAATCCCAATTCTTTCCTTGGTGCTCTGTCACTTTCGAAAGAATCTGTACCAACTCACCATTGAATCTTTCATTTAAGCCATTACACTGTGGGTAATAAGGAGTGGTATGTTGGTGCCTAATCTTCATCTTTGCGCATAAGAAGTCTAGCAGTTTAGCTCTAAATCCTGGCCCCGTATCTGAAAGTAGCTCTAATGGCACCCCAAACTTGCAACATATTTCATCATACACAAATTTTGCCACATCCTTTGCAGTGATCTGTTTTACTGCTATAGCCTCTGCCCATCTAGAAAGATAGTCCACTGCCATCAAAATATAGCTTTTGCCCCTGCTTGTGATAGGTAACGGGCCTATTGCATCAATCCCCCACTTTTCAAACACATCAAACGCCATAATGGTTTTTCGTAGCTCTGGCTTCAACACTCTCTTCCCAAATGCTTGACACCTATTGCAAGACCTACACCAATGGTGAACATCCTTGTGCAAACTAGGCCATACACACCCCTCTTGCAAAATCTTATGCAAGGTGATCTTTAGAGTAAAATGGCCACCACATGCGCTTTCATGATTCTCTTCCAACACTCTATAAAGCTCCTCCCTCCATGGTACACGTCTCAACACAAGATCAGCCCCTTTCATGTATAAGACATCACCAATCAATTTGTACCTGTATGCTCTACGCACAAAGCCATACTTCTTAGACTTCTGAATCTCCTTTGGAATGATTCCTGTTAGCAAAAACTCCTCTTCTTGAGCCAAACTTTCCTGGCCATGATAAAGAGGTAAAGTGGTCCTCAACACAAATAGCTCCCCAATCATCCCTTGAGCTGCTTCATGTGCCTCTCCATTTAGAGCACGTTCAATGTGTCTAATGCTCCATGCTTCGAACTTTTTTAACAGGCCTTTAATTCTGAAGCACATTTCCTTCAATGAGGTGTTCTTGCTCTTCCACACACCCAACACTTACTTCACCACTAACAAGGCATCACCTTTTATGCTCAACCTTCGAACCCCATGCTTCAAACAAATGTGTAATCCGGCTTCCAGAGTAGCATATTCAGCCTCATTGTTACTATGAGCATCCAATTTGAACCCTCTCTTGCATACTAGCTTCCCCTCTGGATCATAAAGTGCTATACCCCCTGAAGCCGCATCATGGCTCTTTCTGTATGAACCATCAAAGAACAACACATGTGCATTGCTGATCTGTGGCACTTCTTCAACTACCTTTCTCACCACCTCTTCCTTAACAATAAGGGGATTCTCCTTGTAGGTCAACAAATCAGCTAGGGTAGCCCTTGTACTATCGTCTACTAGAAAAGAGAACTCAAACTCTTGCAGCTCAATTACCCATTTCTTCACCACATTTGACATGTTAGTACCATTAATTAACTGTGGCAAAAAGGCATAACTCGTCAAGAAAACAAAAGGCCGTGGTAGCAATTAATGACGAAATCGTCGACAAGCAAATACTACACTGGCCATCACTAGCTCTACTTCTGAGAACTTTCTCTCCGCTACCAACTTCACTCGGCTTGCACAATACACTAGCCTCATATAATGGCTGCCCTTCCCCTTTTGCAATAGCATGGCTCCAATGGCATCATCCCCTACTGAGGGATTTACATAAAAAACTTTCTCCCAATCAGGAGCCTGCATGGCTGACAAACCCCCTAACACCTCTTTCACCTCTTGAAACACTTCTTCACACTTGTCATCCCATTGCAATGGATCATGCTTTGCCACTTGTTGTAATGGATAAAGAATTTGAGAAGACAATGGAATAAACCTTGCCATGTACTTCACTTTGTGTATAAAGGTTGCCAATTGCTTCGTACTCGTAGGTGATGGAAGAAGAATAATAGACTTAACCTTATTTGGATCAGCCTCAATGCGATTTTCTGACACCATATGGCCCAATAACTTCACCCTTGGCTGTGCTAGATGACATTTCTTTGGATTTAGTTGTCCCCCACATTCATCATATCAAGCCAATACCATTTGCAGATTCTCATGGTGTTCAGCCCTACTGCTATAAACACAGAAGTCATCCATAAAAGCTTTAACACAACTACCAATGAATGGTTCCAACACCCAATTTGCTCTCTCTTGCTAGAAGGAAGGTCCATTTGACAACCCAAATGGCAATACTGTGTAGCAATAGCAGCCCCATGGTGTAATAAAAGTGGTCTTTGTGCGGTCTTTAAGAGCAATCTTCAATTGAAAATAGCCTGAAAAACCATCACACACACTGTACCTCTCATAACCTGCCACTGAATCCAAGATCTGATCGATGAATGGAAGAGGATATGGGTTCTTCTTAGTGGATGCGTTTAAGGGTTTAAAATCTACACAAATTCTCCACTTCCCATCCTTCTTTGGACTGACTACAACTGGACTCACCCATTCTGTGGTCTCCACAGGGATTATGAACCCTGCCTTCAACAACTTGTCCACCTCTTCTCACAAGGCTTCCATTTGCTCTTGACCCATCCTTCTTAGCCTTTGCCGCACTGGCTTAGCACCTTCTTTCAGCTCTATATGCATCTCTTCACCCTTGAACCCTCTGATCTCTTCATATGAAGTAATGAACAAATCAGGAAAACTAGCCAGCATGTGCAAATATATATCCTTCTCCATAGCTGAGAGGTCTCCACTGATCATTTGTGTCATCAATTCCTGCTTCTTTGACAACTCAACCTTGGTTTGCATCAGACCTTCAATCACTTCATAAGGCCCTTCACTTTCATCTTCAACCTCATTCGCAAATGCAACTAAACCAAACTCCTGGATTTCTTTGTCCATCAAAAGAAATGCAACATCAGCATCCTCATCACTGCTGGTAGTGCTATCACTGTCCTCATCTGTCACCGTGGAAGAGTCTTCATCACTAGACTCATCCTCATCTTCATAAAGCTCCTCTAATCGTTTCCTTGTGTCCATATTATAAAGCTTCTTGGTACCTGTCTTTCCATAGAGGCTAATTGTACCACGTCTCCAATCTTGAACGACTCCCACTGCACGTAACCATGGTCTGCCCAGTATAATAGGATATGCTCCCAACCCTACTGGCATCACATGAAAATCAACCACTGCCTTTGCATCATATGCCTCCACTTCTAAGCTCTTTACAACACCCAAGCATTTTACTTTTTGATGGTTTGCCAATCTGATCCGAAACCCTGACACCCCAGTCACTGTAAGATCCATCTTCTCAACGCATGAGTGTGTTATCACACATATTTCGGCCCCGCCATCAATTTCCTTTTGTGCCACACATCTACTATTGGACAGATATCTGGTAGCTCGTCCATTGCCAACACCTTTACTGAACCTCTCTCTGGCACTTTCTCCATTGGGTTAACCATCCTCTTCCACTGTCGCTTTAGCTTAGGCACCATCTCTATAAGTTGCCCAAAAGTAACATCTGCCTTCCTGCTCGTCAGATCCTCCTTCAAGTCATAGCTTAATTGCCCATCCCCTAGTGGAAAATCTGAAACATGAAACTTTCGACGAGCTCTCCTTTTCCTCTTGGCCTTGACATCCTCGCCTTCATGGATCTTTCCTTTCTTCTTACTAGGACCTGGGGCACTTCTTCCTTCCTTATCCTCTGTGGTCCTCTTCCCAATAGGCATCACTAATGTATCCTCTAGCTTTGATGCCTTTTCCTCCTGGGTCAGTCCACTGGTTCCTTCATCTCCCTTAATTTCGATGCCATAATCATGCGACCTAGTTAGCACCTGTTTTGGCAATGGATACATGTCTCCTCCCATCCTTGGTGGCTTATCACATTGCGGGCTGATGTGACCCAACTCTCCACAATTGTAACATGTGGGCGTCTGCCTCCAGTACCTACCATTGCTTTGTCCAACACCATTCCTAGGCATTTCTTCACCTCTTGGCTGATTTTCAAACCTCCCTCGACCTCGATTATTTCCCACTTGACCTAGCATGTTTAGGCTGAGATTCTTCATCAAATCTACCACTTGCCTCGTGTCTTGCCTTAGCCCATCATCTTGCACCGATGTAGTGACCACTGTTGGCATAACCTGAGTAGTAACAGGAACCACTGGTTCATGATGAACCCTTGACATGCGACCTTGTAAAGACTCTATAGGCTAAAATTCAGACCTCATTGGCAAAGAATTCACCCCTAACTAGCTCATTTTCCTCAACGTCCACTCTTTGTTCCTTGCTACCTATAGTGCATCTTCATATGTCCTAGGCTTCTTTAGCTCCACTCTCCAACGTATATTCTCCCAAAGACCAGCCAAGAACCTGTCCTTCTTCATCATGTCAGGCGGGGGTACCTGTGGTGCTAAGGCCTTGCACATCTGCTCCCATGCCAATGAGAACTTACGTATATACGCATCTACTGGCTCACCTTCCTTTTGCACCAAACCTTGTACTTCTTGCCACACTTTGTCAGGATCTTCTATCTTCACAAACTCCACTTCCAACCCATGCCTTAGATTGTCCCAACTCAATCTTACAGGTGGATCAGCCACATGCAACTCCTCTTCAAATGATTTAGACCAAACTCGTGCATCACTCTTCAAACAAATTTGGAGAAGATGTAACATTTGCGCAGGGTCATGAATCTGGTTGCTAATGCAGGCAACCTCCATCTTTTCCAAAAAATCTTCCACATCTTCATCACTTCTTCCATGAAACTCCGGATAAGAGAAATCCATGGCTACCCAAATTATGATGCTTTGAGAACCCCTTTGAACACACGTGCAAGAACCCAAAACTTTTGACTACCCAATCCCCAGAAACTTCAATGGAGCTCAACTTTAGATAAGGACAAACACATGCACATCAAATGAGTTTTCATAGTTGATCATCGAAATTACAACAGGCAAAGGGCATTCCAAGATCTCTCGTAATCTTCTTGGCCCGAACATAAAGACTATGCGCTGCTGGGAAAAAATCTTCCTTAACACATGAACATTTATCTGGATTCTTTGAGTTAAATGAAATGGAGTGAATTGAGGGCCATTTTGATCATCCATTAAAGCCAACCATGAAGCTCCCAAGAAGGCACACCTGACTTAACCTCTGATTTTGCCAAAATTTCAGTAGCATAACAGCATAAATGGCTCAAAAGACCAAAAAACCAGCCATCATGACTTGGAAAAATTTTGGCAGAGTTTCCCCAGAAATAGAGCAGTAGGAACCCAAAATATAGACTGTATATGTATGCATAAACTGTCAACAATAGAACCCGAGCATCAAGTAGGACTCACTAGTACATAGCCTATGGCGAGGTCACAAAAGGGTGCTCCAGCTACTTGTATCACCGAAAGGATCTCCACATTTGAGAATCCCCCAGCTCAATAAAAACCTCACGCTATCGACCCACACGAAGGCTAATGCAAATCACGTATAATCAAGTCTCAGAAATGACTATCTTCCAGACCAAGTCTCAGGAATGGTGGGACTGCAACTACAACCAGTATGGCTCCACAAATGCGTACAATGGCAGTTTCACAGTAAAAATCTCAACAACAACTGCAGTGACATCACTACTACTCCATATCACTCCAGCTACCAGCTATGTCACCCTACCTTAACTGTGTACAACTGCAAGTGACATCACTACTAGTATATCACTGTACTCCAGCTACCTGTACCTGTGTGAATCACCTGTACCTGTGTCTGTCCCTGTAGCTTGTAACCTGTACCCTGTAACTTGTAACCTGTACCATGTAACCTGTAACCCCGAATCTCGAAGCTTGAAGCTCGAAGCAGAAGGTACTCGAAGAAGATCCTCCGTGAGGGCGCCAAAAGAATGTGAGCGCGATGGAAACACACAGAACGCCTCTATAATGACCCGACACACACTCTTGGGAGGATACACACACACATTATGGGGCACCACTCGGCTTACATAACCAGCCTGGCCGAGACAGGAAACACACAGACGGAGTGAGAAGAGAGAGATTTCCCACTTGCCCACTCAACACTCACACATACACACTCACACACACACACTCTCAATTCAACTCAAAGAAGGAAAATTGATGTTGTTTAGACTCAATGAAGCT
Source organism: Adiantum capillus-veneris (assembly GCF_014529385.1). NCBI lineage: Eukaryota > Viridiplantae > Streptophyta > Polypodiopsida > Polypodiales > Pteridaceae > Adiantum > Adiantum capillus-veneris. The sequence goes on from NC_140946.1 coordinate 29,216,754, forward strand.
CAGCCCAACACCAATGGGGCAAATAGTTTACACAGTATTGAGGAAATACACCAGATACAACCACAAAGTTAAGCAGAGGTTTCACTCACCGGAGAAGATTACACAGAAAAACAGAAGAAAATCTATGAGGAATTTGGCAAAATGGACAGCGCCATCAAAACCCCAGTCCTACAAAGTCAAAGTGCTCAATCCGACCTCGGATTAGCAGTTTAGGGCCAAACAAAGCATTCCAAAAACAGCAAAAACACACTTGCGGCTGTTCCTCCTCTCTTCTCCACACACGTTTTTTCTGTCCTCCTCTCAATTTTTTTAGTTCCCACACTTATTTTTTCTTAGTTGGGCACCCTTGGCCTTTGAGATGACCTCAAACGGATCCCGAACATGCCAAAAACCAAACCCCAGTCTACAATGTCAAAGTGCTCAAATCACGACCTCGGATAGAGCAGTTTAGGGGCCAAAAAATGCTCCAAAAAACAGCAAAAACACACTTGCGGTGTTCCTCCTCTCTTCTCACGTTTTTTCTGGTCTCCTCTCAATTTTTTTAGTTCCCACACTTATTTTTCTTAGTTGGGCACCCTTGGCCTTTGAGATGACCTCAAACGGATCCCGAACATGCCAAAAACTGACCTCGCAGTGCATAGTTGTCACCTTTTTGCATCATCCGCACACCTGGCACTCATTTCTTTTCAATAATGCGTCTCGCAACCACGTGAAGTGGCCCCAAAAAGTGGTCCTAATGATGAACTTTCTGCATAACTCTCACAAGAAAACACCCACGTTGTGTCTGTACTTATCCGCGTGCAAGTACTGACCCCGTTCGGCCTCCTGACGCCACTCGATGCCATCTGACGCACCTGCTTATCTCATGTCGTCAACCCACGGATAGCTTCCTCGAGAAGTTTTACGCGCTACCAACTCCTCCTTATTGTAGAAAAAACACACTGGTACTGATAATAGTGAAAATTGCTGCACTATGTACACCCTGTCCTATCTGTACACACGTGGGCCCCACGTAACCACTTGGCTATGAAAAATGGGCAATTCTTTATTTGATGCACCATGCATGGATATGTACATATGCACAATCTCAAACTCCAAAAAACTCCTGACAACGTTAATAGCCCTACCTTCTCCATTTGCAGGCAACGATTGCGGTTGTTGTTGCGGCGTTGGTGCTTCTAGTGCCCGCTCTTGATGATTTTCTTCTATTCTCCCTCGACCATGTCCATATAAGGGGTATATCCCTCCTCTCTCTCTTGGTGGTTCAGAACAATTAGGGGTATAGTGACCCTATTCATCACAATTGTAGAACCTGCCTTGTAGCCTTCGTCCCCTACCTCTCGCAATTGGCCGCTCTTCTCTTTGGTTCCTATTCATTATGTTAATTCTTAATTCTTGCAACTGACCGGCAAGATCATGCAAAACCCGAGCCATAACAGGATCTGGACCTTGAACCACTCGCTCCACTCTATCATCTGTTGCCACAGGGACCATTGGTTGCACCACAACTGGCTCAGCGTGTGTCATACCTTGCTTCCACCTTCTCTTGATCTTCTTGCTCTTGGCCTCGGTAATTTCCACAGCTCTTTTGAATGTGGCAGGCTCATCTTTATCAACCTTCTCCCTTACACTTGGATGGAGACAATCCATAAACTGACGCACTTTAAAGAAATCCCCTGGAGTACTTGGAAGTGTTGCAAAAACTCTTTAAAGTTAGCATGAACATCTTGCTGCAAACCTCTCAATTTTGTCGTCGCTTCTGTTACGGTTAGTTTCTTCCCAAACTTGTCAAAAATTGCCAGCTTCACCTACTCCCATGTTTTCTTTTTGTCTTCCTCTAAACCTTCAACCAGTCGCGAGCTTCTCCTTTGAGCGCAAGAGGAAATACATGAAGCTTTGCTTCGTCATTCACAATGTGCATACCAAGAAAATTCCACTTGAAGTCCGCAATCCAATCCTTCACATCCTCCTTCCCTGTGAACACTCGCCGACTATAAGCCATATCTTGAGAGTCGCTTCTCTCTTGCGTGAGTAACTCCACAAAAGCTAAAGTCTTGCACCTCAACCAAACCACCACTTTAATTCAATGAAGCTCGAACTTCACAGCAAAACCGCTTCACCTGGGTGCACAACCGGCAAATTTCCGCTCCCCAGTGGGATCGCCAAAGGATGATGGAGCAAAAGATGTCGTGCGCACACTCACACACCCAGACAACTCAACAGAATACAAGGAATTTACTTACATTCCTCACCTCACTCACCACCACTCAAAAGCTCCCTGAAAATTTGTTTGGAGGTGATAACAACATACAAGTGCCCACCTAGCCAAGGCGCCCGTTGGGTCAGCCGGCCAAAGTTTTGATGTGGTCACATTATTTTTCCGATGTTTAATACATCAAACCCCGTAAAAGCCTAATGACGATCGTCTATGTCAAGTCTAAGTCAAAGATGTAATTTTTCCAATGATGTATGTAAAGGTCCATGAGAAGTTGGCTGCCGGCCACTTTAGAAAGCCCTAGGTATATAATACACTAAGGTTAGTGGGAAAGGGGGATTTATTTTTTGAAGATAAGTGACTTTGCTGTACGCACAGAGAGCGGCCTCTTGGCTCCAACTTGTAATCATCGCTATTGTGGCTACGGTAATCCAAATTCAGTTTTGTTTATTGCATTGTGTTCTTCTTACTCTGCTCTTTCATTCAAGTGTAAGCATTCAAGATTTGATGTACGTATCAAACGCAACCGTTGTGGCCTTAAATCGCTATTTTGAGTGTTTATATGCATATTTTATGTTGTTTTGGCCCTAGGAGAGGCTTTAGGGACTCGAAAATGACCCTTTAGGATCATTCGTTTATTGTTTTTGCGTACTTTGGGACGAACGATCGTGATTCGTGTACCCCTCCAGAATGTTGTGACAGTGATAGGATATGCTCCTGATAGTCCCCTGTAGCTTCCCTTCAAGTTTCGTACGAATCCGAAATGATTTGCATGGTAAACAGGCGTGATGATTGTAGAGTTGTGTAGAAGGACATAGGCAGATTACTTGGCTTTAGTGTGTTTGATTTCCTTGTAGAGTTAGTAGTTGCATCTCTTCAAGTTCACTTCATTAGGATTGATACCCTAGTGAGTTTCCATGCCTCATCCGAGTCGCTTCCATCGTATTGATATTTATGTTGATGCCTGAAGGCTATGCTATGGACGTCCGTCGTGGCGACCCGTAAACATTGGCGCCATTGCCGGGGATTGAATCTTAGGTGATGAGTGACCGAGTGCATATTTAGAGTTTTCTTATTGTTCCAAAAGATAATTTCCATTCCATTTACATTTCAGTGAAGCATCTAGACAGGGGTTTAGTGCTTAGTGGAGTCTAGGGTCGGTGGACTGGCTAGATCTACTCTTGACAGATATAGGGAGTTGTGAGTGAGGTTGCTTTAAGCATTTTTTCTCTTCAAATTTCTTTGTATTAATTGAAAACTGATCCATCATCTGTTTTTTATCCTGTTTATTTTGTTTGATTCATTTTCTTATGTTCTTTCATTTCTGTACTTAGGAGTAGGATAAGTAAATCACATTCCAGTCAGATCTGGGGAAAAAGATAGAGTCAAAAACACCAGAAAACCATAACTTTGGCAAAAGGGCCATAAGACTCTGAAATTAGAAAATCTGACCAAACAGAGATGTCTTTGTGAGAGACCCCAATACGCTAACATACATGGTTGAATCAGAACTAATGAGACCATATCAATTGGCCAAATGTGTCAAGAACAAGTATGATGGATTAAGGGATCCATACGTACATGCATCCTTGTTCAAAAAAGTGTTAAGAGCCGAACAAGTAATTTATTTTCATACACAGTATGAGGGATTTGGCTTAACCTTGGAAGGGATAGCATTGAATTGGTTCCAACCGTTGGACAAAAATGCCTTCTCAAACGTTGAACAACTGTTGCAAGAATTTTTTGTAGAGTTCTCTAAAAGGGGAATCAAGCATAACACAGTGTCCCAAATCTATGCATTCAAGCAAAAAGAAGATGAGAGAGTGAAGGAAGCATCGCTACGCTTCAAAAAATATATAGAGAGATGTCCGGAACGCGAGTTACCACAGGATGAAAGATTATCAATTCTCTTCATAGAGGGTTTGAAAAATGAAACTCTCAAGAAATATTTGCACTTAAAAGGATGTACTTCCTTTGAACATGTCGCGAGAGAAGCGTTATACCTAGTTGAAAATTGTAAAGCCTATGGCGAGGAAATTGGTGATACAAAGATCACTCTGGATAATGCTTCTTTAGCATCTAGTGAAACCAACACAAGGCAAGTGGTTGTGTCTCAATTAATGAACAACCTAGATGCGCTAGCAGTGCAAGTAGCACAATGAATAAAATTGTGTGCCATTGAGCAAAAATGGACCAATCATGAGATGAGTGAGTGCTACTATAATCAAACCTACACGAGGGGGATACTATTTGGACATCAAATAGAAAAACAAATGCCATTACCAAATCATCTATTATTTTAAAATAGGGTTGTATCAAGGGCTTTACAAAGAGCTGAGGTATCACAACCTAGGCTAGGGCAAGAACCTATGAGAAAACTATATTCATTGAATGAGGACACTCTGATGTTCATAGCCAATCAAGAGCGTAGACCAGAGACCATTCTGGCTAAGCAAGAACAACCATCAATTGTGCCACCAGTGACTCAACAAGATGGACCATGCTACAAGTGTGGAGGTAATCATTGGGCCAAGAATTGTTCTTGTGTAGAGATAATTGGATATTGTTTGGAGTGTGCCATTACACACGTTGTTCCTAATTGTCCAAAACACCCAAACAAACAGGGGAAAACAACAATGAATGTTGTGGGAGTGTTACCTTCTCCAAGTGGATCAGAGGCAGAACCCAAAATTCCTGTGAAAGTAGTGACTAGAACCCAAGCAAAAGAAAACGCTGAGGACCAAGCTAATGAGGAGAAAGATCAATAACCCAAACAAGGGGAAACAACTTGTGTGTCAGTGAGGACTGGGAGAAAATCCTGGAAAGCCAAAAGAGACAAAATTAAATCAAAAACAATTACAAATCAAAATGCACTACAAACAGAATTACAAGAGACAAAGGAGCAGTTAAAATAAGAACGGGAAAATAAAACGGTGGTGAGCGATAAGAAACCAAGGAAGGCGTCTTCCGGAGGATCTGTGTTGGTAGACAAAGTCCTAGAGCCATTAGATACTGTAGTGGAAGCATATGAGGCTAGATTGAAACCCAACCAAACCCTAGAGCAACGAGGGATGAAATATCCTCCTGCTGACGTAGAGACTGAGAGGTTGAAAATGTGTAAGGAATTGGTAAAAACTGCATAGGCAATGATGGAGCCTGAAGCACCAATTCCACCTCCAGGAACAAAACCAAAAAGTGTTGGATTTGAAATGCCTAAGGCAAAGGTTGTTGAAACATTAACTCAAAGAAACATTGAGCTAGAATCCCAAAAGGATGTGCAAGCAAAGACTGCAACACAAGAAACCAACAACCTAGAAATTCAACTAGATGATCAAGTAGTGGCCAACACCACTAATGATGCAAGGTCAAGATCACAATTTATGGCACCTATCCCAGAGATAGATGAGCCATGGCCAAATGAATTGTGGGAAGCAATTAGAAGTGCAAAAATGGAAGTGCGACTTTCCAATCTGCTCCCATAACTGAGGTCAATACAGGGCATGAAGTCTATCAGGGAGACATTCAATTTCTAAGTGGAGATGCAGGGACGGAAGTTTCAATTGAAAGCAAACCACAGTCCTTGAAGACCTTACCCTCATACATAGGAGAACATGAGGCAGACTCAGAGACTAGAGTAGTGCCATCTCAAAGGAAAGCCATACCCAAGATGATGGATACAAAGAGTATGCAAGAGGTGATGTCAGCTCCAATACAGTGCACCATTACTCTATACTTAAGATTAGACCACATGTATGGGATGAAGTAGGCAACTATTTGGGGAATATGGGATTAAAGATACCTCTTCAAGATCTACCCTCAAATGAACAATCAAACACAACTCAACAAGAAAGTGCAAACGCTAAACCTATGCCAATAAACAAGGTGGGGGAATATTGCGAAGGAGAAGAAGGAAACACCACCTTACCTGTGGAATACAAAGGAGTTAAAACATTGGCTTTACTTGATAGTGTGGCTGGAGTAGCCATAGCCACAAAAGACATTTGGGAAAAATGGGGTAGACCAGCGCTTAGGAAAACTAGAATGAAGCTGCAACTTGCAGATGGATACACGAAAAAACCTCTGGGTATCCTAGAGCAAATTATTGTGACTTCTTGTGGAATTGAATATGAACATACATTTGCAATAGTATATTTTGAAAAAGGGAACAATTTTGATATCATTTTAGGAAGACCTTTCTTGCGTCAACTTAAGATGGTTCAAGAGTGGGGCGATGACTATATCTACTTGAGACATAAAAAGATCACCACAAAAATAAGCATAAAAGACCATAGCTATAGAGATGTGAATAGAACTCCTTTAAAATTAATTGACTCTACTATAGTCAATGGGAAAGAGATACCTGCATGGCTACAAACCAAATAAGAACTTTGGATGTGTGGTGCTTCAAAGTGTGAAAGCTCAGTGAAGGAGGATTGCATCCTAGAAAGATCAATGGACGATGAAGCTTACATACCACTAGCTCAACATGCATCACACCTTTGTTTGATCTTTTTACTCTTGGATTTGGCAATCTCCATTGCACTTTCAAATGTAACAGGTTCCTCTTGATCAACTTTCTCCCTTACACTTGGATGCAAGCAGTCTATAAATTGATAAACCTTGAAAAATCCCTTGGAGGTACTTGGGATGCTACCTCTAATTGCACCCAAATCCCTTTGAAATGTTGCACAAAAACTTGAAAGTTGGCATGAAATCTTGTTGCAATCCTCTCCACTTTGTTGTCGCTTTCGTTGTTGTCGGTCTCTTTTCAACCTGTCAAAGTTTTCTTGCTTCATCTACTCCCATGTGCATTTTTTCTTCTTCCAATCCTTCATTTAACCACTCATGATATTCCCCTTTTAGTGCAAGAGGAAATACATGAATCTTTGCCTCATCATTTATGATATGCACGCCAATGGTATTCCACTCAAAGTCATCAATTGAACCCATCACATCTTCCTTTCTTGTAAACGTTGGCCTACTAGATGCCATCTCTTCAAAGTGACCTCTCCATTACTTAAGAAACTCCAAAAAATTTGAAGTCCTATGCTTCAACCAAACCACCACCTCCCCTTTAAGAATGATAAAAATTCATTAAAAAATTACTTCACTTGTATGCACCACTACTAAATTTCTGCTCCCCAGCAAGATCGCCCAAAGGTGATGGAGCAAAAGTTGTTGTCTACACACTCACACAACCTTGTACCTTTACACCACACAAGGAACTCCCTTACTTTATTCATCTCACACAAGACCACTCATGAGTTCAGTGAAAAACAATATCTCAATGCTTAAGTACCAAAATTTTGCAAACTACAAGCACTTGCCTACTCGCAAACACTACAAAGTGAGTGAATTCGATCAAGGCTTGGAATTGCAAAAAACGACCACCAAAAGATGCAAAAAGGATCATAAAAAACACCAAAACTCCAACCACAAAAAGATCACTCTCAAACCATTGCAAAAGTTTCAACAAACGGTTAGGAGATAAAAAAGGAGAGAGCTTGAGCTCTTGCAAGCACGCACACACACACACACACACACACAGATGGAGACAAACGATTGTACTTCTTCTTCTTCACTAACTCAAGCTAAGAGGTCCAAAAAACATAAGGGGAAAGTAAAACATACAAAGGAAACTAGTACAATGGTGTAGTGTAAACCTCTAGTGTGCCATCACTCTGGTAGGTGGACCAACTCGGTGTAGTACAATTGTAGTATCACTGGCAAACATATGCATATCCACCAAGGCGCACCAGTGATAATGATTATCAGTGGTAGTCATACAAGAGTCATATATGTTGAGATTGACATCTCAACACTCCACCTCAAGCTGAATGCCATCTCCTATATGCCAAGAATCACTCAAAATCTCCATAGCTTCTCCTCTCCAAGGGTCTTCGTGAAGATGTCGAAAACCTGCTCATCCGTTGCCATGTACTCAAGGTCAATGTCACCTGCTAAGATACTCTCTCTGATGAAGTGATAGTGCACCTTGATGTGCTTTGTCTTGGCATGAAACTTGGTTTTGTGCCGAATGTATGTTGTTGATGTTGTCACAGTAGATGACAATCGGCCTCTGTACATGTACTCCAAAGTCGTGAAGTAGTAATCCTAGCCACGCTACCTCGCACGCTGCCACTACATCACCCTTGCACTATGCCTCTGTACTTGAAAGAGAAACCATAGGTTTCTTCTTGATGCTCCATGTGATAGTTGCACTCCCAAGTGAGAACATGAATTTGTTGCTGGTAGACTTGGAATCGTATGTGCTACCAGCCCAATCCGCATCGGTGTAGGCATAGAGCTGCAACTCCACATCAGCCCTGTAAAGGAGTGCATAATCTAAAGTAGCACTCACATAGCACAAAGTGCACCTCACCACATCCAAGTCTGGTTTCCTGGGGGATTGCATGAAAACATTACTATTTTACAACAAGTACATGGTCTACTATATTTGAAACCCAATATCAAGTTGGTAAGGCTTTCAAATGCATATATCTATATTTTTATGTACACATCTCCATGCGTATTGATACTACTATCTACATGCCAAAAGTTGTTTATCACCGTCAAGGCATCCCAAGCTATAGTGGCTTAATTCATTTTTATGATTTCCATCTTTTCACTTCCTGATTTTTATCGATAATTAACTAGCCTCCAACTCAAATGTATTAGATTTTGGGAAGCGTTAAGAGATGTAGTAAGAATCACGTATCTATTTCTATAGGATACTATCCTAGTGGCGAGAAACAACGAGTATGTATAATCCCAAGCAATGTTATCGGCTAGTTTTTTTAATTTTGTAGAACTTGTATACTCCTATTTGCTATTGACTAAGTAGTGGCATACTTACTCAAGATTGTCAATGCGTGACTCATCAAGATATGTTGGATGTGTCAGGCTATAACAAGCTATAGAGAGAAACTCCTGATTCAATGAATTAGATGAATTCAAATTTTGAATAAAATTGTGAGTTGCAAAAACTTGGAAATTTCTAGTTAAGAGTTTCATACTATCTCTTCATTCGGGGGATCGAACCTCTTTATTGTTCCTAAAGTAGGTGGATAGTGGGAATCAAATCCGCTTCACCTCCTTGGCAGTGAGAAATTTTACCACTCAACTGTATATGCAATTATTTCATTTTACGCTTAGGGAGGTCACCTAGGAGAATTGTAGCTATCACATGAGTTCAACAGAAGGGTGACTGAAGTTCTTAAAAGGTACATATATATAAGGAAATTATTTTTTAAAATTTGAGAAAAAATCACAGATTTCAAAAGGAAAGGGTACATTATATTGCTGTTGGAATTAGGGTTGCAGAGAAACACACACAGCTTGGAGAAGACGAAGGAAGCTCAAGGCACACAATAGAGAGTGTGTTACTTAGTGTGCAATGGCAAGATAGATAGCCCTAGAGTGATGGGCGTATATACAATGCACGGGGGAAAAAACCTCCTAAAGAGGGAAAAAATGCCCCGACGGTCCTAGTGTGTTCACACACATCACTACCACATGTATATGGTAACAATTGCTACAAAGACCCACAGATAAGGGGTTTCAGAATAATTTCTTGAAAGCACGTGGTATGGTACTTATACATATAGTGAACCCCCTAGTGAACCCCCTGAGATTTTATGCATTAAATTGCATCTTTTACCAATCAAATTCTTAGTGCAAACTTTTCTCAATATATGAGAATAAAAAGTTAAAATACCAAATCCCCGGCGGTCCTAGTGTGTTCACACACATCACTACCACATGTATATGGTAACAAATCCCCCCTAGAGTGATGCAGTGAACGAGAGTTGGCACATGAGTAAAGGGAAGTGCCATGCCTTGAGGACAGGATCAGTCCACAAAGGGGAGCAAGCCCAAAGCTTTGCGGAAAGCTTCAAGATTCTCACGAGACAATGCCTTTGTGAAAAGATCTGCAAGGTTGTCCTGTGTTGACACATAAGCCAAGTTGAGCCTCTCCCTGACATAGTGGTAATTCACCTCAATGTGCTTTGTGCGAGCATGAAAAACTGGGTTCCTCGCAATTGCCAATGCGCTCTGACAGTCAGTGTAGATAGTATTGGAAGTGTCCTGTCAAACACCCAAATCAGCCATAAGGTGTCTGAGCCATACACACTCAACGGTAGCTGTGAAGACTGCCTTGTACTCAGCCTGACAACTCAAAGTGGCCACAGTAGGTTGCTCTAGCTCAACCATGATATACATGAACTGCCAAGCAGGAAACAAAAACCACTTGTGGACACTCGCGTGTCAAAACAACCAGTCCAATCTGAGTCCGAAAAAGCATGTAAGTCTGGCGGCAATGATCCCCCCTTGGGATAAAACAAGCCAAGATGTAAAGTGCCACTAAGGTAGCCGAAAATCCTCTTGATAGCCTACCAATGCTTGGACCCTGGGCTACTCATAAATCTGCTGACCTGTGAGACTGCAAACTGAATATCCGGCCTTGTGTTGCATACATAAATGAGGCAGTCAACAACAGTTTGGTAAAGAGTGGCATCAGCAGGATCGCCAGCATCATGTAGACTCAACTTCAAACCTGTTTCCATGGGAGTGGCAATAGGTTTGCAATCCTGAAGTCCAAACTTACATAGCAATGACTCTATGTAACTTTTCTGACACAAGAAAATACCACCATCACACTGCTTAAACTGTATACCCAAGTAATGATGCAACAACCCCAAATCTTTCATCTTGAAAGTAGCATTCAAATCAGCCTTAAATTCAGCAATATGTCTCTCATTTGGTCCAATGATCACCAAATCATCAACATAAAGAACCACAATGAGAAATACATCACCCTCACGCTTTACATACAATGTGCTTTCTGTTGGACTGTTACGAAAGCCTCGTTTAACCAAATGAGTGTTAGATTTCTCATACCAAGCACGAGGAGATTGCTTCAACCCATACAAAGCCTTCTTACATCTGCACACTTTGTCCTCTTGTCCTTTTATGACAAAACCGCGAGGCTGCGTTACATAAACTTCCTCAAATATGTCACCATTCAAGAAAGCAGTAACAATGTCTGATTGATGTACATCCCAACCAAAATGAGCTGCCAATGGACATAGAAAACGCACAGTAGTCATATGACAAGTGGGAGCAAAAGTCTCTTCATAATCTATGCCTTTTTGCTATGCATAACCTTTTGCAACAAGTTGAGCCTTATGGCGATCGATCTCACCATCCGGCTTCCGTTTCAACTTGTAAACCCACTTCGTACCAATGGCCTTTTTGCCAGGAGGCAAATCACATAAAGTCCATGTGTCATTTTCTAAAAGTGCATCATATTCTGATTGCATGGCAGCCATCCAATTTTCTGAATTCTGTGCTTCATCAAAAGACAGAGGCTCTTCAACATCATGTAAGCTAGACACAGCCAAAGCATAACAATCTGATGCATAAGATGCATGGCGAGAGCCTGAACGAGTACGACTAGACAAAGGTGCATCCAATTTACTGTCACGCAAAGTGTGCACCAGCCATTTTGGCATACCTCTAGCCTGCTCATTTTCATCCCTTTCCTCATCAAGTACATCATGTACATCTGCATTAGTAATAGGCTGATCTAAAACATTTTCAGAAACCCCCATAGGCTGTACATTTTCCTCATTAGAACTTACATTCGTATTTCCCCCACTGAAAAGAGGCAACAAAGTGTAATAAATGTGCTGTGAGCTTACATTACTGTCTCTAGTACATGACACCAAGGGCTGAACAGAATCTTCCACAAACACTACATCCCGAGAAATCAGAATACGTTTTGTTTGCGGATGATACAACTTGCAACCTTTTCTTTTAGCACTATAACCAACACAAATACATTTGACAGCCTTGTCATCCAATCTTCTGCGTTGCACTTGTGGCACCAAAGCATATGCCAAACAGCCAAAAACATGCATGTGCTCAATAGAAGGTTTTCTATCATGCCATGCTTCATATGAAATAATAGACTACAAAGATTTCGTAGGAAACCTGTTAAGTACATAAGTGGCACACATGATGGCCTCAAGCCAAAAAGAATGCGGCAAAGCTTGACTTTTGACCATACATCGTGCCATTTCCGTCAGTGACCTATTTTTCCTCTCAGCAACACCATTTTGCTGAGGTGTATAAGGCACTGTACATTGGTGTTTTATCCCATGACTAGCCAGAAATGCATTAAATTCATGAGACATATACTGCCCCCCTCGATCGGAACGGAGGGTGCCCATAGTACATTTCAAGACATTTTCAGCCATAGCCAGAAATTGTTTGAAGCACATAAAAACTTTGGACTTCTCTTTAAGCGGAAATACCCATGCATGCCTAGAGTAATCATCAATGAAAGTCACGAAGTACAGGTAATTGCCCAAGGATGGAGTTTGCATGGGCCCACAAACATCACTATGCACAAGCTGCAACCTTCATCTGGCCCGAATTGAACCATCCTTTGGAAATTTAGAACGCTGCATCTTACCCAAAATACAGCCTTCACAAACATGTTTGACAGGTGCTTCAAGAGCCGGCAAAGAAGAAACCATATCAGATTTTTGCAAACGCAGCAAACTGGCAAAATTTAGATAACCAAAACGTGCATGCCAAATTTTTGCATCTGAAATCGCCCTTGAATCTGCAACAACATTTGCAAAATTTTGTCCACACTTGTCATACAAAGTGAGCTTATACAGCCCACGGCACAAAAGCCCAGATGCAACAATTTCATCACCAAAACTGAGATCATGAACAGTACATCTGTCATCCACAAATTTGACTACGAATCCAAGTCTAGCAAGTGCAGATACAGACAAGAGATTCTTCTTGATCTCAGGTACATAAAGTGCATCAACAAGTGTGAAGGAACTACCATTAGCAGTAGTGAGCATAATCTTTCCAACTTCCTGAACTGGATAAGAGGCGTTGTTGGCACAAGTGATTGAATTCCCATAAGGGATAGACTCGAGAGAGGTAAACAATTCACGATGTGAGGTAATGTGTTTTGTAGCACCACTGTCGAAATACCACACATGTGAATCTGCAGCAACTGACAAGCATGCATCATGGACAGCAGGATTGTAAGTGCACTCTGTGCTAAAAGCCCATTCTGCATCAACATTCAGCAACACAATCTCCTTTCACAGAAGACTCAACAATGGCTGCATTTGTAGTGGAACCAGCATTTGTAGTGGAACCAACATTTGCAGTGGAACCACCCTCTTTCTTCTTAGCCTCTTTGGCCTTCAACTTAGGACACGACTTGATCAAGTGATCATTGGCTTTACAATAATGGCAACGCATCTTCTTTTTGCCCTTATCACCAGAATTTCCAGATGAATTGCTACCAGTAGAAGCATTAGGAATAGAATTTTTTCCACTCGTAGCAGAACCATAAGAAGTGGCTGCATTACTGTTACCACCCTTTCTTTGAGAAGCAATAAAAGCTTGTTCAACTGCACGCTTCCTAGTCTTGTTTTTTCTAGAAAGTGACTCTTGCAACGACAATGTGCATAATGAATCAAACTTGACAACTTCAGGATTTCCTTGGGTCATCAGTCTCCAAGTACTAGCAAAAGTCTAGTAGGAATCTGGTAAGGCATCAAGAACAGTCTGCACAAGGGAACTATCTGAAATGACTTCACCTACAGAAATAAGTTGCTCATTGATATCCTTGACACTAGCAAGGAAAGTGTCCATATCATCTTTCTCATGCATAATCTTCAACTCCATCTCTTTACACAGCAAAGCAATTTTAGCCTCATTGCGGCTTGCATAAAGACCTGCTAGAATATCCCAAGTCTGTTTTGCAAATTTTGCTGAACGGATGTGAGGAACATGGTGCACTTCATAGACAATGCAATCAATGCATGAGCCTACGCATCCTTAACATCCCAACGAGCTTGTTCTGCCATAGGCAAAACAACTCTAACAACTGCAATCCTTGCAGCAAGACCTGCAACATCCTCAACATCGCCTACATCCTCAGAACCAGGACGTACATCAATGCCCTACACAATGTTCCAGACACCCTTTGACACAAGAACATGTTGCACCATATAAGCCCACATAGGGTAGTTGTCCCCATCCAACCTGTCCTCAGCAGCAAACATCTTGAACACATCTATGTTGTTGTTGTCAGCCATGGTAAATGCTGCACCTGATGTGAAAACTACCCGAAAGTAGGAGAAACGGAGCGGGAACAAGCTATGCTATATAGCACAAACCATAGAAGACTATAAAGCACCTGTTATACAGAAAACAGCACTGATAGAAATTCTGCACAAAATGAGGAAATAGCCTGTGCAGTACTGCCTGTAATGGAAATGGAGGCCGAAATGAGCCCAAACCAAAATATTTGTGGACATGCGAACGCTTGCCAATGCTCACCGAAATCGGAGAAAGTGTGCAGGCGTGTGCTGGAGCAGCTGGCGACTAAGCCTGGGAGGACGTGTCCTACTCTGATACCAATTGTTGGAATTAGGGTTTCAGAGAAACACACACAGCTTGGAGAAGACGAAGGAAAGCTCAAGGCACACAATAGAGAGTGTGTTACTTAGTGTGCAATGGAAAGATAGATAGCCCTAGAGTGATGGGCGTATATACAATGCACGGGGGAAAAAACCTCCTAAAGAGGGAAAAAATGCCCCGACGGTCCTAGTGTGTTCACACACATCACTACCACATGTATATGGTAACAATTGCTACAAAGACCCACAGATAAGGGGTTTCAGAATAATTTCTTGAAAGCACGTGGTATGGTACTTATACATATAGTGAACCCCCTAGTGAACCCCCTGAGATTTTATGCATTAAATTGCATCTTTTACCAATCAAATTCTTAGTGCAAACTTTTCTCAATATATGAGAATAAAAAGTTAAAATCACCTACAATATAACTTCATTCTTTTCCTCTTACTAAATCAACTTAAAGTGAGTTATGCATTGCAAATCACAAATCCTACTTTTTGGTAATGAAACATCTATTTGTATTGTCTTACATTTGAATTCCCCACCCATATCGATAAGCTACAAGAGAAATAACCAAAATAGACTCCTAAGAGATGAAGGAATTGGGTATACCCACCGAGAAGACTAATCCAATCCATAACGAGGCCCCTAAAAAAATAATATTAATGTTGTTGGACCATCCTCCAAGAGATGCAAATGCCACAAACATGCCAACAACTACAACTGGTATAAATGTAATGCAAATAAAGCAAATCAAAGAGCCGTAGTCATAATTTTGATTCCTTTCGCATGAGGAATTGATTTTCAATATCACTTATCCAGTGGAGCTGCTACAAAGTTCTCTTTTGTAGAAACAAACATCTATTTCTAGGACTAATTTATCAAACCCTGCGACACTTCTAACTAGAAAAGTTAGCTCGACTCTACCTGCTATTGAGGATATTTATCTTATGTAGCTATATTTTTTGCATCTGTTGTATCATGGCAAGGGTAGCATAAAAAGAACTTTATACATATAGATCTTAGAATCAAAAACTTTTATGGCTCACTTGCAATTGAATTGTCTCCCCTAATCATTTGGTAGACTTAAGTTACACTTTTCCTTCAAGTCTCAAAGGAAGAATTTGACTATTTGGGAGAGATGGTTGAGTTTTTAAGACTCCAGTCTTGAAAACTGGCATGGCACCTCGATCATATCAAGGGTTCGATTCCCTCACTCTCTCTCTCCTAACGTTTGATTCAAACCTAAAGGAGGCATGGGTGATAGCTAGGATCTACTCCAAGGTCGATGTTCTTCTCCAATACTTTGCAGAAAACCATACTCGGTATATCACGTCTGACTAGGAATCTGAGGATGAGCTAGAATCTACCTATTGAGTTGGATCGATAGATTTTAAATAAATATGATTGATTAAGAGAAGAGGAGGAAAAATTATTAATTCCTCACTCGCTAGTGTGTGGGAAATTATTCACCTATGTTTTTTTCTTGCCAGCACTCCATCATCTAAACACATTCTTTGGATTTAAATTAAGGCATGTCATAGAAATAATAGGTTCATTGTTGCGGTTAGATCCTTTCTTGAAGATGTCTACAATTGCATGAGACCACCTGGAATACCATAGATGACCCGCAAAGAAAAATAATCTTAGAAAAAAGTGAGAAGATAACTTTGGGAAGGTACATAGTTTACTATATTAATTTTAGTAGCTACCCCACTTATGGAATTTAAGGAGCCTCGGGGTGCATGAGTCATATATTCTTTGTCTTCGCTCTTGCAATGGTTGTATATCCCTTTTGAAGTTAACAAGATCTAAACCTTTGGATCTCTTAGAGATTCTACCCAAGGAGCACAAAGATCCCACAAGAGCATCATTTCGCCCCCAAAAATAATTTCTCTAGTGGGGGAATGCATTAGGTATTTTCCTAACCTAACAGGTCGTGAGAGGAACCTATGTTGGTGCCAAAACTTTAGTCTATAATGAGGAAGATGAAAGCTTGGCCTAAGAGGCTTCTAGATTGATGGGACCATATTTGATAGGATATGCTATGTTATTGTATCAAACAAAAAATCAATCAATGAAATAAAATACTGCTAAAGCTCTCAAGTTGTAGGATAAGCCTCTCCAAACCATACAAAAGCACGATGAGCACAAGAAAATGGTTTTGTCTATATGTGCCAAATTGTTCAAAATATATAGATCGATCCTAGCCAAACAAGGCCCTGATAGTATCTTCTAGATTATTTACACTTGTAATCCGTCCCTCTTCACGGAATGGAGATTTTAGGACGTACGCAAAGATAATATTGGGTTTTAGGGTAAGAGTTGTAATTTCTTGTACATCACCGTTGGGTACCCATGTATCATACAACCCTCTTAAATACGTGAGTTGAAAACCGGTAGAAAAGCAACATAACCTAGCAATATTAGATGAACTATCTCGTGCGACCCACCTAGGGCGGGTCTCGCTCGCTCTTACCAATAGTGCAACGATAAGGCCTCCAGCTGCTTCTTAGGCATGCCAACACTATCTACATAAACCTTACATATATATACATATATATATATATGTATATGTATAGAGGAAGAGATATATATATATATATATGTTTGATGCCTTTCTCTCTTGCTTGCAGACGATGGGGTCCTTTTTCCTTATCAATAGTACAACGATAAGGCCTTTGGCTGCTTAGGCATGCCAACACTATCTACATAATCTAGTTTGCATCATATCCATCATCTTTTGATTCCACTGCATCAAAAAAGTTAAGTTAAAGCTCAAAGCATACAAGGATATGAAGCATATAAAGTTAAAAGATGTGAGTAAACCTTAGGTGCACTCTTGCTCTTTCTAGAGCTCACATCCACTTGATTTTCCTCATGAGAGCTCTCAAAATCCATTTGTTCTTTAATGAGATCAACCTTTGCATGTTCTCAAAATAAAACACATTAAATACATAGCTAGTTTAATTATTTTAAAGGACAATAACATAGACATACCTTTGTGACATCTTCAATAAGAGCCAAGAAAAAACCATTTGAAGCTAAATCCTCATCCTCTTCTTCTACATCCTAATAGTAAATAACTAGATTAAAGAAAGTGTACAAAATAATTCGACATAGTATAAGTTGAGAAGACATACATCTAGAAAGGCTTCAACTTGCATGCCAATGATAATTGCCTCTGAATAATTCTAGTCTTTCTCAAAGATGATACACTTCCTCATTGATAGGTTGTAAATGATTTTCCTCGATCTACAATTCATGTATAACATTTCTAAATAACTTTAATTAAAAATAAACAAAAAAAATAAAGAATGTAGAAACTCCCCCAAGTTGTTTTTCTTTGTCTTCCGCCTTTGCATTCACTAAGTCAATTCCCTACAGTGCACAACTTCACATAATCAATCTTATTATGATAGCTAAAAGCAATGAAAAAATAATGATAATGTGGCTTATAGATATTAAATTTGTGGTATTGACCAGTGTTGATTTTTTCTTTTCATTCTTTCGCTTTGCTTGCCTGTGACGCAAGCAAAATGTGTAGATGTCCTCCACTTTCCAATGGTACTCTGCACCACGGAACGTCACTTCCTCAATTTCACCATGGTGCTCTTGAATGAAGCTCATAAGTTCATCCTTCCCCTCTAGATTGTGCCGTAGGTCACAAAGCTTGGAATCAAATGCTTTCATCCAACCTCTAACAGTTCTTAGATTGGAGCAATGGATTTCATGTACACTGTCAGCGTAATACTTTGCAAGGAACTCTTTTCCATACAAGAGTGATGGATCTCTATCACTTTTCTTGAGTGGGAAACGAAAGAGTTGCTCATATGTCGGAACTGGTTTTTCAATTCTGTCTTCCTTTGCAACTTGTATAGCCTTGCTTTGCCGTTGAGACAATCTTCCAACTGCCTTACTATTCTTATGATCAGCCTTAGAGGACTCTCCACCACTTGATTCTAGCTCTTTTACCCTTTTCTCTAGCATTGCTATTGTCTCTTTGAGAGACATTGTTTCAGATGGAGAAGCCATGTAATAGCTACAATGTCACAAGTTATACCTTAAATCATATAAAGTGTAAACAAAACTTAAAAACCACAGCAAAATATTTTTTTCAATCAATTAAAGTATTTTAATGTTTGATACATCAAAGGCTAAGCACTTGTGCATCTCCAAACTACTGGCAAATTTAATTGTGCACCACTTCTTGAAGACATGCACCTCCTACTAACTACAATAAAGTCATGTATCACTACTTTGCATGAGTTCCAATCTCTCTCTTCATACTGCAGGCTTTGTATCCTCCATGTACAATGATCAAGACTATCATGTACTAGCCAAGCTAATTTGCATTTTTTGCCCTGGTGGTCAATCTCTCTAACAACTGCGTGTACAAGATCATCTTCACCATCACTTTTGGTTGCTAGAACGATATCACCAGCCTCTAACCAAGGGGGTGCATGTCCGACCTCTCCGAGAGTTGTAAGCCGCTTTCTTTGAATCAAATCCTTCACCTCATATGCTACTAGCCTGTTACCTGTCAACGGAAGAGGTATGAACTTATGCATCAAAGATGAGATTGGTCTTACACAATCCCAAGTGTACGGCATAGTTTGTTGTTGTACAATGCTCATTCCAGTTGCATGATGAACTATTAGTTCGTCAACCCCATTGTGTGAGGATATGCATTGTCTATAATACTCTGCCCCAAAATACAAATAATATTGACCATTGTGCTCGACAGAGAACAATGTTTTTATTTTGGCCTTCCAATGCCCTACAAGAAGAGCATCAATATCACCATTGTCCTGCTTTACAGTCACATGATCACCAACTTTAAAAGCCTCACCCTAGTAAAGTATCTTTTGGTAGGTTGTGACAAGAGTATTATCACCTTCACTAACTGTCATCGCCCACAGTTGTTGAAAGTACCTTTTCTCCTCATCTGAAAGGCATCTCTTTGTGCGTTTCTTCTTGGTTATACCAATCCCTTTGGCTCTAATCATGTTGTGGCAGTAAGCCGGTTCATAATCTGCCAAAATCTTCTGCCATAGCTCCCTGGCTCTTGTTAGAGATGAGAGTTCCAAGAGCCCTTTTGCATGGAAGATAGAGCATTGTGGACTCATAGGATGCAGTAGAGTGAAATCATATGGGAGTATCAACCTTTGATGTAAGAATGACAAATTCCTCTCGTGCGGCAGGAACCGATCCTTCTCCTCTTGAAGCATGAGAGTAACCCATGTAAACAAAATGCGCTCGTAAAAGTGGACATCAGTTATCTCATTATTATTTTTATTTGTCTTTACTCCCATGTATATGGAGACCATCATTTCAAAAATGTAACACCAATATACATCATGAGATCCATGCCTGATAATGTCATCAAGCAATTCCCCATTCCCAGCAACATGCTCCAATGGTGAAGAGTTTGGACCAAAGAATTCCTCGCTCCTTACTCGCCAAGATGAGAACAATGATCGCATTATCTTGATACTCTCCTTGGTCCAGCCCTTTTCACGACTAAAATTGTAAAATGTGTGGGCAATGTCTATTAGGAGAAGACCAAGCTCATACATGGGTCTTGATACCTCGTTGATGACACTCAATACATATGGCAGACACCACTGAACAAATTTTTGATTTTCCTCTGCCTTAAAACCTTTAAAGTACTTGCTAGGAGTGTGTGGCCACCTGCCATTGCGAATTGATGGTGGTGCAAGCTTGTATACAAGCTTGCAACATTCATCCACCTTCTTTTATGATTCATTTTGCAATCCTCGCATGATATTTGATGTATACTTACTGACCAAATTCAATGGAAGAACATGCATTGTATCATACACCAAGTCACGTGACAAGTCAAAGCCATATAAGTCCAAGAACTTCCATAACACTGACTCTCCAGATAGTCCTGCATGTGCAAGATTAGTCTCTCTTTGAGTTTGAGAGGTTGCTCTTCTGGCCTGAGTTACTACATTGGACATTTCCAAAATGGAGCGTTTTGTTGGTGGATATCTTGCTTGTCGTCTATTGTCATCATAAACATATCACCCTCTATACATTGAATTACTAGCATCAAGAGTTGCTTTGGGCTTGTCTCTTTGACAACCCTCCTTGCCACCGTCCTTGAAGAGTCCTATTTTGCATTGGGCAGGATGGTCTCCACTGACCATCATAAGCATCCCACATAATATGCATGTCTGTTGCCACGTAATATGCATGTCTGTTTCCTAATTTGGAAGGTCAAGCCTTTTAGAAATGCTACAATCTAATTTTGTCATTATCCCTTCCTTGTATGAATCATTTGGCATATCATGTTGCCTAATGATAGTGCAAATAAGTAGTATCATTGTAGCATTATGAGAGAGATAGAGAGAGGTTTCCTCAGTCTTTGAGGTCTCTTGGGAGTGTCCCTGCGACATAAGAAACTCATTTTCCAATGCCTTTGTGTGTGTGTGTGTGTGTGTGTGTGTGTGTGTGTGTGTGTGTGTGTGTGTGTGTGTGTGTGTGTGTGTGTGTGTGTGTGTGTGTGTGTGTGTGTGTGTGTGTGTGTGTGTGTGTGTGTGTGTGTGTGTGTGTGTGAGAGAGAGAGAGAGAGAGAGAGAGAGAGTAGATATGTCTCTAGTAGTATAGGTGGACTCTTAAGCTTGTTGTGATTGGTGTTCATTTTCCTACAAAGACTTCGGAGAGAGAGAGAGAGAGAGAGAGAGAGAGAGAGAGAGTAGCAAATATGTCTCTAGTATAGGTTGACTACAAAGACGACTCCCTATGGGTGTCAGTGCTCTTTGTACAATGAACGTCACCCAATGTCGATTCTCTGCAAGAGACTTAATTTCTATTTTTTCCTCAAGAGTGTCATTTTCGTGTCAGTGAAAGGTTCTCAAGTATTATTGGTTTGTGTCACTTGTGAAGGTTGAAAATGTTATCATGTAATATTGGTTTCCTGGCCCATGTGGAGGTCGAAAATGAAATTATAAATCGTCTCTGTACAAGGACTTTTAGTGTGGAGCAATAAATTATATCAATGCCAATGCGAGAAGAACCGAAAACATAATATTGTTCCATACCTCAAATGATTGTAGTCCATGTCTATAGTTATTTGGCACACTTCGCTATATCAACTATCTCCCACCACTACTCGTATTTTCATATAGCACTACCTTACTAGGTCACTACCTTACACACACACACACACACACACCCCCCATGCTGCAACAAATGACTAACATCTCTCTCTCTCTCTCTCTCTCTCTCTCTCTCTCTCTCTCTCTCTCTCTCTCTCTCTCTCTCTCTCTCTCTCTCTCTCTCTCTCTCTCTCTCTCTCTCTCTCTCTCTCTCTCTCTCTCTCTCTCTCTCTCTCTCTCTCTCTCTCTCTCTCTCTCTCTCTCGGATGTGCACGTACATTAGTGACACCTGGCAACGCTCACAACTCAAGATTTTTTAAAGCTGTATAAAGTAGTACATATTGCAAGAAAACCACACGTGCATGCATCTTTATGGATTAATTAATCGCAGTGTATTTGTTTCATGGTTCACAGAATTTTAAATCTCTATCAAAGTCATCCAAAATGTCATTTGAGAATGAGTTGTTTCCTACTCGTTGATAATGTAACGTCGCTAAATATGCATTTTAGCATTCACACTATTCTTCTCAGTTTTGCATCTTGCTTTCTTCTTAAGTTGTGCTCATAAACTTTGTTCAATGAAGCTTGCAAAGGGAAGATGTCGAGCACTAAGATAGACCTGAAAAATCAACACAATTCAGTCATCATCACCGTTATCCTCATAAGTCTTCCCTACCATCTCTGCAACCTGCAATCTAGCAGCGACCATAGGCTCCCTTCCTAATTTTCCCTTCAGAGATGGCTTCGGTCCTTTCAAAATCATACTCAAGTTTTGCTCGTGCCTTACGTTTCAAAACTCTCTCTCTCTCTATCTCTCTCTCTCTCCCTCTCTCTCACACACGCGCGCGCGCGCACACACACACACCATGCTGCAACAAATGAACACCTCTCTTTCTCTCCCTCACCAGTGAAGAGAGAGCGTTGTAACAGATATCAAATCCTCTCTCTCTCTGACCCTCGATGTATCGCATCTCTCTCTCTCTCTCTCTCTCTCTCTCTCTCTCTCTCTCTCTAGGATGTGCACGTACATTCATGACATGTGGCAACGCTCACAGCTCGAGATTTTTTAAAGCTCTATAAAGTAGTACATCTTGCAAGAAAACCATAGAACATTGCATCTTTATGGATTAATTAATCGCAGTGTATTTGTTTCATGGTTCACACTTTTAAAACTCTATCAAAGTCATCCAAAATGTCATTTGAACATGAGCTGTTTCCTACTCTTTGATAATGTAACGTCAATAAATATGCATTTTAGCATTCACACTATTCTTCTCAGTTTTGCATCTTGCTTTCCTCTTGAGCTGTGCTCATAAACTTTGTCTAATGAAGCTTGCAAAGGGAAGATGTCGAGCACTAAGATAGACCTGAAAAATCAACACAATTCAGTCATCATCACCGTTATCCTCATAAGTCTTCCCTACCATCTATGCAACCTGCAATCTAGCAACCACCATAGCCTCCCTTCCTAATTTTCCCTTCAGAGATGGCTTCGGTCCTTTCAAAATCATACTCAAGTTTTGCTCGTGCCTTACGTTTCAAAACTCTCTCTCTCTCTCTCTCTCTCTCTCTCTCTCTCTCTCTCTCTCTCTCTCTCTCTCTCTCTCTCTCTCTCTCTCTCTCTCTCTCTCTCTCTCTCTCTCTCTCTCTCTCACACTCTCACACACACACACACACACACACACACACACACACCATGCTGCAACAAATGAACACCTCTCTCTCTCTCACACCAGTGAGAGAGTGATCACAGAGAGAGCGTTGTAACAGATATCAAATCCTCTCTCACTCTGACCCTCGATGTATCGCATCTCTCTCTCTCTCTCTCTCTCTCTCTCTCTCTCTCTCTCTCTCTCTCTCTCTCTCTCTCTCTCTCTCTCTCTCTCTCTCTCTCTCTCTCTCTCTCTCTCTCTCTCTCTCTCTCGGATGTGCACACACATTCGTGACACGTGGAAACGCTCACAACTCGAGATTTTTTTAAGCTCTATAAAGAAGTAGTACAGATTGCAAGAAAACCATTGACCATTGCATATTTATGGATTAATTAATCGGAGTGTATTTTTTTCATGGTTCACAAACGTAAAATCTCTATCAGACTCATCCAAAATGTCATTTAAACATGAGCATTTTCCTACTCTTTGATAATGTAACGTCAATAAATATGCATTTTAGCATTCACGTTATTCTTCTTAGTTTTGCATCTTGCTTTCCTCTTGAGCTGTGCTCATAAACTTCATCTAATGAAGCTTGCAAAGGGAAGATGTCGAGCACTAAAATAGCCCTGCAAAATCAACACAATTCAGTCATCATCACCGTTATCCTCATAAGTCTTCCCTACCATCTATGCAACCTGCAATCTAGCAACCACCATAGCCTCCCTTCCTAATTTTCCCTTCAGAGATGGCTTCGGCCCTTGCAGAATCATACTCAAGTTTTGCTTGTGCCTTATGTTTCAAAACTCTCTCTCTCTCTCTCTCTCTCTCTCTCTCTCTCTCTCTCTCTCTCTCTCTCTCTCTCTCTCTCACACACACACACACACACACACACACCATGCAGCAGTACATAGATGACAAACACGTCTCTTTCTCTCTTTCTCTCTCTCTCTCTCTCTCTCTCTCTCTCTCTCTCTCTCTCTCTCTCTCTCTCTCTCTCTCTCTCTCTCTCTCCCTCTCTCTCTCTGTGACCCGTGACACAGAGAGTGTTGTAATAGATATCAAAATCCTCTCTCTCTCTCACCCATGATGTACCGTCTCTCTCTCTCTCTCTCTCTCTCTCTCTCTCTCTCTCTCTCTCTCTCTCTCTGATGTACATGCACATTCGTGACACGTGGCAACGCTCACAGCTCGAGAATATTTTGAGCTCTATAAAGTAGTAGTATAGATTGCAAGAAAACCATAGAACATTGCATCTTTATGGATTAATTAATTGCAGTATATTTGTTTCATGGTTCAAAAACCGTAGATCTCTATCAGGGTCATCCAAAATGTCATTTAAACATGAGTTGTTTCCTACTCTTTGATAATGTAACGTCAATAAATAAAAATGCTACATTTTAGCATTCACACTATTCTTCTTAGTTCCGCATCTTGCTTTCCTCTTGAGCTGTGCTCATAAACTTTGTTTAATGAAGCTTACAAAGGGAAGATGTCGAGCACCAAGATACCCCTGAAAAATCACATAATCCAATCATCATCACCGTTATCCTTATAGGTCTTCTCTACCATCTATGCAACCTGCAATCCAGCAGGCACCATAGCCTCCCTTCCTAATTTCACCTTCAGAGATGGCCATCATACTCAAAGTGTTGCTCACCTTACGTTCCAAAACTCTCTCTCTCTCTCTCTCTCTCTCTCTCTCTCTCTCTCTCTCTCTCTCTCTCTCTCTCTCTACGCATTGATGTAAAGACAAAATTTTTTAGAGTTATGGAAGGCGTTTCTGTAGCAGCATTTCCGAAGTGAACAGGTTCAACAAAATTGATTCTCATCTCCTATTTTACATACAATGTCTTCCGGCACTCGCAAGGGTTCTTCTTCTTCAACAAGGTCCACAACCATTGTGGAAAATGATCCAAAATCTTCTAAGTGTGGAGATAGCAACACAACCACCCAACCAACGACATCGGAAACCATGATCATGGCGTACTTGGTATCATTGCAAGAGACCGTAAACAAACAAGGCGAAGACTTACGAGCACTTGCAATGGAGAATGGCACACTAAGGGTACTTGTGGTTGAGAATGAGAATCTCAAGAGGACACTTGAGATGCAAACAACACGTTTGATGCAACTTGAAGAGGAAGTCAAGGAATGTAAACGCTCTCTTGTGGACTTGAATGCTTTGAAGGAGCGGATGAGCAAAGTAGAGCATGACCATGTATTGAAAGAGGAGAAATTTGACATTATGAGCCGGGATGTATGCGACATGAAAAATGTATGCACAAACAAGTCTTGGGCTGATGTATGTGGTAGCAATGTGGTTTCTAATTCCTCACTCATGCAAGCTATGGTTCAAACAAAGAATGTTGAGAATGTGGATGTGGAGGAGTTGAAGGAACAGGAGCGATGTTCCAAGAACATTGTTATTCGTGGAATTCCCGAAGAGAAGTTAGAGACACCTCCTTCTCTTGCCATTGTTATTGAAGATTTCTTCAAAACCCACTTTGGCATGTCTGGAGTTATGGTCTATGGAGCACATAGAGTGGGGAAGCAAGGAGCTCCTCGCTCGGGAGAACGGCCAATTGTATGCACCATGCCGGATGAGACCAAGCGAAAGATTATCCTTGATAATAGTTGGATCTATTTGAGGGATACAAAATGTTTTGTATGTGAAGATCGCACTATTAAGCAACAAAATATGCGTCGCAAGGCATATGAGGAAAAGAATAATAAAAACAAGGAGATCTCTCATGAAGAAAATGTGCCCAAGGAGGAGGCAAGTCTCTCAAGCAAATAGGGATGCGTGACCTATGAGACCGAGTTACAATTGAAAATATGCTTTTGGAATTGTAATGGATACCCATGGAATGCGGGGGTTGGCATTGATGAACTAACAAGCAAAGCCGATGTTGTACTTCTTGTTGAAACTTGGGAGCATGATACACAAAGGATTAACGGCTTGGAGGATTACAATGTACATTCATTGATGTGGTCAAAGAATCTCAAGCAACGAAGAGGACAAGGAGGGTTAGCATGTATGGTTAAGAAAGGATTGGAAGATTTTGTATCAATTGTGAAAGATGACAAGTACAAACGTTATGTATGGCTGAAAATTATGACACCAAAAGAGCACCCATTTTTGTAGCCGGTTGCTACATTCCTCATCATTATTCTCCCTTTTATGCTTGCATGGATAGAGATCAACCATTTTCTGATTTGGAAGAGGACATTGCTTATTTCAAAGGTGAAGGTGATGTTATTGTATTTGGGGATATGAATGCTCGCACAAAAACATTGCAACATGATACTCAACAATTTGATATGCCATACATTTCAAGGGAGTTGGAGGAAGTTCACTTGTATGATCGTACTTCAATGGATGAGAAAGAGCCGGATCACTATGGAAAGTTACTTTTACACATGTGTAATAGCACCGGTATGCTCATTGCCAATGGTGTATCTTTGTGGAGTGGAACCAATGGATTTACATGTAGAAGACATAATGGGGATAGTGTGATTGACTATATGCTACTCTCTGAAGCCATCATGTATCGCATAAAGAGTTTTATGTTTGGTCAATGGACCCCGGAATCCGACCATCGCACCTTATGTATTGACCTTTCATGTGGAGAAGCAACTAAGCATGATAATCTCAGCCAAAGGAAAGAGAAGTTATCACTATGTATGGATTTCAAACGGGCACCAATGTACATTGAAATGGTTGAGCAAAAATTATGGATGACAAAGCTTCAATGTGATGCACCATTGAAAACTAAATGGGAAGCTTTCAAGAAAGCTATTTGTTCTTGTGCGGAAGAATGCTTTGCCATAAAGCATCTCCATGGTATCAACAAAGATAGATCACGCAAAAGGTGGTTTGATAAAGAATGTCAAGATGCTCGAAAGTCCTTGATAAATCTTGATGCAACTATGGACAAAGACAACTATCAAAGTCCTTTGCATGCATACAATGCATTGATTCAAAAGAAGAGAAGAAGATGGGAAGTAAAGCAACAAGAATTTCAAGTCCAAGAAAAGGCACATGCATGTGGAAGATTTTGGAGAAACTTGAGAGGCAAGCGGGTTGAGAATTTTGGTAACTTGAGTCTAGTGGATATGTACACACATTGTAGGCAATTATATGAGCAAGCAAATACTGAAAAAATGCCATTTCATGGTTCACTCCCATGTATGCCGTCTTTTTGTACTATTGAGGATGTATGCGGTGGGCTTGAAAAGTTGGCCACTCGCAAAGCGGGAGATCTTCAAGGTATCAAGCCGGAGATGATCAAATGGACGGGAGATTTTATCCATGAGTGGATATGTGATATGTTCAACCTTGCACTTCAACATGGTATGCCTTATGATTGGAGTACTAATTGGGTTAAGCCTTTGCATAAAGGAGGGGATGTAAAGAATGTAAGCAACTACCGGACTATAATGATTGGGTCTCTTATGGCAAAGTTGTTTGGGTGCATAATGGAGATGAAATTGAGTGATTGGGCTGAAGAGAATGACAAGCGTGCAAAGGGACAAGCGGGTTTTCGTCGATGCCATAGCACCATTGATCATCTTGTCACTCTTCGTGTTCTCATGGAGGAAAGTCGGTTGAAAGGCAAGCGATTGTATTGTTGTTTTGTGGACTTTAAGAAAGCCTTTGATATGATTCCACGTAACAATTTGTGGAGAAGGATGGAAGAACTCCAAGTGCCAAATGAGTTTATACTTGCGGTTTCTCGAATCTATGAGAAGGTGATTTGTCAATTGCGCATGGGAAGAGAAATTTCAGAAATTTTTGTAAGCACTATTGGGGTTAAACAAGGATGTCCATTGTCACCAACTCTCTTTGGTCTATGCATCGATCAATTGGAACAAATGGTACTTGACTTTATGCAAGAAGAAGGCATTGAAGAGGTCACTATTTTCAATGCGGTAATCATGCTTTTGTTGTATGTGGATGATGTAGTGCTTCTAGCACAGACTTTACAAGATGCACAAAAGCTTATGGTTGTCCTTGAGAACTTTTGCTTGCATAGTGGGCTGATTGTAAATGAATCCAAAACAAAGGTTATGCTTGTGAAAACCAACCATAAGGAGAAGCCATGCATTGTGTACAACAACGAGACACTTGAAGTTGTTGAGAGCTTTAAGTACCTTGGCCTTGAGGTTCCATCCAATCACAAGTGGCATGAATGTGCTATGCGTCGTTTGGAAGCGGGAAAGAGAGCATATTATGCATTTGAGAACATGTGTAATGCGGGAAACATCAAGTGTTGGGTTCTCAAGAAGTATCTTTTTGATGCATTGGTGACACCGGTTCTTCTTTATGGAGTTGAAGTGTGGGGCGGGAGCATCTCAAAGTCTACTTGGAAAGAGTTTGAGAATGTCCAAAAGCGTTTTCTTACAAACTTTCTCCAAGTTAAGACACAAACACCATATATGCTCCTACTTCTTGAGTCGGGATCTCTTCCAATTGAGGTTATGGGCATGGAAAGGGTTGTGGAGTACATGATAAAGATGCGTCAAAACCCCTCACATCGACTTCTTACAATCGCATGGGAAGCAAGCAAAAAAGTTCAAAAGACGCATAAAAGCAAGATCTTGAGCACGGGATGGATGCAAGACATAAAGAAGTGGTTTGGGAGATGGGATGCATTACACTTGCTACATGATGCTTCAATTGACTCTCAAGTGAATGAAGCTTTTCTACAACGCCAATGTATTACGGCTTGGGAGAAATCCGGTGGGTCACGCTTCATACATTACACCACCTATATTGCCCCCAACTACAAAACCATGTTCTTCGCTGAGAGAGGAAACCGTACTCACACTTACATGCTTGAGCCTATTCCCTTGTCCGCGATACGCACTATCGTAGCAATTCGGCTTAGCTCCCATTTCCTTAGATGCGAGATAGGGCATTGGGGCAATGGAGAAGAGTCAAATCGATTGTGCACATTATGCTCACTGCAAGTTCGAGAGTCTGAGTACCACACACTACTAGAGTGCTCAGCTTTTGATCACATCCGAACTTGCTTCTCTCACATTTTCAGCCATAACTTAGACCTACACACTTTCCTCTCCCAGCCAAAGTGTGGGCTCTCCATTGCGACTCTCATCACTACAATTTTGGAGCATCGAGAGTCACTCATCAGCCATACACATACTACATCACATGTAACTTTGGTCCCATAGGTCATATTTGACCTCCGAGGACGATAATAAAATCTATCTATCTATCTCTCTGTGACCCGTGACACAGAGAGCGTTGTAACAGATATGGAAATCCTCTCTCTCAGCTCTGATCCATGATGTATTGCATCTCTCTCTCTAGGAGGTGTACACACATTCGTGACATGGCAACGCTCACAACTCGATATTTTTAAAGCTATATAAAGTAGTATAGATGGTGCTTTTTTTTCATTGTTGAACAACTCCGGTGAATTTTTTTTACGGATAATAAAAGTTTGGACATTGACTACATTGTAGTTAAATACACGTTTACATTTCCTATATAGAGAATATTGTTTAATAGAAGTGTGCTAGTTAACCCTATATAGGAAATAGAAGGTACGATCATTTTCTTATATTGAATAGTATGTTACCTAGATAATCCACTTGTTTTCCTATATAGAATCGTCGTGTTCTGTAGACATTTCCTTTTCCTAGATATATATAGGAAATCCAGCTTGGTATAACTAGTAGAACACATACATTTTACAAGATACATAGGTTTTGCCTATGTAGGAATTGATTTAAAGTTCCTTGTGGATGTGGGCGGGCTGCTGCTCAAGCTAACCCACCAACCTCAAAGGTCTCATCAATTCCTAAACCTAGGCAAAAGTTGAAACATTAATTGAAAGAGGATGTCTGTGCAGTAATAATCGGGACACTATTTACACAGAATAATGGATGTAATAGCTAGTGGGCAAGCTTGACAGTGAGGAATCCAGAGTCCAATAGACACGTAACAGCTAGGTTGTTGACAACCTAAAGAGACAGAGGGGAACATCACTCAAAACGGAGATACTCGAGAGTCAAGGAGGCATTCCAACAGTCGGAGGCTCATTTTGTAGCCACATGGCTTCCGAAAAATCTCTCTCTCTCTCTCTCTCTCTCTCTCTCTCTCTGAAACAATGCTCATGTGAAATAAATATAAACGTCGTCTCACACTTGAAAACCTCTCACCTGATTAGCCATTGATAAGGCCTCTCCCTCCCTCCCTCCTCTACCAGTCTCCAATTATCAGTGGCCACTGTCATGGCCGGATAGCAGAGGATTCTCTCCCTCTCTCTCTCTCTCTCTCTCTCTCTCTCTCTCTCTCTCTCTCTCTCTCTCTCTCTCTCTCTCTCTCTCTCTCTCTCTCTCTCTCTCTCTCTCTCTCTCTCTCTCTCAAGTGCCACCATCATGGCCGGACACATCGGATTACGGAATCTTTCTCCTGCTGACACGGGTTCATAGAATATACGCACTCACACACATAAATAGATGCATACAACATGGAGTAACATCATGAGAACATCTAGGGAGCTGACAGAGTGGGTAACATAGAAGTTCTCTCTCTCTCTCTCTCTCTCTCTCTCTCTCTCTCTCTCTCTCTCTCTCTCTCTCTCTCTCTCTCTCTCTCTCTCTCTCCGGAGTTATCCAAGAGGCCCATGTGTCTGGGGAAGGGACTGGAATCCCTTCCTCCATTATAGATAGTATGGATATGGAGACTATAGTTATCTTATTTTTATCCTTCCAAGTGTAAACAAAGAAAGGAAAAGATACCCCCGGCTGCTCTTTTGCACTTCCTTACCAATTCCCCCCCATACTTGGGCCAATGGCCAAGAGTTTGTCGTGAAACTCAACTCCTTTCCGCTTACCACCTTTCGAACCCAGTTTAGCTGCATCAACCATATCTTTGGTCATGATAGCCCAAGCTTGGTCGTGTTTGGCCAATGAGACCACAAATTTGGTGTAGCATGCCTCAACATGGGCGACTGAGTTGAGGATTCCGAGAACCGTTGGTCCACCGGTCGAGCACCTGACTCCCATTCCACTCTCTCTCTCTCTCTCTCTCTCTCTCTCTCTCTCTCTCTCTCTCTCTCTCTCTCTCTCTCTCTCTCCACTTCTTCTTCTTCTCTCTCTCAAACTCAAATACCCCGCCTCATTGAAGGACCCTTTGTTTTTACTCGGGGTTGGATATGGAGAAGAGTCTCATTTTGCATATGGGAAAAACATCTTTGAGGTTCTTTCCCTGCCCATCTTATGCATACTCCCTAATGATGCAGTGTAAGAAACAATCGCTCAAATTGAAAGCTCATCATTCCAATGACTTGATGCACATATCATGTAGTTTATGTAATTCAGAAAAAAATGCTTGGACATGATGCCCTGTTTATGTGCTTCTACATATTGATTAAAGTTATGTAATTAAATTTATATATTGTGTGCAAGCTCCTAGCATGCATGGTAGGAGATGGAGTGAAACAGGGAGAGTATGCATTGTGCAGTCATCTACATGACAAACCTCTCTCTCTCTCTCTCTCTCTCTCTCTCTCTCTCTCTCTCTCTCTCTATGTGCGTGCGTGCGTGTGTGTGTACGTGTGTGTGTGTGTGTGCGCGCGCGTGCGTGCAGGGTGTGGCAGGGTGAGCCTTGAGGCAAGGAGCTTGGGTGGGGTTCAGATTGCACTTATATTGACCATTCGTGTTTAGGAATAAAGCATTAACTCCGCAACAACATGGGCCATGATGACAACTTTGGTTTAACCCAAAAGGGTCCAACCTTGCAAATAGCACCCTTTTGGCCTTGCGGGTAGGAAAAACCTTTTTCTTTGAGTTGGGACTTCTTCCATCCTAGCCTTCCCAACTAGGGATTTAAAATTCATGTAATCACTCAAAATGACATTAGAGTGAGCATCTAGTTGGTAAGATGGTAAGATGAATCTTTTGTTAACTTTGAGAAAGTCATGCATTTAAATTATAGGATGAAGGGAAAAATAAGAGAATTTTGTAAAAACTCCAATGTATATGGTTGCTAACATTAATTAAGGCTTTGTGATCACTTAAATTTATTGAGTTAAATCCCTATTCCCAACTGGAATGAGCATACGCTAACATTTAACTAGGGATTTAAAATTCATGTAATCACTCAAAATGACATTAGAATGAACATCTAGTCGGTAAGATGAATCTTTTGTTAAGGTTGAGAAAGTCATGCATTTAAACTATAGGATGAAGGGAAAAATAAACGAATTTTTTAAAAACTCCAATGTATATGGTTGCTAACATTAATTAAGGCTTTGTGATCACTTAAATTTTTGGAGTGACCACATAAATATTAAATCCCTATTCCCAAATGGAATGAGCGCAACTGGAATGAGCATACACTAACACCTAGTAAGGGACTCTTTTCACCATTATATGTTAGTAGCCATTAAAAAGAAAGAAAAAGGAACTCAAAGCCTACGGAGACCAAAAGCTGGAGGAGCAAATGTGGCCATGTGATACCTATCTTGCCAAAATTTCACCTTGAGTTGTTGCACCACATATGGAGCCCATCCCACTACCCTCATCCATCAAGCTATGTTACCATTCCATTACCCTTATCCATCGAGTCTACCTATGTGCATACGCCTCGACAACCCTCCCCCTATGTGCACACTCCCCAACACCTCTCCCTCTATGTGCCTCCCAAAAAACAAAAAGCTAATCACCATAGAGAGAGAGAGAGAGAGAGTGTACACACCATTTTTATGTTTGTCTATTGGTGTTGCTCTTTGCATGCGCCTCCACTCCCTTTCCCTAATCTGCTACAATGCCCTATAATGCCAACATGATAGCTCTCATGATAGACTCGGTGTTGCAATCCTGTTTGTGCTCTTAGGGGTTTGCAATAACTTCAAGGGATGACACCTAGGCCAGGGCTCAAATCAAGTAGAGCGTATGCAAGAGCATGATTATGAGGGTGATGATGAAGTTTGGCAAAAAGCCCGAGACATGCATGGGTGTACAAGCCCAAAGCAAGGCAGTCCCTGTTACCATATACATGTGGTAGTGATGT
Source organism: Adiantum capillus-veneris (assembly GCF_014529385.1). Taxonomy (NCBI): domain Eukaryota; kingdom Viridiplantae; phylum Streptophyta; class Polypodiopsida; order Polypodiales; family Pteridaceae; genus Adiantum; species Adiantum capillus-veneris. The sequence continues at coordinate 29,250,261 of NC_140946.1, forward strand.
GTGTGAACACACTAGGACCGCCGGGGCATTTTTTTCCTCTTTAGGAGGTTTTTTCCCCCATGCATTTTATATACGCCTATCAATCTAGGGCTATCTATCTTTCCATTGCACACTAAGTAATACACTCTCTATTGTGTGCCTTGAGCTTCCTTCGTCTTCTCCAAGCTGTGTGCGTTTCTCTGCAACCCTAATTCCAACAATTGGTAAAAGAGCAGTATGCGTCCTCTCGGGCTTAGTCGCTAGCTGCTCTAGCACATGCCTATTCACTTTCTCCGATTTCAGTGAGCTTTGGCGAGCTTTCGTAGGTCGCGACAAATATTCCGGGATAGCTCGTACAGCTTGGCCTGCTCAAATTTTTTATTCAAGCTCATTTCGGCCTCCGTTTTCACTACAAGCAGTACTGTACAGGCTATTTTGTCATTTTGTGCAAAATTTTTGTCAGTGCCGTTTTTTGCATAACAAGTGCCTTACTATATAGCACGTGTTGTTCCCACTTCATTTCTCCTATTTTCGGGCAGTTTTCACATCAGGTGCAGCATTTACCATGGCTGACAACAACAACATAGATGTGTTCAAGATGTTTGCTGCTGAGGACAGGTTGGATGGGGACAACTACCCTATGTGGGCTTATATGGTGCAACATGTTCTTGTGTCAAAGGGTGTCTGGAACATTGTGCAGGGCATTGATGTACGTCCTAGTTCTAAGGATGTAGGCGATGTTGAGGATGTTGCAGGTCTTGCTGCAAGGATTGCAGTTGTTAGAGTTGTTTTGCCTACGGCAGAACAAGCTCGTTGGGATGTTAAGGATGCATAGGCTCATGCATTGATTGCATTGTCTGTGAAGTGCACCATGTTCCTCACATCCGTTCAGCAAAATTTGCAAAACAGACTTGGGATATTCTAGCAGGTCTTTATGCAAGCCGCAATGAGGCTAAAATTGCTTTGCTGCGTAAAGAGCTGGAGTTGAAGATTATGCATGAGAAAGATGATATGGACACTTTCCTTGCTAGTGTCAAGGATATCAATGAGCAGCTTATTTCTGCAGGTGAAGTCATTTCAGACAGTTCCCTTGTGCAGACTGTTCTTGATGCCTTACCAGATTCCTACTAGACTTTTGCTAGTACTTGGAGATTGATGACCCAAGGAAATCCTGAAGTTGTCAAGTTTGATGCATTATGCACATTGTTGTTGCAAGAGTCACTTTCCAGAAAAAACAGGACTAGGGAGCGTGCAATTGAACAGGATTTTTGCTTCTCAAAGAAAGGGTGGTAATAGTAATGCAGCCACTTCTTATGGTTCTGTTGCGAGTGGCAAAACTTCTGTTCCTAATGCTTTTGCTGGCAGCACTTCGTCTAGCAATTTTGGTGATAAGGGCAAAAAGAAGATGCGTTGCCATTATTGTAAAGCTCATGATCACTTGATCAAGCCGTGTCCAAAGTTGAAGGCCAAAGAGGCTAAGAAGAAAGAGGGTGGTTCCACTGCAAATGCTGGTTCCACTACAAATGCAACCATTGTTGAGTCTTCTGTAAAAGGAGACTGTAATGCTGATGTTGATGCAGAATGGGCTTTTAGCGCAGAGTGCACTTACAATCCTGATGTCCATGATGCATGCTTGTCAGTTGCTGCAGATTTGTGTGGTATTTCGACAGTGGTGCTACAAAGCACATTACCTCACATCGTGAATTGTTTACCTCTCTCGAGTTTGTCCCTCATGAGAACTTAGTCACTTGTGCCAACAATGCCTCTTATCCAGTTCACGGAGTTGGAAAGATTGTTCTTACTGCTGCTAATGGCAGTTCCTTCACACTTGTTGATGCACTTTATGTACCTGGGATCAAGAAGAATCTCTTGTCTGTATCCGCACTTGCTAGACTTGGACTTGTAGTCAAATTTGTGGATGACAGATGTACAGTTCATGATCTCAGTTTTGGTGATGAAATTGTTGCATCTGGTCTTGTGTGCCGTGGGCTGTATAAGCTCACTTTGTATGACAAGTGTGGACAAAATTTTGCAAATGCCATTGCAGATTCAAGGGCTATTTCAGATGCAAAACTTTGGCATGTACGTTTTGGTCATCTAAATTTTTCCAGTTTGCTGCGTTTGCAGAAATCTTATATGGTTGCTTCTTTGACACCTCTTGAAGCACATATCAAACATGTTTGTGAAGGCTGTATTTTGGGTAAGATGCAGCGTTCTAAGTTTCCAAAGGATGGTTCAGTTAGGGCCACATGCAGGTTGCAGTTTGTGCATAGTGATGTTTGTGGGTCCATGCAAACTCCGTCCTTGGGCAATTACCTGTACTTCGTGACTTTTGTTGATGAGTACTCCAAGCATGCATGGGTATTTCCACTTAAAGCGAAGTCCGAAGTTTTTATGTGCTTCAAAAAATTTCTGGCTATGGCTGAAAATGTCTCGAAATGTACTATGGGCACCCTCGGTTCCGATCGAGGGGGGGAGTATATGTCTCATGACTTTAATGCATTTCTGGCTAGTCGTGGGATAAAACACCAATTTACAGTGCCTTATACACCTCAGCAAAATGGTGTTGCTGACAGGAAAAACAGGTCATTGACGAAATGGTACGATGTATGGCCAAAAGTCAAGCTTTGCCGCATTCTTTTTGGCTTGAGGCCATCATGTGTGCCACTTATGTACTTAACAGGTGTCCTACGAAATCTTTGCAGTCTATTACTCCATATGAAGCATGGCATGATAGAAAGCCTTCTACGTGTTTTTGGATGTTTGGCATATGCTTTGGTGCCACAAACATAGTGCAGAAAATTGGATGATAAGGCTGTCAAATGTATTTTTGTTGGTTATAGTGCTGAAAGAAAAGGTTACAGGTTGTATCATCTGCAAACAAAACGTATTCTGGTTTCACGGGATGTAGTGTTTTTGGAAGATTCTGTTCAGCCCTTGCTGTCATGTACTAGAGACAGTAATGGAAGCTCATAGGACATTTATGACACTTTGTTGCCTCTTTTCAGTGGTGGAAATACGAATGTAATTTCCAATGAGGCAAATTTACAGCCTATGGGGGTTTTGGAAAATGTTAGAGATCAGCCTATTACTGATGCAGATGTACATGATGTACTTGATGAGGAAAGGGCTGAAAATGAGCAGGCTAGAGGTATGCCAAAATGGCTGGTGCACACTTTGCGTGACAGTAAATTGGATGCACCTTTGTCTAGTCGTACTCGTTCAGGCTCTCACCATGCATCTTATGCATCAGATTGTTATGCTTTGGCTGTGTCTAGCTTACATGATGTTGAGGAGCCTCTGTCTTTTGATGAAGCACAGAATTCAGAAAATTGGATGGCTGCCATGCAATCAGAATATGATGCACTTATAGAAAATGACACATGGACTTTATGTGTTTTGCCTCCTGGCAAAAAGGCCATTGGTACGAAGTGGGTTTACAAGTTGAAACACAAGCCGGATGGTGAGATCGATCGCCATAAGGCTCGACTTGTTGCAAAGGGTTATGCACAGCAAAAAGGCATAGACTATGAAGAGACTTTTTCTCCCACTTGTCGTATGACTATTGTACGTTTTCTATGTGCATTGGCAGCTCATTTTGGTTGGGATGTACATCAATCAAACATTGTTACTCCTTTCTTAAATGGTGACATATTTGAGGAAGTTTATGTAACGCAGCCTCGCGGTTTTGTCATAAAAGGACAAGAGGACAAAGTGTGCAGATGTAAGAAGTCTTTGTATGGGTTGAAGCAATCTCCTCCTGCTTCGTATGAGAAAGCAGACACTCATTTGCTCAAACAAGGCTTTCGCGGTTTTGTCATAAAAGGACAAGAGGACAAAGTGTGCAGATGTAAGAAGTCTTTGTATGGGTTGAAGCAATCTCCTCGTGCTTGGTATGAGAAAGCAGACACTCATTTGCTCAAACGAGGCTTTCGTAATAGTCCAACAGAAAGCACATTGTATGTAAAGCGTGAGAGTGATGTACTTCTCATTGTGGTTCTTTATGTCGATGATTTGCTAATCACTGGACCAAATGAGAAACATATTGCTGAATTTAAGGCTGATTTGAATGCTACTTTCAAGATGAAAGATTTGGGGTTGTTGCATCATTACTTGGGTATACAGTTTAAGTAGTGTGATGGTGGTATTGCCTTGTGTCAGAAAAGTTACATAGAGACATTGCTATGTAAGGTTGGACTTGAGGATTGCAAACCTATTGCCACTCCCACGGAAACAGGTTTGAAGTAGAGTCTACATGATGTTGGTGATCCTACTGATGTCACTGTTTACCAAACTGTTGTTGGCTGCCTCATTTATGTATGCAACACGAGGCCAGATATTCAGTTTGCTGTCTCACAAGTCATCAAATTTATGCATAGCCCAGGGTCTAAGCATTGGCAGGTTGTCAAGAGGATCTTCCGATACCTTAGTGGCACTTTACATCTTGGCTTGTTTTATCCCAAGGGGGGATCATTGACGCCAGACTTACATGCTTTTTCGGACTCAGATTGGGCTGGTTGTTTTGACACGCGAGTGTCCACAAGTGGTTTTTGTTTCATGCTTGGTAGTTCATGTATATCATGGTTGAGCAAGAGGCAACCTACTGTGGCCACTTCGAGTCGTGAGGCTGAGTACAGGGCAGCCTTCACAGCTACGGTTGAGTGTGTATGGCTCAGACGCCTTATGGCTTATTTGGGTGTTGAACAGGACACTGCCAACACTATCTACACTGACAATTAGAGCGCATTGGCAGTTGTGAGAAACCCAGTTTTTCATGCTCGCACAAAGCACATTGAGGTGCATTACCACTATGTCAGGGAGAAGCTCTCAGCAGGAGAGATCAGCTTGGCTTATGTGCCAACACAAGACAACCTTGCAGATCTTTTCACAAAGGCATTGTCTCGTGAGAAGCTTGAAGCTTTCCGCAAAGCTTTGGGCTTACTCCCATTTGTGGACAGATCATGTCCTCAGGGCATGGCACTTCCCTTTACTGATGTGCCAGCTCTTGTTCACCGCATCACTCCAGGGGGGATTTGTTACCATATACATGTAGTAGTGATGTGTGTGAACACACTAGGACCGCCGGTGCATTTTTTCCCTCTTTAGGAGGTTTTTCTCCCCGTGCATTGTATATACGCCCGTCACTCTAGGGATGTCTATCTTTCCATTGCACACTAAGTAATACACTCTCTATTGTGTGCCTTGAGCTTCCTTCGTCTTCTCCATGCTGTGTGCGTTTCTCTGCAACCCTAATTCCAACAGTCCCAAGTGCAGTTGCTCTATAGTATAGAAGATAAGTGTGACATACTAGCTTTTATGAGAGAGAGAGAGAGAGAGAGAGAGAGAGAGAGAGAGAGAGAGAGAGTTATAGTTGCATATCATTTTTGTGGTAGGGTGAGATGAGTTGCACGATTAATGTGGGTGAGGCCTTAAATAAAGCATAGAAATGACTGCTTCCACGTTTGCAAATCAAGAAGGTAAGGCTTGCCCAGGGAAGAGCATTCAGCGTGCGCACACACACACACAGAGGTGACAGATTGACAGTGCTCCTGCATCTATTCTGATGTCAATAGTGCATGAGAGAGATCACAGAGAGAGAGAGAGTCAATGCTCGAAAAATACGTTTTCCAAAAACTTGAAAAAACCTACAGAAGAATTTTTGGAGGTAAATTGACTCTTTTCAATGGTTTTTACACTAAATTTTGTAGGTTTTGTCACCTTCAGATTTAAAATTTAGCAATAAATCTCTAAATAGGATTGCACTAAACCTAGGTTTTTTTGTGCATTGTTAGGAGTACTAGAGGGGGGGGAGGGACGCAAGACCACTTATGTTGCAAGTGCACAGAGACACAAAGAGGGAGAGAGGCAAGAGAGGTTGAGACGTAGTATGGTGAGAGAGAGAGAGAGAGAGAGAGAGAGAGAGAGAGAGAGAGAGAGGAAGCAAAATTATCCCGTCAAGATCTTGCTCCCATACGCAGTAGATAGAAAGGTTCAAAGTCGTGTTCGAAGACAACCGACGGTTTGTGTTGGCCGACCATAGCTGACAAAAGACAAATCACATTGGGGAAACATGACAATCTCCACTGCATGCATATTCCTTGCAAGGTGAGCACACATTCGTTTACCTCCATTATAAACCACGTTCTCACATTAACCACGTTCTTGCATATGAGAAATTTTAAAGGTGACTTCAAGGTTTTTACACTAAATTTCTCTAAGCTTTGTTGGCTTACTTGCCTTCAAATTTAGAATCAAGAGGTAAACCTAAAGAAATTTAGTTGGGATTACACTAAATCCTTTTCTTTGTGAACGATGCTCATAGATGTAAGAAGTTCTAGAGGAAGGTATTTACCGTAAATTTTGTAAGCTTTGTAGATTTTCTCGCCTTCAAATTTAAAATTTAGAGGTAGACCTAAAAAATTGTAGTTGGGATTATACTAAGCGTGGTTTTTTTGAGGGCACCCGATACTATTTATCACAAACTTGGAAACCATGCATATAGGGTTATACTAAATCACTATTATTGTTAAACATGCTCTTAGATATGAGAAACTTAGAGGTAATTTGAAGGTTTTTATGCTAGTTTATTTTGGCTTTTTAGGTTCTCTCGCCTTTAAATTTAGAACTTAAAGGTAAACCTAAAAAATTGTAGTTGAAATTACACAACCTTGGTTTTTTTTAGCACTGATCGATACACAATCCTTTATACCGTAAAATTTGAGAACTTGCAATGAGAAGTGTTGAAGGTGAATTACCCACATTCCAAGATTTTTGCATGCACGCCTGCACACACACACACACACACACACACACACAAAGAGAGAGAGAGAGAGAGAGAGAGAGAGAGAGAGAGTCTTGAATAATGACCTGATGACATTGAGAGAGAGAAAGAGGGGGGGAGAGAGACAAAGAGGGAGGGAAGGAGGGTGGAAGAAGAAAATAATATTTAATGTTATAAGAACAATTCTATTAGATATCAAAGATCTAATCGACGAGTCTTGATCGAGAGAGAGAGAGAGAGAGAGAGAGAGAGAGAGAGAATTTTTATCTACATGGAGTGATTATAGGGACTATAGTCCAATTTCCTCGCTTATGTATACGTGCACACACACACACACATACACAGATAATTACAGCTCTCTATGAGCTTGCACTTTCCCTTAGAGAGAGAGAGAGAGAGAGAGAGAGAGAGAGAGAGAGAGAGGTAATCTAGGGGTTGAATGCCAACATTTGTGAGTAGGTGTATGTGAGTGTGAGTGAGTATGTGTGTGTGTGTGTGTGTGTGTGTGTGTGTGTGTGTGTGTGTGTGTGTGTGAGAATGAGAGAGAGAGAGGGGGGGGGGGGGGGGGGGGGGGGGGGGGGGGGGGGGGAGAGGGAAGGAAGAAAGAAAAAAGAATTCCACCCACCAAAAGAGAATTTCAACACAGTTTAAAGATCCACTTAGCCAAGATTCGAGGTTGTAGAGAGAGAGAGAGAGAAGTTTAATGTCATAAGAACACATCAAGAGACATCAAAGCTCCATCTGAGAAGTCATGAACTTAAGACCTAGTATTTAAGAGGGGACTCTGATAACCAATCTACCACACTCAAAGGTTATTGTAGTTTCCTCTTCTTATTCATTGATAGAGATCTCGACAAGTCTTGAACTCAAAACTCTGTGTGTGTGTGTGTGTGTGTGTGTGTGTGTGTGTGTGTGTGTGTGTGTGTGTGTGTGTGTGTGTGTGTGTGTGAGAGAGAGAGAGAGAGAGAGATAGGGAGGGTTAAGAAGAAGAGTGTTTTTATTGTAAGAAGAAAAATCCAAATAGATATCAAAGATCTCGTCAATAAGTCTTTATCTCAAGACCTGTGTGAGAGAAAATTCACATCTTTGTGGAGTGATTAAAGAGACTATATTCCACCCTCCTCACTTCTGCATGCTTGCGTGTCAATGTGCACACATACACAAAAATATGTGTATGTGTGTGACCCAATGGCCATGCTTTTCTTGGCCGCAGCAACGCATGGGTCACATACTACTCATAATTAATGTAGCATATTTCCTCCTGCTTATGCTACAAAACCAACAAAAGTTCACGTGGAAGCCCCTTTCCTTCTTGTTCATGCGTGTGGTCCTCCTGTGTCTCCCCTTTCAATGCGGTACCCCTTGATCTGTACCGGTTGCTCTGTTGCGCATCGCTATTGTGCCCTACAACGGCTTGTAGAGAGCTGCCCTGCAGAAGCGATCACCCCTTGCAACTGCTTGCACCCCCCGTGGAGAGAACACGCGCTCCACAGGCTTGCCGCCAGGTAGTCGATTGATCGTTTTGACACATTCCCCTCTCTCCCTTGCTGCTCACTTTCCCTCGTGCTCAAGACGGTGGGATCGTTCTATTAGCCGTCCTGTAGGCCATGGCCCTCCACTACGTCCCTGCACGCTTCCCAAAAAAACTTCAAGTGAGAGACTGCATTACCACACACGCACCTCCACCAACTGCATTTGTCGCAACCTTCCTTCATATGGCAGCACATTGTCTACCCTCTCCCTCCTCCAGCGTCCAACTCGCGATTGCCAGAGTTGTGAGCTCCACTCCTAGCCTCACTTCATGCACGCTCTACACTCCGGCAAGGGGACAGATGAGAGAGGGATAGCCTCGCTATTCTCCACCTCACGAGTCATGAGACCTATGTTCCCTGCACCAACCTCCTTGTGTGCGATGAAAAGAGAGAGACAGAGACATGGAACTAGTGTTGCTTGGTGGCCTTGCTATACAACATCTATGGATCATAAGAGGACATATGGAAATTGACATTTAGCATCTAGCACTGAAGGCATTGCGTGAAAGGGATATACATTTGAAAAATGTTGTAATGTTTATGGGAGGAGAGAAAGTTAAGTGCATCTATTATTAGAGATAATAGGGATGGTTACAGTTGAGATTATATCCAAGTGAGGTTGTACTACTATGTCTACTAATGAATGTTTTTTCTAGTATACATGCTACATGTAAATTGTTGCAAACAAAAAGTATTCAAAAATAAATTTTCCATCGAATGGTTGGTAGCTCGTCTATAATTTTAATATATGCCTCTTTTATGTCCAAATATTGCTCATCGGTCTCATGGATAGAGAGGGGATATTGTTGATTTGTGGTTGGTATCTTGAAGTAGTAATGGACTATAGATGCAATGCTGCAACTAAATCTTTTTGTTGCTGCTCCAATGGTACAAAGCGCCCAATAATAATACAAAAGTGAGGGTAACAAGAGTGTCTATATCATGTGTCTGTCAACCTGGTTTATTGCTATATATGTTAGGTATTCCACCACGCAGGAGGAAAATATTTCTAGATTGCGAGCAAAGGTGTCATGTTGCATGCTCCAATCTTTATACAATGCAGTAATTTCAAACCATGACCTAGCATATGGACAATAAGCTAGTTTCTAGTTGGCTACAGGTTGCTCTCTAGCTTATTGATGCTTGGACTATAATCTTCTAGTCTTGAGAACTTCGTACTGACACCTAGTATGCCAGAAATGAGGACATGTAGAGTATGGCATCAATTATTTAGACATCTAGTATGGTATCAATAATTTAGAGCTGAAGTAAAGATGCACAAGGTAAACTCAACTACTGTGATACACCACATGCATTCACTACTTGTGTATCCACTATTGTAATACATCACATGCATTGGCTAGCAACCATATGCAAAGAGTTGCTTGTGTAACTAAAATGTACAAATGTTGATTGACATTGAGTGTATAGTTCTAAAAAAGAGATCCAAAGAAACCGAAGCAAAGGAAGTAATGTGAAAAATTCTACAACAAGTAAATAGATAAAGCATGAATAAACTGCAACAATAAATGAGGTGCTTTACTGACGTGCAATGTTGTGTTGTTGCTTTTTTATTGTCCAATCTAGTACAAGCCAATATTTGAGTCAAGCTACAAAAAAACAATGTGAATAGTTAAACATATCGTCTTGCAATGAAACGTCACAAACTGAAAGTGCAAAGTATACAGTGCACGTCATACAGAGGTGCCATACAAAAGTATGGTGGAGAGATGGCACTGTGGTCTCTCCAAAAATTTATAAGAAACGGAAGTTGTGCCCTGCCCCGTAGCGTTTATGTGTTGCGCGAAGCAAACGCATGCGCATGGAAAATTGGATGCAGATAACGGACCTTGCAGTGTTGTCGAGCTGGAGTCGCGCTTGTGCAATTACAACATGCGATGTTGTGAATATATGTCCTCCCTACCATACACAAAACACACAGATGTAACTTTATGTTTTATGTCCTCTAATCAATGTTACCTTTTGTGTGTGTGTGTGTGTGTGTGTGTGTGTGTGTGTGTGTGTGTGTGTGTGTGTGTGTGTGTGTGCTGTAAGCTGCGTCGGTCATCAATTCTATCTTCTTGCCTCCTTGTTGACTAACCCCCTTTATATATCGTGCTTCCTAACTACATATGATAATAAGCATGTTGAGGTCAACGTCCCCATAGTGAAAGGCACCATATTCATTCCGCTAATCAATAATCCAAACACACAGCTGGCGAACTACTATCATGTGACGCTCATGAGCATTAGAATGGGTGTCATTTTGCTCGATATCATTCACATTCAAAATAGAGCCAAAAATTGACAAGGACGTTGTCATATTTAGCAATTATGAAGCCCATACTACCTTGCATTCAGTTGCCTACTAGGCATAGTGGCAAGCTATGAGCAACTAGAAGTTGTAAATGCCCCACGTTATACTTCTCAACACATCAACTTGCGGTTCAATGCAACATGACACCAAATTTGTCAGTCCGTTTGACATATGTTATTTCCAAGGGGTTTCAATAAAGGTCTCAATCAAGTAGCAATTCTCTTCAATAATGCTCGAAGGTGAAGGTGTAATGAGTGTGTTTTTTTGGCCATAGAGACAATATACTCAAGCTTGTCACCAGCAGTTGTAAAAGATCTATTGATGCCTTTGACAACGATGCCACTTTCAAGAGCAGTAGATTTGTTTTCTGCATTGAGCGTCCGCTTTTGAACTTCCATGAGTCCGTGCTTTGAGCAGTAATGAGCAAAAAACTGTTACCATATACATGTGGTAGTGATGTGTGTGAACACACTAGGACCGCCCAAGCATTTTTTCCCTCTTTAGGAGGTGTTTTCCCTCGAGCATTGTATATACGCCCATCACTCTAGGGCTACCTATCTTTCCATTGAACACTAATAACACACTCTCTATTGTGTGCCTTGAGCTTCCTTCGTCTTCTTCAAGTTATGTGCATTTCTCTGCAACCCTAATTCCAACAATTGGTATCAGAGCAGGTTACGTCCTCCCGAGCTTAGTCGCCAGCTGCTCTAGCACACGCCTGCTCACTTTCTCCGATTACAGTGAGGTTTGGCGAGCGTTCACAAGTCAACAAATATTTCGGGACAGCTCATAGTGCATAGTCTGCTCATATTTTTGATTCGGGCTCATTTCGGCCTCCGTTTCCACTACAGGCAGGCCTGCACAGGCTATTTCCTCATTTTGTGCAAAATTTTTGTCAGTGCCATTTTCTGCATAACATGTGCCTTACAGTCTTCTACAATTTGTGTTAAATAGCACGTGTTGTTCTCGCTTCCTTTCTCTTCTTTTCGAGCAGTTTTCACATCAGGTGCAACATTTACTATGGCTGACAACAACACAGATGTGTTCAAGATGTTTGCTGTTGAGGACAGGTTGGATGGGGACAATTACACTATGTGGGCTTACATGATGCAACATATTCTTTGTGCAGGGCATTGATGTACGTCCTGGTTCTGAGGATGCAGGCGATGTTGAGGATGTTGCAGGTCTTGCTGCAAGGATTGCTACTATAAGAGTTGTTTTGCCTACGGCAGAACAAGCTCGTTGGGATGTAAAGGATGCACAGGCTCATGCATTGATTGTGTTGTCTGTGAAGCGCACCATTGTTCCTCACATCCGTTCAGTAAAATCTGCAAAACAGACTTGGGATATTTTGGCTGGTATTTATGCAAGTCGCAATGAGGCTAAAATTGCTTTACTGCGTTGTTAGGAATTTTTTTGAGCAAGGGATTGTGCATATGTACATACCCATGCATGGTGCATCGAATAAAGGATTGCCCATTTTCTAGAGCCAGGTGAATACGTGGGGCCCACATGTGTATAGGTAGGACAGGGTGTACATAGTGCATCGATTTTCACTATTACCAGTACCAGAGTGTTTTTTCTATAATAATGAGGATTTAGTAGCACGTAAAACTTCTCAAGGAAGCTATCCGCGGGCCGACGACATGAGGTAAGCAGGTGCGTCAGATGGCATCTAGTGACGTCAGGAGGTCGAATGGGGTCAATACTTGCACGTGGATAAGTACGGGCACAACGTGGATGTTTTCTTGTGATGAATTATGTAAAAGGTCATCATGAGGACCATATTTTGGGGCCACTTCACGTGGTGGCGGGATGCATTATTGAAAAAAGTTGAGTGCCAAGTGTGCGGATGAATGTACCAGGGTGACAACTATGCACTGCGAGGCCAGTTTTTGGCATGTTCGAGGTCCGTTTGAGGTCAACTAAATGGCCAAGGGTGCCTAAGTAATAAATCTAAGTGTGGGAACTGAAAAACCTAAGAGAAGACCAAAGAAAAGAGGAGGAACAGCCGCAACTGTGTTTTTGCTGTTTTTGGAGCCTGTTTTGGCCATAAACTGCTCATCCGAGGTCGGATTTGAGCACTTTGACATTGTAGACTGAGGTTTTGGGCCGTTTTGGACGCGATGGCACTGTCCATTTTGCCAAATTTCCCACTGTTTTTCTGTTGTTTTGTCTGTGTAAGTTTCTCCTATGAGCAAAGCTTCTGCTCCAATTTGTGATTGTATCTGGCATATTTTACCCATATTGTGTGAGCTATTTGCCCCATTGGTGTTGGCTCAAGCTCAGATGTATCTAAACATCAAAAATTTTCCTCTTTTGAGCTGAGTTTTTTGGGTGTGTCTCTCTCTCTCTCTCTCTCTCTCTCTCTCTCTCTCTCTCTCTCTCTCTCTCTCTCTCTCTCTCTCTCTCTCTCTCTCTCTCTCTCTCTCTCTCTCTCTCTCTCTCTCTCTCTCTGTGGAGTGGGTAAATGGGTAGTCCCTCTCCTCTCACTCCATCAGTGTGTTACCTGTCTCGGCCAGGTGGGTTGTGTAAGCCGAGTGGTGCCCCATAGTGTGTGTGTGTGTGTGTGTGTGTGTGTGTGTGTGTGTGTGTGTGTGTGTGTGTGTGTGTGTGTGTGTGTGTGTGTGTGTGTGTGTGTGTGTGTGTGTGTGTGTGTGTGTGTGTGTGTGTGTCTGTGTGTATCATCCCAAGAGTGTGCGTCGAGTCATTAGAGAGGCGTTGTGTGTGTTCATCCCGCTCACATTCTTTTGGCGCCCCCACGGAGGATCTTCTTCGAGTGCCTTCTGCTTCGAGCTTCAAGCTTCGAGATTCGGGATTACAGGTTACAAGTTATAGGGAGAGGGACAGGTACATGTGATTCACACAGGTATAGGTAGCTGGAGCACCCTTTTTGTGACCTCGCCATAGGCTCTGTACTAGTGATTCCTACTTGATGCTCGGGTTCTATTGTTGGCAGTTTATGCGTACATATACAGTCTATATTTTGGGTTCTTATTGCTCTACTTCTGGGGAAACTCTGTCAAAATTTTTCCAAGTTATGATGGCTGGTTTTTTGGTCTTTGTAGCCATTTATGTTGTTATGCTGCTGAAATTTTGGCAAAATCAGAGGATAAGACAGGTGTGCTTTCTTGGGAGCTACATGGTTGACTTTAATGGATGATCAAAATGGCCCTCAATTCACTCCTTTTCATTTAACTCAAAGAATTCAGATAAATGTTCATGTGTCTAGGAAGATTTTTTTCCAGTAGCGCATAGTCTTTATGTTCGGGCCAAGAAGATTAAGAGAGATCCTGGAATGTCCTTTGCCTGTTGTAATTCCGATGATTAACTATGAAAACTCATTTGATGTGCATGTGTTTGTCCTTATCTAAAGTTGAGCTCCATTGAAGTTTCTGGGAATTGAGTCAATCAAAATTTTTTGGTTCTTGCATGTGTATTCGAAGGGGTTCTCAAAGCATCGTAACTTGGTTAGCCATGGCTTTCTCTTATCCGGAGTTTCATGGAAGAAGTGATGAGGATGTGGAAGACTTTTTGGAAAAGATGGAGGTTGCTTGCATTAGCAACCAAATTCATGACCTAGCGTAGATGTTACGTCTTCTCCAAATCTATTTGAAGAGTGATGCACGAGTTTGGTTCAAAGCATTTGAAGAGGAGTTGCATGCGGTGGATCCACCTGTAAGATTGAGTTGGGACAAATTAAGGCATGGATTGAAAGTGGAGTTTGTGAAGACAGAAGATCCTGACAAAGTGTGGCAAGAAGTACAAGGTTTGGTGCAAAAGGAAGGTGAGCCAGTAGATGCGTACATACCTAAGTTTTCATTGGCTTGGGAGTGGATGTTCAAGGCCTTAGCACCACAAGTACCCCCGCCTGACATGATGAAGAAGGAGAGGTTCTTGGCTAGTCTTTGGGAGAATATACATTGGAGAGTGGAGCTAAAGAAGCCTAGGGCATATGAAGATGAACTAGAGGTAGCAAGGAACAAAGAGTGGAAGCTGAGGAAAATGAGCCAGTTAGGGGTAGAGTCTTTGCCCATGAGGTATGAATTTCAGCCTATGGACTCTTTACAAGGTCGCATGCCAGGGGTTCATCATGAACCAGTGGTTTATGTTACTCCTCATGTTATGCCAGCAGTGGTCACTACAACAGTGCAAGATGATGGGCTAAGGCAAGACATGAGGCAACTGGTAGATTTAATGAAGAATCTCAGCCTAAACATGCTAGGTCAAGTGGGAAATAATCGAGGTCGAGGGAGGTTTGCAAATCAGCCAGGAGGTGAAGAAAAACCTAGGAATGGTGTTGGACAAAGCAATGGTAGGTTCTGGAGGCAGACGCCCACATGTTATAATTGCGGAGAGTTGGGCCACATCAGCCCGCAATGTGATAAGCCACCAAGGATGGGGGGAGACATGTATCCATTGCCAAGACAGGTGCTAACTAGGTCAAATGATTATGGCATCGAAATTAAAGGAGAAGAAGGAACCAGTGGATTAACCCAGGAGGAAAAGGGAAAGACAAAAGTGTTAAGTGTAGTCACCTTGGAGAAGGCATCAAAGCTAGAGGATACATTAGTGATGCCTATTGGGAAGAGGATTACAGAGGACAAGGAAGGAAGAAGTGCCCCAGGTCCTAGTAAGAAGAAGGGAAAGAGCCATGAAGGCGAGGATGTCAAGGCCAAGAGGAAAAGAAGGGCTCGTAGCAAGTTTCATATTTTAGATTTTCCACTAGGGGATGGGCAATTAAGTTATGACTTGAACGAGGATCTGACAAGCAAGAAGGTAGATGTTACTTTTGGGCAGCTTATAGAGATGGTGCCTAAGCTGAAGCGACAGTGGAAGAGGATGGTTAACCCAATGGAGAAAGAGCCAGAGAAAGGTTCAGTGAAGGTGTTGGTGATGGATGAGCTACCAGACATTTGTCCAATAGTAGATGTGTGACATAAAAGAAAAAATTTGGGACAAGGTTATGTGGATGGTGGAGCCCAAATATGTGTCATAACACACTCATGCGTTGAAAAGATGGGTCTTACAGTGACTGGGGTGTCAGGCTTTCGGATCAGATTGGCAAACCATCAAAAAGTAAAATGTTTGGGTGTTGTAAAGAGCTTAGAAGTGGAGGCATATGATGCAAAGGCAGTGGTTGATTTTCATTTGATGCCAGCGGGGTTGGGAGCATACCCTATTATCCTGGGCAGACCATGGTTACCTGCAGTGGGAGCTGTTCAAGATTGGTGACGTGGTACGATTAGCCTCTATGGAAAGACAGGTGCCAAGAAGCTATATAATATGGATATAAGGAAACGATTGGAAGAGCTTTATGAAGATGAAGATGAGTCTAGTGATGAAGACTATTCCACAGTGTCTGATGAGGACAGTGATAGCACTACCAGCAGCGATGAGGATGTTGATGTTGCATTTCTTTTGATGGACAAAGGAATCCAGGAGTCTGGTTTAGACGTTGCATTTGCAAATGAGGTTGAAGATGAAAGTGAAGGGCCTTATGAAGTGATTGAAGGGCTGATGCTAACCAAGGTTGAATTGTCAAAGAAGTAGTAATTGATGACACAAATGATCAATGGAGGCCTCTCAGCTATGGAGAAGGATATATATTTGCACATGCTAGCTAGTTTTCCTTATCTGTTCCGCTAAGAAGGATGGGTCAAGAGAAAATGGCAGCCTTGCGGGAAGAGGTAGACAAGTTATTGAAGGCAGGGTTCATAGTCCTAGTGGAGACCACAGAATGGGTGAGTCCGGTAGTAGTCAGCCCAAAGAAGGATGGAAAGTGGAGGATTTGTGTAGATTTTAAACCCTTAAATTCAGCCACTAAGAAGAACCCATATCCTCTTCCATTCATCGATTAGATCTTGGATTCAGTGGCTGGTTATGAGAGGTACAATGTGTGTGATGGTTTTTCAGGCTATTTTCAATTGAAGATTGCTCTTAAAGACCGAACAAAGACAACTTTCATTACTCCATGGAGCTGCTATTGCTACACAGTATTGCCATTTGGGTTGTCAAATGGACCATCTTTCTATCAAGAGAGAGAAAATTGGGTATTGGAACCATTCATTGGCAATTGTGTTAAAGCTTTTATGGATGACTTCTGTGTCTACAGCAGCAGGGCTAAACACCATGAGAAGTTGCAGATGGTATTGGCTCTATATGATGAATGTGGAGGACAACTAAATCCAAAGAAATGTCATCTAGCACAGCCAAGGGTGAAGTTATTGGGCCATGTGGTGTCAGAAAATGGCATTGAGGCTGATCCAGACAAGGTTAAGTCTATTATTCTTCTTCCATCGCCTACGAGTACAAAGCAATTGGCAACCTTTATACACAAAGTGAAGTACATGGCGCGGTTTATTCCATTTTCTTCACAGCTCCTTTATCCATTACAACAAGTGGCAAAGCATGATCCATTGCAGTCGGATGACAAGTTCGAAGAAGTGTTTCAAGAGGTGAAAGAGGTGTAGGGGGGTTGTCAACCATGCAGGCTCCTGATTGGGAGCAAGTGTTTTATGTAAATCCATCAGTAGGAGATGATGCCATTGGAGCCATGCTATTGCAAAATGGGAAGGGCAGCCATTATATGAGGCCAGTGTATTGTGCAAGCCGAGTGAAGTTGGTAGCAGAGAGAAAGTTCTCGAAAGTAGAGCTAGTGATGGCCTGTGTCATATTTGCTTGTCGACGATTTCGTCATTACTTGCTACCATGACCTTTTGTTTTCTTGACGAGTTATGCCTTTTTGCCACAGTTAATTAATGGGACTAACATGTCAAATGTGGTCAAGAAATGGGTAATTGAGCTGCAAGAGTTTGAGTTCTCTTTTCTAGTGGAAGACAGTACAAGAGCTACCCTAGCTGATTTGTTGACCTACAAGGAGAATCCCCTCCTTGTTAAGGAAGAGGCGGTGAGAAAGGTAGTTGAAGAAGTGCCACAGATCAGCAATGCACATGTTTTGTTCTTTGATGGCTCATACAGAAAGAGCCATGATGCGGATTAAGGGGGTATAGCACTTTATGATCCAGAGGGGAAGCTAGTATGCAAGAGAGGGTTCAAATTGGATGCACATAGTAACAATGAGGCTGAATATGCTACATTGGAAGGCGGATTACACATTTGTTTGAAGCATGGGATAAGAAGGTTGAGCATAAAAGGTGATGCCTTGTTAGTTGTGAAGCAAGTGTTGGGTGTGTAGAAGAGCAAGAACACCTCATTGAAGGAAATGTGTTTCAGAATTAAAGGCCTGTTAAAAAAGTTCGAAGCATGGAGCATCAGACACATTGAACGTGCTCTAAATGGAGAGGCACATGAAGCAGCTCAAGGTATGATTGGGGATCTATTTGTGTTGAGGACCAATTTACCTCTTTATCATGGCCGGGAAAGTTTGGCTCAAGAAGAGGAGTTTTTGCTAGCAGGAGTCATCCCAAAGGACATTCAGAAGTCTAAGAAGTATGGTTTTGTGCGTAGAGCATCCAAGTACAAATTTCTTGGTGATGTCTTGTACATGAAAGGGACTGATCTCGTGTTGAGATGTGTACCTTGGTGGGAGGAGCTTTATAGAGTGTTGGAAGAGAATCATGAAGGTGCATGTGGCGGACATTTTGCTCTAAAGATCACCTTGCATAAGATCTTGCAAGAGGAGTATGTATGGCCTAGTTTGCACAAGGATGTTCACCATTGGTGTAGGTATTGCAATAGGTGTCAAGCATTTGGGAAGAGAGTGTTGAAGCCAGAGCTATGAAAAACCATTATGGTGTTACATGAGGTAAGCAGGTGCGTCAGATGGCATCTAGTGGCGTCAGGAGGTCGAATGGGGTCAATACTTGCACGTGGATAAGTACGGGCACAACGTGGATGTTTTCTTGTGATGAATTATGTAAAAGGTCATCTTGAGGACCATCTTTTGGGGCCACTTTACGTGGTGGTAGGATGCATTATTGAAAAAAATTGAGTAGCAGGTGTGCGGATGAATGCAGTAGGTTGACAACTATGCACTGCGAGGCCAGGTTTTGGCATGTTCGAGGTCCGTTTCAGGTCAACTAAAAGGCCAAGGGTGCCCAAGTAATAAAGCTAAGTGTGGGAACTGAAAAACCTGAGAGAATACCAGAAAAAACATGGAGAAAAGAAGAGGAACAGCCGCAACTGTGTTTTTGCTGTTTTTGGAGCCTGTTTTTAAACTGCTCATCCGAGGTCGGATTTGAGCACTTTGACATTGTAGACTGGGGTTTTGGGCCGTTCTGAACGCGATGGCGCTGTCCATTTTGCCAAATTCCTCAGTGTTTTTCTGTTGTTTTGGTTGTGTAAGTTTCTCCTATGAGCGAAGCTTCTGCTCCAATTTGTGATTGTATCTGGCATATTTTACCCCATATTGTGTGAGCTATTTTCCCCATTGGTGTTGGCCCAAGCTCGGTTGTATCTAAACATCAGAAATTTTCCTCTTTTGAGCTGAGGTTTTTTTGTGTGTGTATGTGTGTGTGTGTCTCTCTGTGTGGAGTGGGTAAATGGGTAGTCTCTCTCCTCTCACTCCATCAGTCTGTTCCCTGTCTCGGCCAGGTGGGTTGTGTAAGCGGAGTGGTGTCCCATAGTGTGTGTGTGTGTGTGTGTGTGTGTGTGTGTGTGTGTGTGTGTGTGTGTGTGTGTGTGTGTGTGTGTGTGTGTGTGTGTGTGTGTGTGTGTGTGTGTGTGTGTGTGTGTGTGTGTGTGTGTGTGTGTGTGTGTGTGTGTGTGTATCCTCCCAAGAGTGTGTGTCGGGTCATTATAGAGGCGTTGTGTGTGTTTTCATCCCGCTCACAGCGTAAAGAGTGAGTTGGAGTCAAAGATTATGCATGAGGAAGATGATATGGACACTTTCCTTGCTAGCGTCACGGATATCAATGAGCAACTTATTTCTCCAAGTGAAGTCATTTTAGACAGTTCCCTTGTGCAGACTGTTCTTCATGCCTTACTAGATTTCTACCAGACTTGGAGACTTATGACCCAAGGAAATCAAGAAGTTTTCAAGTTTGATGCATTATGCACATTGCTGATGCAAGAGTCACTTTCCAAAAAAAACAGGACTAGATAGCGTGCAGTTGATTAGGCTTTTATTGCTTCTCAAAGAAAGGGTGGTAACAGCAATGCAGCCACTTCTTATGGTTCTGTTGCAAGTGGCAAAACTTATGTTCCCAATGCTTCTATTGGCAGCACTTCGTCTGGTAATTCTGGTGATAGGGGCAAAAAGAAGATGTGTTTCCATTATGGTAAAGCTAGTGATCACTTGATCAAGTCATGTCCTAAGTTGAAGGCCAAAGAGGCTAAGAAGAAAGAGGGATGTTCCACTGCAAATGCTGGTTCCACTACACATGCAGCCATTGTTGAGTCTTCTGTAAAAGGAGACTGTAATGCTTATGTTGATGTAGAATGGGCTTTTAGTGCAGAGTGCACTTACAATCCTGTTGTCCATGATGCATGCTTCGTAGTTGCTACAGATTCACATGTGTGGTATTTTGACAGTGGTGCTACAAAGCACATTACCTCACATCGTGAATTGTTTACCTCTCTCGAGTCTGTCCCTCATGGGAATTGAGTCACTTGTGCCAACAATGCCTCTTATCCGGTTCAGGGAGTTGGAAAGATTGTGCTTACTACTGCTAATGGTAGTTCTTTCACACTTATTGATGCACTTTATTTACCTAGGATCAAGAAAAATCTTTTGACTATATCCGCACTTGCTAGACTTGGACTTGTAGTCAAATTTGTGGATGACAGATGTACAGTTCATGATCTCCGTTTTGGTGATGGAATTGTTGCATCTGGCCTTTTGTGTCGTGGGATGTATGAGCTCACTTTTTATGACAAGTGTGGATAAAATTTTGCAAATGCTGTTGCAGATTCAAGGGCTATTTCAGATGCAAAACTTTGGCATGCACGTTTTTGTCATCTGAATTTTGCCAGTTTCCTGCGTTTGCAGAAATCTGATATGGTTGCTTCTTTGCCGCCTCTTGAAGCACCTATCAAACATGTTTGTGAAGATTGTATTCTGGGTAAAATGTAGCGTTCTAAGTTTCCAAAGGATGGTTCAGTTAGGGCCACATGCAGGTTGCAGCTTGTGCATAGTGATGTTTTTGGGCCCATGCAAACTCCGTCCTTGGGCAATTACCTATACTTCGTGACTTTCATTGATGATTACTCCAGGCATGCATGGGTATTTTCGCTTAAAGCAAAGTCCAAAGTTTTTATGTGCTTCAAACTGTTTCTGGCTACGGCAGAAAATGTCTCGAAATGTACTATGGGCACCCTCCGTTCCGATAGAGGGGGGAGTATATGTCTCATGAATTCAATGCATTTCTAGCTAGTCGTGGGATAAAACACCAATGTACAATGCCTTAAAGACCTCAGCAAAATGGTGTTACTGAGAGGAAAAACACGTCACTTACACAAATGGCAGAATGTATGGTCAAAACTCAAGCTTTGCCGCATTCGTTTTGGCTTGAGGCCATCATGTGTGCCACTTATGTACTAAACAGGTGTCCTACAAAATCTTTGCAGTCTATTACTCCATATGAAGCATGGCATGATACAAAGCCTTTTATTGCGCAGATGCATGTTTTTGGCTATTTGGCATATGCTTTGGTGCCACAAACACAGTGCAGAAAATTGGATGATAAGGCTCTCAAATGTATTTTTGTTGGTTATAGCGCTGAAAGCAAAGTTTACAGGTTGTATCATCCACAAACAAAACGTATTCTGGTTTCACAGGATGTAGTGTTTGTGGAAGATTCTGTTCAGCCCTTGCTGTCATGTACTAGAGACAGTAATGTAAGCTCACAAGACATTTATGACACTTTGTTGCCTCTTTTCAGTGGTGGAAATACGAATGTAATTTCCAATGAGGCAAATGTACAGCCTATGGGGGTTTCTGAAAATGTTATAGATCAGCCTATTACTTATGCAGGTGTACATGATGTACTTGATGAGGAAAGGGCAAAAAATAAGCAAGCTAGAGGTATGCCAAAATGGCTGGTTCACATTTTGCGTGATAGTAAATTGGATGCACCTTTGTCTAGTCGAGCTCATTCAGGATCTCGCCATGCATCTTATGCATCAGATTGTTATGCTTTGGCTGTGTCTAGCTTACATGATGTTGAGGAGCCCCTGTCTTTTGATGAAGCACAGAATTTAGAAAATTGAATGGTTACCATGCAATCAGAATATGATGCACTTAAAGAAAATGACACATGGACTTTATGTGATTTGCCTCCTGGCAAAAAGGCCATTGGTACGAAGTGGGTTTACAAGTTGAAACACAAGCCAGATGGTGAGATCGATCGCCATAAGGCTCGACTTGTTGCAAAGGGTTATGCACAGCAAAAAGGCATAGATTATTAAGAGAGTTCTCCTCCTACTTGTCGTATGACTACTATGCATTTTCTATGTGCATTGGCAACTCATTTTGGTTGGGATGTACATCAATCAGACATTGTTACTGCTTTCTTGAATGGTGACATATTTGAGGAAGTTTATGTAACACAGCCTCGCGGTTTTGTCATAAAAGGACAAGAGGACAAAGTGTGAGATGTAAGAAGGCTTTGTATGGGTTGAAGCAATATCTTCGTGCTTGGTATGAGAAAGCTGACACTCATTTGGTCAAACGAGGCTTTCGTAAAAGTCCAATAGAAAACACATTGTATGTAAAGCGTGAGAGTGATGTACTTCTCATTGTGGTTCTTTATGTCGATGATTTGTTGATCACTGGACCACCCTTTCTTTATGTCGATGATTTGCTGATCACTGACCACCCTTTCTTTATGTCGATGATTTGCTGATCAATGCTACTTTCAAGATGAAATATTTGGGGCTGTTGCATCATTACTTGGGTATACAGTTTAAGCAGTGTGACGGTGGTATTGCTTTGTGTCAGAAAAGTTACACAGAGACATTGCTATGTAAGTTTGGACTTGAGGATTGCAAACCTATTGCCACTCCCATGGAAATAGGTTTGAAGTTTAGTCTACAGGATGCTAGTGATCCTATTGATGTCACTCTTTACCAAACTTCTATTGGCTGCCTCGTTTATGTATGCAACATGAGGCCGGATATTCAGTTTGTAGTCTCACAGGTCATCATATTTTATGCATAGCCCAGGGTATAAGTATTGGCAGGTTGTCAAGAGGATTTTTCACTACCTTAGTGGCACTTTACATCTTGGCTTGTTTTATCCCAAGGGGGGATCATTGCCGCCAGACTTACATGCTTTTTCGGACTCAGATTGGGCTAGTTGTTTTGACACACGAGTGTCCATAAGTGGTTTTTGTTTCATGCTTGGCAGTTCATGTATATCATGGTTGAGCAAGAAGCAACCTACTGTGGCCACTTCGAGTTGTGAGGCTGAGTATAGGGCAGTCTTCACAGCTATGGTTGAGTGTGTATGGCTCAGACGCCTTATGGTTGATTTGGGTGTTGGACAGGACACTACCAAGACTATCTACAGTGACAGTCAGAGCACATTGGCAGTTGCGAGGAACCGAGTTTTTCATGCTCGCACAAAGCACATTGAGGTGCATTACCACTATGTCAGGGAGAGGCTCTCAGCAGGAGAGATCAATTTGGCTTATTTTCCAACATAGGCAACCTTGCAGATCGTTTCACAAAGGTATTGTCTCGTGAGAAGCTTGAAGCTTTCCACAAAGCTTTGGGCTTACTCCCCTTTGTGGAGTGATCATGTCCTCAGGGCATGGCACTTCCCTTTACTCATGTGCCAGCTCTCGTTCACCGCATCACTCCAGGGGGGATTTGTTACCATATACATGTGGTAGTGATGCGTGTGAACACACTGCATTTTTTCCCTCTTTAAGAGTTTTTTTCCTCCGAGCATTGTATATACGCCCATCACTCTAGGGCTATCTATCTTTCCATTGAACATTAAGTAACACGCTCTCTATTGTGTGCCTTGAGATTCCTTCATCTTCTCCAAGCTGTGTGCATTTCTCTGCAACCCTAATTCCAACAAAAACAACTCTAAAGATCTATCGATGTTGGGCCTCCAATAACCACTTTTTGTGTGCAGGGGGCACAACAACCATCCATTAGAAACACAATATATATGATATATTGAGTGTATAACTAAATAAAATAATTTTAGAATCTTGAGGTTGCAAAATGCAGTCAACAGTAGAAAAACTTTGTGCAATCCTCTTGACGCTCAAATTGGTTTCGTGCTTAGACAAAAAATTAACAGCAGCATGCCCTGTGCTATGTAATGTTAAGTCGCTTTGTCCCGATAATTGCACTCGGATTGTTCGACATACTGTAGCTGCTATATGGAGTCTCTACCTCGATCGCCTGCTGCACAGAAGACCTTTGAGAAGATATGAATAGATTTTCACCGCCCGCCCTAGAGCAGCTTTTCGCCAAGGGAAAATGAGGGTTTGTGTTGGCTACCGAACTGATGTCTGCCATCTACAACCATCTGAACTTGATCCGATAGCTCTGTGTACATGGACCTTTGCTCATAGGATCTGCCACCAAATTGTGGTTATTGGCAAGAATGGAGCTTCGAAGCAATAATTGTTGTGGGTTCAAATCCACACTAGTAGCATTCCTTGCTTCGTATGCAGCTCCTAAAGAGCAACATTGCAGTATACTGTTGTTGCTAAATATCTAAATACTACAGTCAAATCAATGTCCATACACAGCGTGAGGACAACGTGCAGCTTAGACGTGTAAGGTCATGCTCTCTCTCTCTCTCTCTCTCTCTCTCTCTCTCTCTCTCTCTCTCTCTCTCTCTCTCTCTCTCTCTCTCTCTCTCTCTCTCTCTCTCTCTCTCTCTCTCTCTCTCTCTCTCTCTCTCTCTCTCTCTCTCTCTCTCTCTCTCTCTCTCTCTCTCTCTCTCTCTCTCTCTCTCTCTCTCTCTCTCTCTCTCTCTCTCTCTCTCTCTCTCTCTCTCATAGAGACAAACCTGCACAAAAATCTCTTCTTCGAGCTGTAATCTACACAAAAAGCTCCACTCTAAACTGGCACCTACCAAAAAAAGCTTTAAACTGCTTCGACCTGGTCCAAACCTGCTTCTGGAGAAGATTAAGCACATAGTGCAAAGAAGTAGCATAGGGTGCTTTTATAATTAATGCAGGGTGCTTTTGACGGCAATGTCGATAGCTTCTAACGCCAGTGTTTTTAGTGGTTTTTTTGGCCATGTGGTGGCTTCAGCGTCGAGATATGGAAGAGAGAGCCTTTGGCTCACCAAGTAACAAGCTAAAAGAACTTATCAAAAAGATAGAGAGAGACACCTTGATCTCTAGGATTTGCCTTCTCGTATTAAACCCCCCAACGAGCATTTGCTTAGATTCTCCAAACCCAAAACTATTAATTTCATTGTTGCGCCCCCCCCCCCCCCCCCCCTCCTTTTTCCCCTTAAGGCCTCAAGAAGATCTCTTGAGATTTGCACAGGACAATTTTTTTTTGGCAGACCTACTCTAATATTTGACAAATTAATGCCTTATGGATACATACTTAATAGCACTAGATGGTTATTTATTGTCTTGTTTTTTTTTCCAAACTCACAATGGTGAGTGAGTGTATTAAGATCTCAAAAAACTTACACAACAACCTCAATCTCAAGCCGAGCCTTGAGGGACTGAAGATTACAAATTGGGTGACCTCTCCCCGAGGCTAACAAGACCACAAAAAGTGTACTATACTAACAATCTTTTACATATTGCATCTTGCACCACAACATGGGTAACCCTAGACCAATTGTTTGAGTCTTGTTTGTTTCCAAGCAGACAGATGGTGACTTTACTTTCTTGAATGATCTCTAAGAAGCTCACCAATGCAAGGTCTCTTTCAAACACCCGGCGAATCCTCGCCGACCATGTATGGAAGAAAAAAAAGTATCTGAAAGTTTGGGTGCAAATAATAAGAGCATGAACTCTGATCTTTTTGCCACGAAGGGACAGATCAGTCTTGAAGAAACTGATCTTCCATGTCTTTTGAACCCACTTGTAGATCTTCCCTACCAAGCCTCTGATCGATTGGCATTCCATGAATAGGTGGGCAGGGTCTTCTATAGCCATCCTGCAGCATGAGCATCGATCGGACCCAATATCTCTTTCTTGAATATTTACACCTATTGTTGGCAGAGCACCCCATAACACCTTCCACAAGAATACCCACCCCTAAAGGGGCTCCCAAGTGCCGAAAGATCTCCTTGTTTCACAATCTCCCAAAAGATCTCCTTGTTTGACACAATCTCCCTTGTCCACAAATATGGATCAAATGTGTCGTTCTGAGAGAGAGAGAGAGAGAGAGAGAGAGAGAGAGAGAGAGAGAGAGAGAGATCAATCTTGACTTTTCAATGTTAGACTGGGACCTTGAGGCAAGGACGTATGCTTACACAATTTCTAGAGGATTCTTTATGACTTGAGGGAACACTTTGAGGAAAAGTAGGGAGTCATCCACAAAGAGCTTAGCCAACAGATGGTCATTGTTAAGTAAAGTTAGTCCTTGAATCTCCCCTTTAGCAGCACTATCTTTGAGTAGTGTTCCTAGAGGATGGGATCCAATGACAAATAACAGAGGGGCAAGAGGGCAGCTTTGCTTAATGGATCTTTTAACTTCAAAGTCTCCCACAATCCTTTCATTGAAAAGACGCTCCAAATGGCTACATCACATAGGGTACTGATGAGTTGGCACATCCGGGGCCCAAAGCCAAGTGCATTCATGATGTCCTCAATGAATGACCAAGTGATCATGTTTTATAGGCCTTATCTAGATCTAATTGTAGCACGATACACTGTTGCTTAGTAAAAGCAACATATTCAATACCGACATTGCTGCCAAAATGTTATCATATATGGACCTTCCCTTGATAGAATTATGTTGGTGAGGTGTGAGGACTTTGCCTAGGAGGGGGGAAAGCATGAGCACTATGGTTTTGGCTATAATATTATAACCAAATGACATAATTGTGTGTGTGCACTCTCCCTAACCCAGGCACCATACTTAATGAGTCAGCATTAGGCTCATTGAGTATGGGCCTACTGCCTCATCAAGTTGATGAGAGTAGAACAGTCTAGTCTGAAGCCAAAGAGTTGTATCAAATCAAAAAATCCATGAGTCTCATCAGAGCTATAAGTGACAATGTTAACAGAGAGGATTATACTCCAATCAGAGTTTTAAGGCTTTGTTAGCTAGTAGAAAATAATATGGATGTCGCTCATAGTCAATCGTAGAGGTTTTCCATGCTTTTACCAGTTTCTATGGATAGTAGTCCATTTATAGGTAAAATGCTCCTAAAATCATAAGAATCAAAGTGATTTAAGAAGGGTATGTAATTTTGGATTAACATAAATCCTAAAACTAACAAAGTCAAAGACTATAGTAGTTGTAAGCAGGAATCCTATCTATAGACAAGGAGAGACCACCTAACACCTATTCATTAGCCTTGAATACGTATAACAATTATTTAGGAGACAAATATCCCTTGCAAAAGTAAGTAGATGAACCAAAAGAAATGTATTTCCACATGTTTTAATTGTAATCAGAAGGCCGTCACCCCTTTAGATCCAAATGTCAAAAAATCCCTTTAGTTGTAAAGTGCTATGATCAGGAGGACACCACCCCTTTTGTTCCCGGTGTCAAAAGATCTTTCTAATATTTCATTTTTGTTAACAAATTTTGTGAAGTATTCCAAATAAGATATACCTTTTTTAATTACAAGCCCCAAAACATAAATCTATATTTTTTTATGTATTTAATGTGATTAGAAGGCCACTACCCCTTATGATTCAAGTGTCAAAAGATCCCTTAGATATTTCATAAAAAATTGAAGTATTCAAGATGTATTTTAAAAAATTTACAAACCCCAAAATATAAAGAAGTGCTATTCCAAATGTTTTCATAATGATCGGCGACCACCCCTTTTGATCAAAGTGTCAAAAAAGGTTCCTTTAATATTTCATGATGTAATCAAAACGTGATGTAATCTTTTGAATAATAAACCACACAAGTTATGCACCTTTCTTACATCTTAAATATGTTTTTTTTATTGTTATGTGGATCAAAAGCAATCACCCCCTTCATATTCAAGTGGTATTTTTTCTTTTTCTTTTTTAAACTTGGTTTAAGTAATCTACCACAATAATTATCACAGAAAAATAGATCAAAACATCGAAGTGACAAGCCATGTGCAAAATGTAACTTAGAAATAAGTATGAAGACAAAAAGTTTTTGTTTTAGACAAGAGTCCCCCATCCAGTAGGTTGATTAGGTTACTCTCTTGGTGTCTAGGACCACAAATTTTTGAAGTATTTTTATCATATTGATATCAAGTAATCAAAAATGCCAAAAAAAGGTTGAAGTAAAACACCATTTATAGGATTATAACAACATTCGCAATTCCTAATCAAGTTAAGACTTTTTTTAGAAAATTAAAACACAAGCAAAATCACACACTGATTCCAATTAAAGAAACCAGATCATTTGACACAACACCAATCTGATGAGGCCACTGCTTTCTCAATCATCTCCATAATGTAGGTCAGCAAGCCAAATCAACAACCATCTCTTATCAAATGAGAAAGCAATATAGATTCAAGGCTAAGTGAGGGGGAAAACATTTTTTAAGGTGCGGGTAGAGCCAGTCAACCTCCATACGCACTTAAAGAGCATCACAATGCAATCTGAGGTAGTAGGAGCTAAGGCACCTCAAGCCCATAGAGTTGCAGGCAGGTCCATATGCAAGGCCCACTCAACTCAACTCTTAGAGTGGACAAGATGCAGCTACTAAGATTAGCTATCGAAATTCAGTGGCAAAAGCACATGGAGGAAAGAGAACTAAGAAAACACCAATAAGGAATAGGCAGGGCTAGAGTCTATAGAAGAGGCCATCATGCTTGAGAGGAGCAAAATGCATTAATTGCTAGATACTTGAACACGCCACGGCTCATTAGCCTTTTGAAAGGGTATGTTTCATCATAGAGAAAACTACAATCCCTTTCTCATCATAGAGCACGTGGACACGGCCCCAACTCTTCTTGACTTTCAAAGCCCTAAAAAAATGTGCTTGATTAGAGGCTTCGAGTTGTAAAAAGGTATCTCTAGAGATAAATCTCTCCTTCTGATATCCTCAAGTTGTTCATTAGCAAGGTTAGATTTAGCTTCAATCCACCATTTGTACTCATTCTCAGTAGATAGCCCAGTAGCCTTTCTTGAGGTTAGCAAAGCCACCTCCAGTGTAAGATGCTTGAGGTGCACCTCACTAGTTTTTTTAATCCGAGTGCCTGAGCTTTTATCTCTTCTTGAATTCTTTGAGCGAATAGATCCCAAGCCTTAGGTTTATTGAGATCCACTTCTTTCTTGAGCTTACCAAATGATTTCTTAGTGAGGCTTTTGAAAAGACGATCTTTGAATAGGTGTGACCCTGTTATAAGAATCTTTTTCTCCCCTTTTGGAGTCTTCCCCTCCCTTTCTCTTTCTTGAGCTGTATGTGTAGAGGCATGTGATCCGTTAGGCTTTTTGTTGAAATCACCCCATTTCTAGCATTGACAAGATCTAGTCAGTTTGCTGAGAGCAATAACACCTATCAAGTCTAGAGGTGATTCGTACATTAGTAGAGACTTGTGTAGGTAAACCCAGGCATGTTGTTCTAGGGGCCCACCTCCTAAAAATCAACCATAGCCCACTTCTCACACAAGCTTATCCATTTAGATTTTTCAATGCCAGCCAACATACTGGTGGAGCATGTTTTTTCCTTACTCTTCTCTACCATATTGAAACTATTGAAAATCCCAACCATCAACCACTCCCCTTCTATCAGAGTATCCTTGACATGCATCCAAATTTTAGCTCTTTCCTTTGCATTGCAAGGGCCATACACATTCGCAATAGTGAGGGGCTAATCATCCCACGTGATTCTACACATTCACACCTCATTCTCACCTGCATCCATAGAAACAAAACAACAAATTTCGTTAGCCTCGAATACGAATTACAAGTGTCAACAAACCTATCAATTGTTATTCATGTCCTCCTTCAAAAACTTTTTAACTTAAAACCTACTATCCTTTTTAAAGCATCAAATGGTGCAAAGTATTTAGGAGACAAATATCCTTGCAAAAGTAAGAAGATGAAGCAAAAGAAGTGTATTTCCACATGTTTGTATTGTGATTAGAAGGCCATCACCCCTTCAGATCCAAATGTCAAAAAATCCCTTAGGTTTTAAAGTGTTATGATCAAAAGGCCACCACCACCCCTTCTGATCCAAGTGTCAAAAGATCCTTCTAATATTTCATTTTTGTTAACAAATTTTGTGAAGTATTTTAAATAAGACATAACTTTTCAAATTACAAGGCCCAAAACATAAAGCTATATTCTTTTTGTTTTTAATGCGATCAAAAGGCCACTACCCCTTCTGATCCAAGTGTCAAAAGATTCCTTAAATATTTCATTAAAAAATGAAGTATTCAAGATGTAGTTTTTTGAATTTACAAAACCCAAAATATAGCAAAGTGTTATTCCACATAGTTTCATTATGATCAGAAGGCCACATCCCCTTCTGATCCAAGTGTCAAAATTTTGCCTTAAATTTTAAAGTGTATTTGATGTGATCAGATGGCCACCACCCCTTCTCATCCAAGTGTCAAAAAAGATCCCTTTAATATTTTCATGATGTAATCAAAACATGTTGTAACCTTTTGAATAATAAACCAAATAAATAATGCACCTTTCTTACAACCTAAATATGTATTTTTTATTGTTATGTGGATCAGAAGGCAATTACCCCCTTCTGATTCAAAGTGGTATAACCATTATTAAAAGGTTTGTATTGAGTCGACATTCATTATGGTCTTACAAATTATCTATCATTTCCTCTTGAAGCCATATGCTATAATGTCCAGATGTCAATACCAAACCAGCAAGTACCCACCAAAAGAATGGAATCTAGTAATTCAATCTAAAGAGTCAATTAGCCGATCTTAATCAATTTAGGATAAAGGTTTATCTTAACTTGTTACAAACCAAGCACTAGCCAAAGTCTACAAAATTTATCTTTAAAGTAGGCTGCAACCCTTGAATTGAAGCACTTAGTTAAAAGGTTTATCAGGAAGAAATCCACCTATCCACAGTATCATCACCCATGGGAGTAATTGTACCCAAAAAGCCAGATCCTAAAAAATCTTCACAGTAGAACCTATCAAAAATTTATAGGCTTACTCTAATCTAAGATGGCAATATGTAAAATGCCATAAGAAGAATTTTGTAAACATAATATAGTAGTATATCCCAGCATTGATTTGTAGAGACCAAAGCAATTCAAGGTCAGCCAATGCATATCCCGCCAGTAACTAACAATCTCATCAAATAGTTGCTAAAAACCCTAGTAAGAAGATGAAATCAAAACCACATCAAATTGGGATGTAAAAGGAAACATCAACATAGCTTTTAGGATCAGTAGATCAAGGAGGGGGTTACTATACTACATGAGAACCCTTTCCTCAAGGATTTAAAAAAATGCTAGTACGATTCTAGAGAACTTTATCAATAGTGAATCAGTAACCTAATGGTATAATATTAAAAAATATTCCTCAAAGATAATGTTGATATGCATCAAACCATCAGATAAGTGAGAGTCAACCTTCATAATCCTAGATAGGAAGAGACTTTGTTAGAAGGGATACAAGAGAGGTCAACTAACAAACATCAAGCATCATGTCCTAGCAGGAAAAAAGTAGCAGCCACAACTTGTATATAGTTGAAGCTATTGTCCACCTTTATAATGTTAACCAGACTGCAAGCCAAAGTCAAAGGTAGTGTGTTCAAAAAGTAATCAGAGTATAAGCAAGAGTAGAAACCATATTGCAAAATCTAGCACTACATGCAGGTTCTCAAATGCAGTCCTAAAATTTCAACATGGAAGAGTCAGTTTTGACCATCATTTAGTGAGGTTTATTTAACCCAAAATATCATCAGTGATAGCATTCAATCTGAGTACTATTTTTTCTTAGCAATAGATGATGCCATCCTGATTATCATTATATAACAATGATCAAAGCACAGCTAAGTGAAATATGACGTACATGTAATACAGAAAAAATAGAACAAGCAGTAAAGAGGTAACATTTTTTTAAGTAAACCACAGTAAGACAACAATCCTGCAACCATGTAGTAATATCCCATCCGAGAGTTTTTTATCAAACCAGTCAGTCATAGCGCACAAACACAACTCACAATGCCTATTTGTATGCGTAGGCAAGGGAGACCAATAATATTTAAAGGATTAGTATAAGCACAAGTCCTAACTCAAAGTCATAATGCCAGCTACTCAAAACTATAGCAGATCAAATTTCTTCAATAACATAAATTGTGAAGACCAGAACTGGCTCTCATTAAAGATAAAAATTAAAGTATACAGTACCAATTTATAAGCTTTCTATGCTTAGAGTTTACTCCTTCTTGCTTATATACCCAGCACGAGACAGGTCAAGAAATAGCCATCCCCAAAGTATGCAACATTGGTTAGCCAGCTTTATTCATGAGCACCATAATCCTAGACAGGAAGAGACATTATTAGAAGGAATACAACCGAGTTGGGCTGATACTAGTAAACCCAACATTAATTAGGCATCAGGTTATAGCCAGGGAAAAGGTGGCAACCCTAGTCTTGTATTACTCAGGCCATCCATATCAGAAGCTTAGTGGCGGTCAAGTTTAGGAATTCCTAGTAGAAACAGAGCAAAATAAAGAAAAACCAGTAAAATAAAGTAGAGTCAAAGTATCAACACGTAAAAAGCCAGGAAAGTAACTTCATACTCAGAAAGGCTCCAAAATTGAGCAGCCCATAGTATCAACTTACACAATAAAAACTCCACAAATTATCCCATTCACTTCAAATGAGCATATTTCAATATCACCAAGGTAAGTGATCCTCGGTTTCAGCTATGTGATTTATTACAGGATTAACTTCCCCTTTAACAAAAAACCCTAACAGAAAATAATAGTTCAAGACTAGTGTCAAATGAAGCATAAACCCATATAATAACTACAACGTAAATCAAACAACTAGACAAGATTAATAGTGACAATGGGTCAGAACCAAAAAAAACACATTAGAGCTTAGATTCCAAAGGCTAAATTAGATCCCAACATAAGGCATCAAGCCATCGGGCAACAGGCATTGCTCTTTTTAAAAAAAACTTGGTTTAAGTAATTTGCCACGATAAGTATCACACAAAAATAGATCAAAACATCAAAGTGACAATCCATGTGCAAAATGTAACTTAGAAATAAGTATGAAGAAAAAAAATTGTAGTTTTAGAAAAGAGCCCCCCATCTAGTAGGTTGATTAGGTAACTCAATCAGTCTCTTGGTGTATAGGACCATAAATCACGCCACATCATGTGGTCAACAATATCATGCTCTCATTTTGTAGGGTATATTTTTGGTTAGGACTGGCTACACCAAGCTATCTCTAGTATATACATTAGTTATAGATATATAGCAGAAAAAAGTGATTTCACTAGAGCTTAATTAAAACAATGATAAAATTTCAACATGCTTTCAAAATTAATGCTACGCACATTACCTAGTGAATGGCGTCTTCAGCAATATTGTATACAGAGCTTTGAGAAATCAGTAAAAAGGACACCAAAGAAGGAGCACTTTGCTCAAACACTGTGAGGGTGTACAAGATCAAGTTGTATTATACCAAGGCTCAATAGATGATTACGTCATACTCCCCATGCTCTAAGCTTTCCAATGTATTTTTATCATATTGATATGAAGTAATATAAAGTGCTAAAAAAGGTTGAAGTAAACCATTTAAAAGATTATAACAATAGATGCAATTGCTAATCAGGTTAAGACTTTTTTTCAAAAATCAAAACACATGCAAAACCGCGTGTTCATTCCAATTAAAGAAACAAGATCATTTGACACATCATCAATCCTACGAGGCCACTACTTTCTCAATCATCTCCATAATGTAGTTCAGTAAGCCAAATCAACGACCATCTCTTATCAAATGAAAAATCAATAGAGATTCAAGGCTAAGTGAAGGGAAAAAATGCCCTCACCTTTTTTATAGGTGCAGGAAGAGCTAGTCAACCTCGACAAGCACTTAAAGAGAATGACGATGCAATCTGAGGTAGTAGTAGCTAAGGCACCTCAAGCCCATAGAGTTGCAGGCAGGTCCATATGTAGGGCCACCTCAACTTGACTCCTAGAGAGGAGAGGATACAACTACTAAGTTGTGCTATCAGAATGTAGTGGCAAAGGTGCATGGAGGAAAGAGAACTTAGAAAATACTAATCAGCAGTAGGCAGGGCTAGAGCCTACAAAAGAGGCCATCATGCTCGGGAGGAGCAAAATGCATTAATCGCTATGCACTTGAATACGTCAGGGCTCATTAGCCTTTTGAAAAGATGTTTAAGGATATGTTTTTACAAGAGGAACACAATTTCCCATCAAAGTGAGTATAGGGGTAGGTTCTTGCATGTGCACACTAACTCTAGCAGTATAATCAAGATCTATCTCAGTTTTCTTCAACAAGACCTTGATGGTGTAAGATCACCTCAGTGGGGATTTCTATGGGATGGGAGAGGGGTAATTCCTCTAGGCACCAAGAGAAACTTGGGCGGGGGGGAATTAACCAAAGAGTATTATTTGAGCAGGTATAGTGCAAGCATGGGTACAACCCAATAGGAGAGCTATAGATTAAACAAATCAAGTGGAGTGCCCTTTAATGGATCGGGTCAAGTCATACTTAGTTTAGGGGTTTCCAAATTATAGGGTATGTCATTATTAATCCACAGATGCCAATGACGTATGTGTGTGTGTGTGTGTGTGTGTGTGTGTTGTGTGTGTGTGTGTGTGTGTGTGTGTGTGTGTGTGTGTGTGTGTGTGTGTGTGTGTGTGTGTGTGTGTGTGTGTGTGTGTGTGTGTGTGAATGGAGAAGAGAGAAGAAAAGGAGACTTGTGTTTGCAAGGACAAAAACTCACCTAGTATATGTGATCCCCTTATTCTAGTTTGTATATGAAAGAATAAGTGAAGTGGGCGAGCGCCTAGCCTAACCGGCCACATGGAGATTTTCCCCAATAACCTTCCATGTGAAGGCCAATGTATCATTGAGAGAAAACAAAAGAAGACTGTACAAAACCTAAACAATGTCATCATCAAGTATGACCTCTATCAATGTCCATTGGCTCACTAAATTTGTGTGCATCCAGCTCAAATCATCATTATGAAAAATATGGACTTTGAATGGGCCTTGTAAGGAATCATAATTGTTAGGCATTAAGGCTAATGTTGTGTATGGTTAAGGAGACAAGGGCATTCAAGAAGCTAGTTTTGAGTAGGCTTTTCTAGCCTTTTTTTAAGGGACATGTAGGATGTGGACCTAAGAGGCCACTTTCTCTCTCTAGCTTTTTGAAAGTGAAGGGAGTAAAGGGGTGTGGCCACATCAGCAAAAACATGTGTCACTAAGGGCCAAAATTTGACTTTTTTTCAAAAGAAGTCATTTTTACTTATTTTTTACTTTAACCTCCCTCCCAATATACATACTTTTTATTAAAAAAACATTTTTTGACCTTTTTTTTAACCTACAAGCACTAAAAGTCCACTTTTCCAAAATCCCCCCCCCCCCCCCCCCCCCCACCCTCTAAAAAAAAAAACTTCATCTTCTACTCCTCCTTCCTCCTCTCTCGCTCTCCTCTCCCTCCCTGTCCCCTTCTCTTCTTCTCCTCCCCTCTCTCTCCCTCTCCCCCCTTGTCCCCTTCTCTCCTCCCATCTCTCTCCCTCTCTCTTTTCATCCTTTTCTTCCTCACGCATCAGCTACCATGGTGCTCATGGACATCACAAATCATGTGCCTCTACCACAAACTACTTTGCACACCAAAAGCATACATATTTTCTTGCCCACAGCGTTTGCATCAAAGGTCGCATGTTAGATGAGAAAAGGTCATCACAAAAATATCGTGCCATTGGTGAGATGAATGTTGACATTTGGGTGGATGTCCATTTGTATCCTTATGATCCTATAAGCCACTTCCATCCATCTTTTAATAGTCTTTTGCCGTTTCTTTAGTGTCTTCTTGGGAGGGGAGAAGCAAGCTTGTTACACTATTGCAAGCGGTTGTGTATGGGCACAAGTGCTTCTTTGCATTAGTGGATGCACGAATGTCAAGCTCTTCAACTCAAAACAAAAAGGATTGCCTCTTCGGAGAGGAAGGTTGAAACTCTCCAACAAAAAATGCAAGAAAAGAATGTCCACATTATGAAGCTTGCCAACACCATCACATATTTGAAAGAAACACCCCTTGGTGCAAGGGAGCACAAGCACACGTTTTCATCCATTGAAACCCTTGCACATTCGGGTGGGGCACACAAACGACAAGTGACACCCACAAGGTGATTTGCTCTTCACTTGCAAGATACATTTTTACTTCACACTATTCGCTAACATTTACCTTATTGGTTGCTAGAAACTTCATCCAAGAGGCATGCGCTGGAACCAGCCAAGATGACCGGGTCAACCTTCTCACTAGTGAATGAAGCCATGTTGCAAACCAAGCAAAGGGATTCAATCTTGGCCATCTCCCACCCCATCTTTCAATGTGAAATCAAAGAAAGACATTTGGTGGTTGGGTGCTATTGAGGTGCCCAAAGAGACTAATGGAGTACTTTCATGGATTTTTGAGAGAACTCCATGGATCACAAAGTAATACACTCCCAACTTGCAAGTGAGAAGTTGGAGGTTGAGGGTTTTGGTAGCTTTGATGTGGAGTGGCACTTGGGTGGGAACTGGAAGACCATAAAGTGTTTGCTTGGCTGCAAACAAGGGGCTTCTTCTCTCTTTCCTTGTCCATTTTGCATTCAAGGGTACAAACCTAACAAACAAAAAGCACAAAATAACTCTGCAAAGGGCGGTTCAATGCTTCCATGGCAAGAGGATGGAGACGAAGGATTGGACAATCTTGATGTTGGAGATGAAGAAAGAGAATGGGAAGCGACTGTTTTGAGATGTACCATGCTCAATTCCCAAGATCGTGCACAAAAGGACAAGGTTTGGAATCCAACCTTTCCAATTCTTCTATCTAATGTACCTTTTTTTACATTACACACATTCATGCATATTTTTGATAGGCTATTGAAGATCAAAATTGACTATGCTTTCACAATGAATCCATTGTAAAATTCCCAGGAAGATATCAAAGGATGGAGGCACTTTTGAATTCCATTGGCTAGCACAGTGGAAATGTGTCAATTGGTGCTGCAAAGAACATAGGGGAGGCCCATGAGATTGACCAACAAGTGTCAATGAGTGGACAAAAAGCCAGATACTTTTTGAAGAAGGAAACTCAAGGAAACCCAAGCCGATATGATGCTCAAACTAGCTCCAACCACAAGGCAGCTAACCTTTGGGAACTTTGGAAGGAATTATGCAAAGCTACTACTAACAATGACTCGCATGGCGAGCTTGCAAACAAGGGCAAGAAAGTTTGGGCAACTTTTGATAAAATGGTCAAGCTTATGGGTCTTACCAGCACAACAAAAGAGCAACACTAATCATTTCAAGAAGTGTTGGTGGATCAGACCCTCTTTGTTAGTTTATGGTAGAACTTTCTGAAAAGCTAAAGGAAACGAAAAAATGTTCCTTCAAAACAAAAGCAAAAGAGTCTTAAGATTTTCCACTAATGCAAAATTCAATTCATGATCTTTTGAATGCCTTATGAATACATTTTATGATATGCTTGGGTA
Source organism: Adiantum capillus-veneris (assembly GCF_014529385.1). Lineage (NCBI taxonomy): Eukaryota > Viridiplantae > Streptophyta > Polypodiopsida > Polypodiales > Pteridaceae > Adiantum > Adiantum capillus-veneris. The sequence goes on from NC_140946.1 coordinate 29,287,603, forward strand.
TGTAATGAGGAACGTTATAAGCTATTTGTCATTATCAAAAATGTATCCCACAACATTTTTAATCAGATTTTTCAAAAAAGTGAGATTTACTTACAAGATAGTGCTGATAAGTTGGAAAATAGAACGTGACTCACACCTGTATAAATTTTTGAACGTGCTCTTATGAATGAAAATTCCACTTGAAGCATCCATTCTATCATGATTCTTTATCCACTACTCATAAAATGAGCAAAATCCACTACTTTAAGGATCCCTTTTGTCATGATTCTTTATCCACTACTCATAAAATGATCAAAATCTGGAAAGTACTATTCTTCATCCTCGTGGATCACTCCTTATCAAGGTAGAAGAAACAGTGGTAAGTGAATCCTGCGTCATCCTTCTGAGGGCCAGTCTATTAGGCATCCACCCAGTCAGCCTCCAGACCTGACAGACTCTATTTTTCTCACAATGGAGATTGGGTGCCCTCCTCTTTACTTATGTAAGTCCTCGTGAGTGAAAATCTCTCATATCATTTCCCGCTGCTTGGAACCTGATCTTTTCTTCAAAAGAATCGCATCAGTCGCAGGGAGCTAAGAAACTTCTTATCACCTACCCTAATCTATTAAAAAATTCTCACTTCAAGGCTCTAGCATCTTGCACTATGGAAGATCTTAACCAAGACACAGTCAAGGAAAGGTCTGACCCATGGAAGAGATTTAGTAAAAAAGTCCAATCAATAATCAAGTGAGTGGGTCCAATGCTGGAAAGGAGTAATAACCACACAATATCAATTTGCAATTCTAGATTTGAAGAGTTAGGCCTAAAGAAAATGCAAGGAAGGCACTCGAATCAGGAGCACACTGAATGGCAGAAGCTCAAGCAGAAACTGCACCAAAGGGATATGGAGATGATGAATCTCCTCAGACTTCAAGCCAAAAAAAAGTCACATCAAAACTGAGGATGTCTACCAAAACACCTTACTCAAAGCCATCAAGGTAAGAAAACCTCAGACTACCATCTCCTCCTTGATCAACCAATAAGGATCCCAGATCTGCAACCCTAATCACATGGGCAAAGTCATGTTAGATCACCTCAGCCAAATCATCAAAAAGGAAGATTCCTCCTCTCCCATTATCAAAGAAGTGAGAGCAAAGATTTCTAGGCCACCCCAACTTTAGTCTCACTTTAGTAGACCCTAATCGAGCGAACTTTATGGAAAGGCCATTTACCCTAGATGAATGTTGGAGGACTCTTAAACAATTGGGTAAAGAGAAGTCCCCAGGGTGGGATGAGATCATGTTTGAGTTTTGTTAAGAATTTTTGGGATGTTTTGGAGCCGTGTTTCTTGCATATGGAAAAGGTTCACTTGAATCGGGGGTGAAAAAAGGATTGATTAAACTCATCCCCAAGCAACTTGCTTGCTTTTAACTCAAACACTAGAGACCAATTACAATGATGATTGTGGTCTACAAGGTGTTGGCTAAACTCATTACTGAAAAAACGTCCCCAGTGTTGGCTGATGCTATCTCTCCTCATCAGCATGTGTTTTTAAAGGAAGATCAATTTACGACAACATCCTAGGGGCCATGATTGGTTTGGGAAATGCTAGATTTAAGAAATATGAATCTGTACTGCTCCAATTGGACCTTGATAAGGCATAAGATAGGATAACCTAGTCTTTTGTGCAAGAAACGTCATGGATCTTGAGGTTTGGTCCACAAATTTGTCAAGCTTTTAGTATTCTTGGAGAAGGGAGCTTTTCAAACCCTCTTCAGAACTGCTATTCAACTCAAGAATAGTTGGTTGTTTTGAAGTCAAGAGATCTATTCGTCAAGGTTGCCTCTTAGCTCCTCTTTGGTTTTCCGCTTGCACCCACCCTCTTATTGCTATGTTGGAAGAAGCGGTAGCAAGAGGTCAGATTCAAGAGGTTCAAGTTCAGGATGGCAAACAATTGATTGTGAAAATGTTCGTAGATGACTTGCTACTCTTCCTCCAAGAGGATGAAAACAATGTTCTGCAAGCTTTGGAGATTGTCCAAGTGTTTGCCACAACGTTAGGGTCTCAATGCAACATAGAGAAATCAAGTCTTATCTCTTCGATGGAAGTTGACAACTTTGATGCTGTACGTTTGGGCTGGAGAGGTTGTGAAGAGAGGCAACATCTTCTGACACCTTGGGATGCCCGTAGGGGAAGGAATTACTCACAAGACTGCCTTTGACTGGGTTCATAAGAAAATAAAAAAGAAAATGAGCTGCTGGGAATTCATCCTGATCCCCTTCGATTGAAGAGCTACGATAATTAATACCTTCTTCATCCCATATATAACCTTCACATCACCGCTCCTGCAATTATCCCGGCAAAATTGGAATTCCTTTTTGAAACCAATTAAGGAATTCCTATGGAGAAATAAGCTGACTGCTAGTAGATTCTAGCAATGGGGTAAATGGGTGGCAATAATCGAAGGCTCAGGGTGGACTGGGTATACTTAACCCTGTTACTCTGACTTAGCATTATGTGTTAGATGTTTTTGCACCGTCGCCAAGTTTGATGAGTTTTGGGCTTTCATGGAAAGGAAAATGGTAATGGAAGCCCACATGAAATCTAAAGGTGGTTTATGGTCCAATCTCATCCTACAAAACAGACTTCTTCCCCCCTTTGACATGAAGTCTCAAGTAGTGGTTTGACCTGAAGTTTACTAAAAAATTTGTAAAGCAGCCATGGCACTCAAGTGGAAAGAGGAGATTAGAAATCGGAAAGGGACGACCAGGCACTAGAAATTGTGGGGGGCCATTGTGGAAGATCTGTGCCTTGATAACCATTGGCTTGAAATTGCCAGGAACCTGAACAACAAGGGCCTTCACACCTTGGATGCTCTATGGAATGATCAAAAAGGGGATTGGCAAACCTTGGCATATCTGAAGGATTGTTGTAACCTCTCGCTCCAAGAGGAAGTCCTTGTCGAGAGGCTACTAGAAAAGGTATCAACCCTAACCCTTCCTCCTTGCTCCACACCACTTCATTGGAAAGCTTAGAAGTGGCCAGGAGAGAGACTATTTAGCTCACCCAAGACTAAGATTCTCTATGAAAATATATGCTTTGTGGAGGAGTGGATTGATCATCTCAATAAGATTTGGTCCAAAAAGTGGGCTACAAGCAAACGGGATCAAGTTTTTGGGAACATATGGAGGACCAAATGTGAAGAAAGAGACAAAGTCTTTCTCTAGAGAGCTCTGTTTGGCATCATCCCGAGTGGAGACAAAGCCAAAGCTAAAGGTCTTGCCGATGGTACCTACATCAGAATGCAAGAACCCAAAGGAATCCCTTTTGCACCTGTTCTGGGGATGTCCAAAAATTAGAGTTAACGGGTGCAATCTGCAAGGTGCACACACATCTGGGAATTCCTTTCTTTAGGCGCAACCTTGCTATAGGCTCAAGTCCATTGATAATTTGGATCTTATAACTAACATTTGCATAGTAAGAGCCACGGTTTTACGAGTCATTTGGCAATATAGGAATGCACTATTGTTTCAAGGAAGTGTGAACCCCTGGACTCAAATGTTGTCCTAGAAACGTGCTTGTGGTGAATACATTGTAGTAAGACCTGCAAGTTAAAGATCTAAGGCTACTTAGATCACCCTCTGATGTATTCTTTCTTGGTTAACCCTGTGCAAAGGATATGTGTACGTGTCTGTCGCACGTGTCAATGCAAGGAACTTGCCAATACACTATGTGCGAGTCACAATTGGCTCTAAGCATGCAACTAGCATAAACTAGTAAGCTCAAAGATGGGGATGGTGTGTCACTCACTGCTCTACGCTTGCTGTCGTGGAGGATTCCTCACCGCAAAGAAGGAGCCGCTGCTACGCCGCGCTCAACTGCTTCACCGCCGCCATGCCATTGTTGCAAAGCTCGATCTCTCTCTCTCTCTCTCTCTCTCTCTCTCTCTCTCTCTCTCTCTCTCTCTCTCTCTCTCTCTCTCTCTCTCTCTCTCTCTCTCTCTCGCATACACACAAGGAGATGAAGAAGAAGAAGATGGAGATGGAGATGGAGCAATAGCACTCTTCAATTGCACAAATGAGAGAATGAGTGAATTTTAGGTTTAGTTGACTTTTATATGAGCTCGCCCCATTCACACTTGGGCACCCATGCTTAGCCAACTAATCCCTTGAATGTTCCAGTTAGAGTGCGCCTCTCATCAGCGATCACTCTTACCCTTTCCTATTGGACCGACAAGCCCGGTACCTGACTCTACCAAATAAATAATACGGCATCCATCGTAGGTGATAGGAATGTGCATGGGGGTTAACATGCCCCCCTTCCTGATGCAGATTCCGTCCTCGGAAGCTATTGAGTTGAAGCTCGTTTGTCGAGGTGGAAGGGCATTTGAGATGAATGTCCTTAGTCTTCTTCAGTCACTGCAAAATCAAACAAGATTGGCACAGTAATTGCATTCTCATATACAATATAAAACCATATGAAGTTGTAGACAGACAAATTGATTGGTAACAAAAATTTAAACCATTTGTCAACAATAAATATTAAATCGTAATATAATCATATGCATAAACAATTGGAAAGGTAAAAAATAAACAAGTTCGGGTTCGTTAATTTAACGATCGAAAGGAACTAAAGATCGACTATTAATACCATGGGTAAGCTTCTCAATTTTCTCTGGTCAATTAAGTTGTTTAATCGCAAGAGCCAAGTATTTCATGTCCGAGGGCTGACTAGAGGCTATACCTAGAATACCTTGTAGTTAAGCTATGATAAAAGGAATTGCTCATGAAATCATCACCTGACTTATTTCCTTTTCTTTGACCCCCCAAAGTATTTTCATAGTGATTTAATATTGATGTGTGTGCTTATTTTGTATGCCTTGGGTTTTTTGCTTTTCAAGGAAAAGCACCCACACTGGGAACCTCTAAGGCTCTAGTACCATAGGCGATACATGTAAGTGGAGTACCAAATCAAGCTAAGATTTCTCTTCCAGCTTAAGATTTTACATTGTGTCACTTTGATTTTTTTTTTTTTCGTTTCGTTTGTTTCCAGCATTTTAACTTTGTAACTTTGGGGGGTCATATAACACTGTTACCCTCCCCAGGCTAATCACATTAGTAAACTCCCTTTATAATACTTAAGCTAAAGGTCAATAGAGATTAACCCCACTAGAAATCCCTAGTACATTTCACGGATGCATTACATGAGGAGCTAGAAGCTTCATGGGACTCCCCCCTTCCTGAGCTAGGTGGAACAAATCGTTCTTTCTTCAGTACCCAAACTAGCTCTGGAGAAGGTGTGTAGTATTTTGTGATTTTTTTCTTTCCACGATCGTCAATTCATTTTGGAGCTATAGGATTGGGTGCACATGGGTCAGGTGACAGGTAAGAACACACTCTATGTTTTGGCACCCAGATTTGATCATTCCCTTGATAGTAGCCTTGGGCTTCCAATAGTCGTTGAGGAATCCACCGCCACATTTCCTTACATTTTTTGGGGCGAGTGGGGCGTTTCTTACAAGGCTTCTGTTTTTTAGCACTAGCTATGGTCGCTAAAGAAGCTTTAGGGACCCCCTTGTATGTTTTCTTCGTTATATTAGGATGAGTATTGTTAGAAGCTATATGCATTGCTTGTAGCATATTTAAGGGTACGGGCATTTCATCCCCCTCAAGTGTTACCCACATCGTCCCCCTGTTTCCCCAAGTGTCTATGGTTGCTTATAGGTGGACCCAATCCACATTGTCCGACTCAGTCATCCCAGGTAGTACATCCATATAAGGAGAATCTTCCCCAACATCAGTGTCCTCTTTGCACGTGTAACAAAACTACAATGGGACCGAGTGAACTGTGGTGTTAGATCTATGATCAATTATAAACCTGTTTCCTAGAGGATGCGCTCGACCAGTTACATGATCCACTCGAATGACAGAATCTTGGAACTGCAAGTAGGCATGGTTTTTAGACCAGTCATGCACCATTTTTTCTTCCCTCATGAAAGGACGTCCTAAGATCATCTCAGATGCCATAGTGTGCTTGGAGAAATCCACAGCAATGAAGGTAACTCTTACTTTATGTCCAAAGACCTTGATCTTGAGATCTTCTAGCATCCCAATAGGTTTAACAATAGATCCATTGGCCATCTTCACTACTATTGTTGTGGTCGCAAGGTGAGGTCTTCCCATAGTTTCCCAGCGATTTTTGTCACAATGCTAACCCCAACACCACCATCAAGGATTCCCTTCACAGTTAATCCCTTAGTAATGATTGGTATGGTCGCATTGGATTCATCACCCTCAAAGTATTGTCCCAACTTGTTAACAGGTATTTCTATAACAAGGGTCTCATCTAGGTTGGGTTGTGGATCTAAGTGTTCCTCCTCTATTGGCATCTCCCCTGGTCCATCCATCTGTGCAAATTGTGGTAGCCAAACCTTCAGTTCTCCATTGAGGAAGGCTTGAAGAGTTGAGACTAGCTCAAGGTCTTTATATAGTTTGGACATGATGGTGGTTCTAACTTCTGAAGACATGAAATCCATCAATTTGGCAATGTTTAACGGCACCTTTTGGGCTTCAGCCCCTTGACGTGGGGAAGATGGGATCTCCATTTCTTCGATAGGATCAGATAGTCCCTCTGTAAACATTCTTTCCATCAAAAAGTGAGTACGCCCACTTTCCCATAACTTTGTCGCTTTCTTCTTGGATGACACTAGGTATGGCTAAGGGTCTATGGACTTGGTGAGGTTGTTGTTGCGTAGGAAACACGGTGTTTGTAATCTGGATCTGCCTAGGTGCCGGTTTAGATCCCTTTGGGTATCTTCTACCAAACTCCTTAATTGCTTGACTCGCTTGATCTCCTCTGTAGGATTTGGATAAGTTCCTATCTTCTTCTTGGATCCTCGCCATTGGGGCTCATGAAGATCTTCCTTGTTGGTTTCTATCTTAGTGGTCGTTTTGATCTCCGTGGTTTCACCTGAATCAAAATCCTCTTCAGTGTTGTTCATATATACGGGGTCGTCACCAATCCCTATGTTGGTCTTTGAACTGGGGTCTGACTTCGCTGCTTTTTGTGATCTCTTCCTTCGTGCTTTCTTCTTTTTTTGAGATTGAGCAATTGATGCCGTGTCTCTTTCCTCAAGAATATAATTTTGTTCTGGGAGCATCGATCGTGTGAGTACGTTTACTGGTACCACAGGTGTACTTTGTGATGGCTCCTTGGTAACCTCAATCAAGTTTAATGGTGTGATCTTTGGTGCATTTGGATTATTTGGACATTGGGCAATCAAATGATCTATGCCACATTGACTATACATGAGTATCGGCATTGTAGACATGCTCGCTTGATTGGTTTGCATTAGTGTGGCATTCTTTTGTAGCCTAATAGGACACTCAGCCACACGATGTGGACCTCCACACTCATAGCATTGAAGAGGTGGTCTCTTAGCAGTGTAATTGACATTTTGGCCTCTTGCAGTAAGAGCAACTACTTGATAGATAGGTTTGACTTGTCCCCAATAGTCCTCTATGTAGTATTGTGGACTTTCTTCAAGCACATCCATCCCGTAGGCAATATTAGGATCTATATCTTCCTCACAGCCTTCCAAACAAGCAATAGATGACTCACAACCCACTTGATTCACAAAAGTGATTCTCGGATGTGGTGGTTGTGGTCCTAGCACTGGAGGTGGTAAGGGTGTTGTTTGAACAACATTTCGGGCCCTAGGGACCATGTGTTTTGACGTTTGTTCAAGAGGTGGGGCCTGCATCAATGCAGGCACTCGAGGTGTGTCTATCCATGCTAAGGTTGGTCTATTGGCCATCGCGCGTTTAAATACTATGCAATCCTTAGCTTGATGACCATACCTCCCGCAGGCATTGCAGTTTCCATTGAATTTTACTCTAAAAGTAGGGCATTCACTGGTACTATGCGGTCCATAGCATACTGAGCACCATTGTTGCTCCCTTCTTGGATACATATGATTGTTTTGCAGAGCACGATTATCTCTAAGACTCTCTTGAATGGCCTTGGTGAGATCTGCTAAAGTCATCTCAAATATCTTTGGCTCCTGAGCAATAGGCTTTAGGGTCATTGGTTGATGCCCCGATGCTTGCGAGCTAGTAGATTTAGGCTCAACAGACACTCTTTCTCCTTGAATCATTAAATTATCCTCCAATTGAGTCGCATTGGTGGTGACTGCTTCCCAAGTGGTGATATCTCGAATGACTAGACCATTGTAGATATCCTCATGTCGTAACCCCCTAATGAATCTATCAAGCAATTGATTATTATTGAAGCGCTCTTTGGATTACAACGAGAATTCAAATGCTTCAAGCGACTAATAAAGTCTCTCACTGACTCTCCTTCCTCTCGTTGGGCTTTTTGGAGCTGAGAGGCTACACCCCAAAGCACTCCCTCTCGTATGTATTCTTTTAGAAACAGTCTCCTAAGAGTAGGCTAAATCGTTTTTCTTCCACCCTTATGTTTGTATACCAATCCCCAACCTTTCCACTTAAGGTTAGGCTTAAAGCATTACGCTTATGCAGGTCATTGTGTTCTCCTAGAGAATCGCATATTTGTTCAAACACTTCGATATGCTTTCTCACATCCCTGTCTCCACTAAACTTTTGTGCGAGCTTGGCTATTTGTACTACCTTACTTCTAGGCTCTCTATGAGGCGTGTTACGTATATTCTCAGCAATAGATCGACCGATAGCTTGAGCAAATGTTGCCAAGTCACCTAAGTGAGCAGGAACTGTGGGTGGAGGTGCTCCAGAGACTACATGTGGAGTAGGTATTGGCATTGTTCTTGGCACATAGGAAGCCCTTGGGTTCCACATTTGGTACGGTGTTGCACCATGTGTGGCCCAAAGTTCATATGTGTGGCCCTAAGCATAGCAGACGTCGGATGTGACATGCTAATGCTAGCCGGTATGGTCCCATGGAAATAAGAGCTTGGGTGTTGTGGTTGTGGAGTATAGGTTGTTGAAACAATGGGAGGGGTAGGGGCTACATGAGTGCGATGACCCATAGGTGCATACGATTGGTACACACTTGTAGGGGCCGTTGTCGACATCGAGCTACCATGTAGCGGTGCTTTACTAACAAATGAGGTCCATGGCGTGTTTCTTGGCATGCCCATCATTGGGGTGGGCATGTTAGCGGTGGCGTCATCAAGGGAAAGATGAGCTAGATTTGGAAAGGTAAAGCTATCACTTGTGGGCTCAGATTGCACTGAGACCCCTGGCAAAACAATGTATGGAGGATCCATCGGACTTACCGAGGGAGTCTCCATTTGCGATAAGGTTGGTTGTTTAGCCTTCCCTGTATCCAAGAATCTCATGAGACTCGTTGAAGGCATGTGGATCCCCTTGTTCTGTCTCTCTAGCTCAATAACCCTATGGATGATCTCACAAACTCTTTGTTGTTGATCCTCCACACTAGTAGCACCCGTTGTGGATTGTAGGACATCTAACCAACCCACATGATAGGTGTGACCTGTGTATAGGTCAGTTAGAATTTTCATTTGTAGTTCGTACTCCCAATTCTCATTTAAGAATGCTCCATCTAGGATTGAGGTGCTAGGGGTGTCCTTTGAACTAGATGCAATGTGGCTCTCTATGGGTTGTCCCTTAGTGGTCTCTAATTCAGGAGCACTCGATTGCTCTCCTAGCAAAGATATTGACATAGGGGCTTTCTCTTTTAACTCTCTTCGTTGCTCCGCCTTGCGTAAGCTCTCAATTTCCTTTTCCCTAGCCGCGATGATATATCGCTCAACTTCTCGTACTTCAGCAAGGATTCTACCATCAGGTAATATAACCTCGGAGGGGAATAGCTCTGAAGAGTCAGGGGGTGAAATGAATCGAGTATTCACGTGCACACTCTCTAAGAGAATAGGGTCTACGTTGGTCATGAATGGCGAATTTACTTCCCCACCCCCCTCATTTACATCATTAGCTCCATGTTCAGAGCGAGTGGCTCTACTAAAGGTTTCCTTCAAGCAGCTAAGCACGCTCGGCCCAGACCGTGGACCCATGGCATGCATGTCTTGGCTTGAGCTAACGGGATTAGGCATTGGAAAACCCTCCATGACGTCATAGTCAAAGGAAGAGTCACTAGCCGCTATGTTTGGGTCTTGGTTTGTACTAACTTGTGTCCCCGCCGAGGGCCCGAAACCTAAGGTAGGTGGATAATGAGAACTCACGTAAGTCAAAATTCTCTCTAATTGCTCCATCTCTAGCACACGACCAAAGCGCAAATGCATGTGCCTTTGGCACCCTACAAGCGTCGGTGAATAACCTCGAAGGTTAACCGCTTACTTTTTTAGGCATCCATTTTCACTCGTTTTTTGATGTTTTTTATAGATCGGTTTTTTTATTAAAGTGTGTGAAAGCTCGAGACAAGTGTATCACTCAGAGAGTTGCGGTGTGCTTTACAGAACAACGTTCAGTCACATGAAGCTCCGTTGGTCCTCAAAAAGGTCAATTTTTAGCTACGTGTGAAACTAAAATACATAATTTTAAAAGGTGATTGAGGCTTGAGCCTGAGCGTGAGCTTGGGCTTGGGTCTAGGGATATTCCCGATCTCGGTCCTACCTTTAAAAATTTATTTTGTAAAAAAAAAAATGGATAAGGTTAATGCGGGGCCGAGCTGTGCGCGCTAGCACACACACACCTAACCTACCTACTTACAACTAATACAGCTATTGTTACACACTTATACACTACTACAGCAACTCCTTAGCTCTAACAGATCTACTTACTACTTACTGTACTTTAGATAGAACTAGTATTATGTATCTACTACCTTAATCCTAACACCTTATCACAGAAAAAACACAATACCTTTCAATTCCTTATTAACAAAACAATACACAACAGCAAAAAAAAACTCCTTCTCAACACACACACCTTCTTTCTCTACCTTTCCTACAATTGAAATTGGACCACAAAGAAGCACAGAGTACCATTCAAGCTTAGTATATGGCATTTCTCCGACAGCGGCGCCAAAAATGTGCGTGTCTGTCGCACGTGTCAATGCAAGGAACTTGCCAATACACTGTGTGCGAGCCACAATTGGCTCCAAGCATGCAACTAAACTAAACTAGTAAGCTCAAACATGGCAATGGTGTGTCACTCACCGCTCTACGCTTGCTGTCGTAGAGAATTCCTCGCCGCGAAGGAGTCGTCGTTGTGCCGTGCTCAACCACTTCGCCGCCGCCGTGCCGTCGTTGCAATGCTCTCTCTCTCTCTCTCTCTCTCTCTCTCTCTCTCTCTCTCTCTCTCTCTCTCTCTCTCTCTCTCTCTCTCGCATACACACACACACAAGGAGATGAAGAAGAAGGAGATGGAGATGGAGCAAGAACACTCTTCAATTGCACACATGAGAGAATGAGTGAATTTTAGGTTTAGTTGACTTTTATATGAGCTCCCCCCATTCACACTTGGGCACCCATGCTTAACCAACTAATCCCTTGAATGTTCCATTTAAAGTGCGCCTCTCATCGGCGATCACTCTTATCCTTTTCCTATTGGACCGACAAGCCCGATACCTGACTCTACCAAATAAATAATACGACATCCGTCATAGGTGATAGGAATGTGCATGAGGGTTAACAATTTGCCAGGTCTCTTTGTAATTTTTTGAGTATTATGCAATTTAAGCTCAACTAAGCACTTTAAATAAAATAAAAAGGTATAGGAATACTTATTTCCAAGATGGTCAACCCTCATAACACCCTTATGCTCAAATGAAAGAGATTTTTGTCGCACATGAGGATATCCATGATTTACATTGGTTCAACCAATGTTGGAAAAATGTCCCTCCTCAACTTAAAATTTTTAGTTGTTTGGACTTTTTGTCCTGCTGAAGGAAGGACTATGGAGAGGGGATAAATATTTTTAGCTAAGCCCAAAATAATGATGAGCTTTGGATTTGAATTGAGAAAATTAATCATTAATGTGATGTGAACTAAAAAAATTTCTCATTTCTATTATTTTAGGACTATTTTTATGCATTCATATTGGAAATGTGACCTTCTTCATTCAATCATTTCACATTGTGAAGATATTATGGATTTTCTATCAATATTAGGCACCATTTCATTGCAAATTTGATTAATTTGATTTGCATGGAATTTATGATTCCTAGACTTTCACTAATATTTGAATGCTCCTTCATTTCTGATGAGGTCTCTTGTGCATGTGCATGCGCATGCACATTTGTTTGTTTTTGTGTGTGTGTGTGTGTGTGTGTGTGTGTGTGTGTGTGTGTGTGTGAGTGAGAGAGAGAGAGAGAGAAATTATTTGATTTACAAATATATTTTACATTTGTGCATTTGATATACCATTCTTTAAGTTGATTTAATATTTAAGAACGTGTTATTTGTAATCCCAACTTCTCCATTGGGGCAATTATTCGGCCTCTTTGTGGGCATGATGTGTATAGAAAGTCCGGTTGTAAATGCATAGATATGTACAAAAGTTCTCCCTAATATTTAACCATACCAATGTTTTTTGTTTACTTGTTATCTTTCACAGTTTAAGTAAAACAAAAGGCAAGCCATTCTAATAGGTGATTCCATCAAAACTGAGGGAGATCCATGGTGTTGCCAAAAGAGCTACCCAGGGCTCCCGGTGCACTGCTTGAAGCTGGTCCACACACACACCTAGGGGTTATAGAGAGAGAGAGAGAGAGATGGATACACATGGATCTAAATACATTTGATTCCATCAAGAAGTGAGACTTGTGAGAGAATCTATCTAGATTCTATTGATATAAACAATTGTTAAAAATAAAAGAGACAAACTTGAGCACATTTATATTATGTAAAAAAGGGCTCTGAGCATGTTGGAGAAGTCGGACCCTTTCTAGCACCTGTTTGACTTCTCCAACATACTCAAGAGTCTTTTTTTCAAATGTAAATGTGGTCAAGTTTTAATGAGCTACTATTTTTTATTTTTAAAAAAGGAGAAATACCAAAATATCCCTCTACTTTGTGGAAATTCCCAAAATACCCCTCAAATTTCAGAAATTCCCAAAACACCCTTGTATCTATTTTGGTTGGATTGCTGAAGATTTTCTAATCTTTATTCCCTTTTTATAGTTGAGATCCGTTTTTGAGTCACAAATTACCTCACAAGAAGCAGTTATGTCTAAAATTAATGAGCAATTCATCTCCAAAGCCTACATAACCAGCTCAAATTCTAGTTTTATCATCTTGTATTGATAGACAATTATTCTTTTTAGAAAAAGCTACAATTTTTTCTATCTTTGAAGAAATTTATTCTCACAACCGGGGGTATTTTGGGAATTTTGAAAAAATTGAAGTTTATTTTGGGAATTTATGACTAAATATTGGGGGTGCTTTGGGAATTTTTGAAATTTGAAAGGTATTTTGGGAATTTTTACAAATTAGAGGGGTATTTTGTTAATTTTTCCTTTAAAATATATAGAGCAACAGTCTCGGATCCACCGTCGATGGCAGTGTTGAGCTGGTCATAGGAAGGCTTGCTTATGCCTATTTTTATTTCTATTTTTAAAAAACCTTTCATTGCATAGTTTTGGTTAGTTTACTAAACCTACTCTAACCAATTCGCACCGACGCGGACTGATTTTGAAACATTTTAGAAGGGCTCGAGAGCGCAGGTCTCATATGAGTTTCCCGGGAGAGTACAAAGAGGTCTCCATTTTGACAAGTGATTTTCCCTATCAACAATTGAATTCTTTGTCTCTCTTGACTGATCTTTGTTGGCAAATATTTGTATTAAGGGCACCACTGGCAGCGGTGCATAATGAACTACAGATTGTGAGTTGAGGAGAAAGCGGTATCGCAAGAGCAGGATTATCAATAGTGGTTGTTGACGTGTTGAGTGGCAGTGGTCACTCGTTGGATAGATGGTGGGTGTAGTTCGGCTTTCAGAAGGTGAGTGCAAGCAAAGGGCGGGCAAGAGGCAGAGTAGCCCGTGCTGTTACACAAACTTTGTGAGAAGGAATTGACAGATTGGGGCCCATACAAGTTGAGGAAATTGGATGCCAGGGTGCATGAAAAGGTGTAGTGTTATGAGGATGGTATGGCTATGAGGATGCAAGTATAGGATTGAATTAGCAAAAGCATGGAAGAGGACACGCCAGAGGCGCTGCAAGAAAGAGCTTGTGATGATACTATATATATATATATATATATATATATATATATACATAAAGAGAGAGAGAGAGAGAGAGACTTATTTACACAGGTAGTCGTGAGTACTGAAAAGCCGAGGGGAGACTGAATGCCAGATCCACCACCCTACCACCCTATATATAGGCTAGCTCCTAGCCCTAGCCACAATATGGATCCCCAATCCACACTGGTCCAGTCCGAGCCCCTGGTTCAGGTCCCTAACCCCCCTCGTCGGGCTGTGCCCTCTAGACCTTGGCCTGACATTACTCCCCCCTTGGAGAATAGTTTTCGTCCTCGAAAACAAAAGTTAAAAACTTCTGAAGAACACTAATGTTTTTTTTTTTGGCAGTGGAATCCTTGCCAGATCCAACCGTAGAAGTGATCGAAACACGGTTTAGTAGGAGGTTCAATGAAACCAAGAAGAGTATCTTGATTTTCAACGTTGTTGTCCCTTTGAAACCATCTTGTGTAATCGATCCATATTCAACCTAGCATAAAAGTTCCATTTAGAACTCACATGAGCATGCTAAATGAATTATCACAATTAAGAGATATCGAAACAACACCACTTCTTACTTTCCATGAAAGTAACTTGCTGACATAACTCATCCACTAAGTTTAAGTCCCTGACTTGTTATCTTCTCGTATCAGTAAACAACCACACCATAACTAGTGTTCAAGGTTGAGAACCTGACTTATACATGAAGAGATTAAACCTAGTCGCAAACATGCTTTAACTGATGGTAAGTAAACTCCAAGTAGAGAAATAAATGCTTATTAATTGGATTGCTTGATGCTAATGTACGCACTTTGCATATCCTTGATCACAAGATTACACTTTTTCCTATCCCCTTGGATAACTGACAAAACTAAGGTGTGTTTCCCCAACGGTTTACAAACAGTCTTCCCAGATGACTGGTAAACAGGAATCACAATATTGTACAACATTGTTGAGGAATCAGCAATGTTCTGAATAATCATCATGATTAACTTGAAAAATTCACAAGCACCCAAACCGAGCCATGATCTCTATAGGTGATTGGTAGACCCATAAGTAATCTGATAGAGATACTGCACATAGAGTGCAAAATGCTTCATAAGCAACAACTTAGTGAATACGCATGCCATTCCAAATCAACTTTTTCTAAACACTAGGACCCATAATACCTAGTGTGCATGCATTTAGCAAAAAACAAATCCGAAGCTGTACATACATAATCGTCCTTGCAAATACTTACGACGAATGTGATGCTCCTAGCACACATTGAAGAGGAGTGTAAATAGTTGCAAAAAGAAACTAAATACTTTCTATTGCAATCTTTTGCAAGCCTTGATAAAATGTTTGAACCATAATAGAAGTTGAAACAAAAGTCACTTCTAGGTACAAACAATGAAACTTTGTCATTAAAAACTCATAGCCTTGCTATATGTGGAAACAACCATCTAATTTTGTTTAGCAACACTTGTACCTCAACAAGTCATTCTAAGTATCCGACAATTTCTGGCCACTGAAATTGCTCGTGATACATCGTGCTAAAAATGGTCTAGAAAGCAGATATGACCAGCACCTAGGGACATCATTGCGACACATAATTGAAGTAGCGGCGCCAGTGTCTGTCCCAGAGACTCATATTCTCCACATGTGAAATATGTCTCAGGTAAGGATGTTTGAAAAAACGTCCTTCAAGTACGAGATGTACTTGGGTGTGGAGGTAACTGTAAACACGCATGCGATATGCGTGAGAGATACCCTCATTATCCATGCTCCACATTGGCTAAACCGAACTCCATGAGTTCCTAGACCATGCTGCAGCCCATATCACAACATGTGCCAAATAAACCCTACAAGTGGGTCGATAACTGCATAATGTAGAAACTTATATTGGACACGACAGCCCAAATTTCTTGGCTCTTAATTGACCTATCATTTCTCTTAAGAGCAAAAATGGATGAAAACATAATCCATGCGACGTGGAAAAACAATAAAAAAGAAACAAAACCAAATCAAATGTGTACCTGGAGTTTGAACATAGTGTTCACATATTCGTAGTGAAAGGCACGTGCCCAAATTTCCCGCCTGCCTTGGCCGGGGAGTGCTAACGGAAAATTAATGGGGTGCAAGTAGTATGGACTTCTTTTCTAGAAAGCGCAAATGTGATGGGTCGAAGAATTGACCATCAACACTTTAGTACTCCAAAACAGTAATTGTATAGACACTCTTAGTGCTATAGATAAAAAAGAGGATCCACTCAAGTGAGAATCGTATTCACCACTGGACCAGCTATTCTAGACCCAAAATCCACTATCTTGGGGTTTTGTGAACAGTCGTGTTGTCTGAAATGCTTGCTCCATCAATACACCTTAGAAGAAGTAAGCCTTTAGGAGTTTAAGTCGTTCAAAAACTCACCTTGATCTTCACACTGAAGGATCAAGTGCGAAAATAATACCCAAAAAATCAGTAATGGCAAGACTCTTGCTTGTCCATTTAAATTGATGGGTACTCAACTGGATAGAAATGTTTGATCCTGTAAACAATCACTTATGGATTACAAACAGATGGTGCTTAGCCTTTCCAAAATAGGTGGCAATAGGTGGCTCTTAGCCCTTCCTGTTACCGTATTGTCATAGAAAGATTTCAAGAAAATCATGCCTAGTTACTCTTTTCCCAGAGAGAATTTGAGAAGAGAGAGAGTGAGAGAGAATGCTCGGTTGAGGAAGACCCCTTATTCAAATGTGTTCTATGCCCCTTGCATATGATCCCGTGCAGGCCATGTATGTGCCGTAGCGTAGCTTATAAGCGTACAACTACATGCCCTCGTAAAGGGAGGCTTGGCTTGTCCTATAAGCGTACAAATGTGTACTTGGACCACGCCCTCTGGACCCACTGATCGTGTATGAGATCGTGACTTTATCAGGGAAACTTTAAATACAGCACTTTGCCTGTGAATAACATAAAAAATATTGTAAGATAGTAGTTACTTACCTTGTCCGTGACACAGTATTTAGTGTTATAGCGGAGGCGTATGCAATGATGGTTGTTGTACGGCCATCGTACTAGTATGCCATGCATACAAAGAATAAAATAGACTAAGAAGACCTTGGCTTCCACGATAGCCGCAACCATGTGAGCCATTGGCATATCTGCCGTGCACAATTACACTGGAATGGATACATCACAGTGCAGCATTGCATGTGAGCTTATATCCACGGAGTGCTAAAGATGTGTGCCATTATCATTGATCTAGAGTCAATCGATAATACCTAGGTACATAAGAGACACTGTGCTTCACATGAAGACAAGCAAAGCACATTGCTTTGTACGGTAGCTTCTTATGGAGTCTGCCCAAGCACTTTGCTTTGCACAAGAGCGAGGTCTTTTCCAGAATGAAAAGTAAAACATAGACAAAAAAACAAACATAACTTGAAAGGTACTAACCTTGTCGCCCAACTTGAAAGGTTCTAACCTTGTTGCCCAGTGGTGGCCATGTTTCTGATAAGTCGCTCAAAATTGTTTGAGTGAGTGAGTGTATGTATCATATACACATGCATGGTAGCTGCTTAGCTTGATTACAATTGTCCTTGACCATATAGATTTTTCGTGATTGACGGCTCATAGAGCCAGTGCGCATCTTACGCGATCGATAAATAAAAACATCATACTACACCTTCCCTTTGGAGTAGTCGTTTCATGCGAGAGGATCAAGGTGAGCAATAGGCCATGCAGGTCTCCTTGAGATGCTAGAGAAATCATGTGTATTGAAGCCGCGATTGATTTTGATCTTCAAACCAATCATTGGTTGTTTGACAATCAAAGTTTGGTAAACAAAATACTCGGTAGGGTCCCGTTTGATGGTCCTTTATGCGTTTGAGAAACCTTGCCGCTAAATGACCTTAAACACCTTGCCAAAATGGCCTTTCGCCGAGACTCTTTTTCTAGGTTCATGCCTTGGCTATTGTTCGAGGCCTTGGATCAACGAGGACCAAGTTCCATGATGTGGCATACATGTTTGGCATAGATGGCCACGTCCAAACTCCTTATCAAAAACATTGAATCACCTTGCATGCCAGAGGCCGTGCCTGCACTTTGCGAAAAGCCAGCCGGAGATTCCACGGAGCCATATCTTTTGTCGTACAAACAACAAGATGACCTGGATCGTGCTTCAAAATACAGACACGTGCCTTGCATGTATCAGGAGTAAGTTAAAGAGTAAAAATGGATTTTAAAGATAGCCATGCTATCTTTCTTCATAGGATAGTACTCCACCAGAATAAGTGCTCGGCTTTTCGTGTACGAGTTTGTGCATATGCTTCTGTAAACAATCGCATGGCCACATGCTAACATTAATGCGTTTATTAATGAAAAATCATGTTGCATGCAGTCCGATTTGATGAGAATGCAGTTTGTTGTGATAACTACGCGGCGATTCCAGCTCATGACCTAATGGCCAAGCCGAGATGCGAGGATTGCGGTGCCCTTGGCCTACCCATGTTGAATGTCATACAGCATGGGGATGGACCCCTATAGTAGGCTTAGGGCGCCCATGCAATTCCAAAAAAAATAAAAATAATGTGAACCTGTTCTTAGGCGATGGCGGTATAACTGTAGACGACAACAGCGCAGGGGAAAAAATGCTTGTGGCGATCCGCCCGCTTCTCTGATGCAGGCGCTCAAGAATTGGTTTTTCGTTAGGGAAGCATGGCAAAGCTAACTGGGACCAGCCCCATCAAAATCCATGCAGTTCGCCATGCAGCCGTTTTACCGGCAAGAGGTCTTTCCCGCTTCGTCTTCTTGGCTACCTCCTGTAAAAAGGAGCTGTTTCCTACGTATGTGCACTCGCCATGAGTTTAAGAGAAATCCAAGTAGCCTACCTTTTCCTCCATGCTTCACGAGGGAGAGAAGTTGAGAAGAGAGAGAGAGAAGAGAGCATGCCAAGCCATGCAAAGCAACCCAGCCCTTCTCCTTCCTTCCTCCATGGCTCTCCTCTCCCTTGAGCTCTGATACCAGTGAAAGGCCGAGGGGAGATTGAATGCCGGATCCACCACCCTACCACCCTATATATGCGCCGGCTCCTAGCCCTCCGGCTGCTAGCCCTAGCCACAATATGGATCCCCAGTCCACATTGGTCCAGTCCAAAGCCCTGGCTCAGGTCCCTGACCCCCCTCGGTCGGGGCCGTGCCCTCTAGCCCTTGGCCTGACAAGTACACCATGGCTTGATACACAAAGAGGCACTTCATATAATTCAATTGACATTACAATAAACTTATTGTGTCTCTTAGTGCTTTCACACATGTAGATGAGTACTACTTCTTACAAGGCGCATTTGTGTATGCTCAATACACCGGTCAACTTACCTTGGGAGAAGCAACCAAGTGGCATACGTCGTCCATGTGGCCTGGATAGGCAGAAGGGATGTGGAGGGACACACAGAAGGGTTGGAGTAAGGTGTGGGTCTGTCTCAATAGAGTGGAGCTAGCATTTGAATGCGAACAACAAAAGGCCTAATTGAATTCACGCCATGTCATTTGCTTTGCCACAACCAATCATCAGTGGACGCAACTTGCAGCTATGCCTATGGGAATGCATCCACTTGGTTGGGCGGCCCTATATTTCTGAGTGGACCTTCTCATGGATGGGGATTTTCACAGTCTATGTGAAGACGCTCTAAGGCAGATGAGCTAGAATAATTTAAGTTAAGCAAGCTGATGGGTAGACACAAAGCATTGAGAGATTGGGAGCATTTCCTTTGAGATTCCACCACAAGAACTCAGGCATGTACAGTATGAAACAACAATTTGATGGGCATTCTTGGACATAATATCCCTTATCAATTGGATGCTTGCCAACAGCCTCATGCTTTCAAGATGTCTACAATGGGCCCTAGAATTGGGGTGGGCTTGTTTAATCGTATGTGTCTTGGAGGAACATGCAAGATATGTGGCTGCATCATGTTTTCAATATACCTTGGGCTCGAATCAATTCCAAGGGTGTTGCTCATATTTGCTCAAAAATTGGTTTTGCTCTATTTTCTTTGCTTGTTGATTGGAAAGCCTCCCAATCATAATGCCTTCAATGCCTAATAACATTTTCAAAAGTGATTGGCTCATCAAATTGATGTAACAAGAGAAAGAGAAATAGTTTTTCCCATGTCGTGCATTAAATTCAAGGACACACACACACACACACACACACACACATATATATATATATATATATATATATAGAGAGAGAGAGAGAGAGAGAGAGAGAGAGAGAGAGAGAGAGAATTTTGTCTAAATAGGTCAATGTATGTGTTTTGCCTTGAGACAGAGTTTGTGAGAGAGAAGAAGATGGGATGCTGCACAGAGGACTAGGGCAGCGTAGAGATGTAGAGTAGAGCTTTCTAACCATGTGCAAGAGATGCACAATTTGTGGACATAGCTTTTTGAGCATAGGAAAGAATCTTTAATGCTAAGGGTTGGGAAATCTATATCAAGCATGCCACTAAAGAATTCAAGATGAAAAAATTTAACCATAATCAATTTGCATTTGCGATCAAAATCTTTTGCCTTAATAAAATATTTTCCACACAGTAGCAGTGGTTTTGCTTTTTGGAGAGGATTTTTATGAATGCCAAGTAGTTAAGTAACTAGTGTGCCATGATTACCTTGCAGGTACAATATAGTTCAAGTCACATTCATGAAGTAAACCTCCATTGACTATGCTTGAAGGGAAGGGCAGTAATGTATCTGTTTTTTTTTTTTGTCGAAACTTGATCCCAAAGCATGTGTATACAAGATACCAATTTTTCAAACCTCACAAGGATGAAAAATTAAAAGTCAAAAGATGTCACTACCAATAAAAAATTATACAAACATGGATTTTAAATATTATGATCGATGAATCCATTATGTGCTTGCATGCTCTGCCTGCAAAAAAAGAAGAAAAAAATCTTACATATGTATTGTGGGGAGGTGGCACCATCCTCGCCCATTTATTATAAACCGCATGAAATGTGCCTTTCCCACGTATACTTGTTTTTTCCTCCAATGTTAAAGGTTTATGATATGCTTCTCCTGAAATGTTGAAGGGTCACATTTGTTCTCCTCCATTATAGAAGGGCCACTTTTCTTTTGGATCTACAATTCATGAAAGAGATTCATTACCTTCAAGTTTTACAAAATGTTTGTACGAAGATTATCTTGGTACAAAATGATATATGGACACAAATATTTTATCTTAGGTAGCCTCCTTTTAGATTTGTACACTACTCCAACAGTGTCCCATCTCCATTGACAAATATTATATCTTTGGTAGCCTTCTTTTAGATCTTTATATTGCACAATTATTACTCCGATAGTCTCCCATCTACATTTGTGTATGGACTATCATTGCACTTTTTTCATGCCTCCCCTTTGTCTTGCACCCATCCCACATTGGTGCTCTTGTCCAATCTCCTTGAACTCTTCTTACTATGTAATCAAGTAGATTCTCTCTCTCAGCGGGTACTATGAAGACTCTTGGAGGATGGCATGTTTTATTGTGTTTTGATTTTCTTACTATGTAATTGGGTGAACTCTCTCTCAATAGGTATTATGATCTTGGAGGATGGTGTGTTTTATAGTGTTTTGCTTTTCTTACTATGCGTAATCAGGTAGATTCTCTCTCTCAACATGTAGTATTGTGACTCTTGAAGGACGACATGTTTTACAATGTTTTTCTTTATATGTATGTGAAATTTGGTGCCATCGTGCAACATTGGCATCCTCTCCGAGATGGTCTCTTTGAGTGTGATGATTGCATACATGCCCAATATGCACGTTGTGGCTATGAAGCCCATATTTGGGTTGTTTTAACTTCAAGCAAAGAGAAGGTCTTTCTCCAAATGTACCCAAGGAAGCTCGAAGTAGTTTTCAAAACCTTGCCACATTGGTGTAGCTTCTCTAGGGCACTCTACACTTGAGGAAGAGCACCTTTTTGCATACATGTCTACAAGAGAATTGCCTAGAACCAAATCGTGCTCTAACAAGCCCTACCTTGAAAATTCATGATGAATTTTCTTAACCTTGTCAAAGGCATCAATCATTGCACAAGCTTTCCAAATGCCCAAATTAAGCCACTATCTTTTTGGGACTCACCACACTAATTATCACACATAGTAATCAGGGCACCTTTGTAAACTTTTGCAAATCATCCTCGTTTAAAAAGTTGATGATGTAACCTAGTGACCTCGGACTGATCTTTGCTCTTGAAACATGCCCACATTAAGGAGGAAGAAAAGGAGCATGCACATATGAGAGAGGAGAAAGGTGGCCGGCCACACTGGCTGGGTTCACACTACGTTTTCCCAAACATTGTGGACGTCCATCCGATGATGTCTTAGACGAGATCCCCTCTCCTGTTTGCGATACATAACATACTTTCCCCCTTGAGAACCATTGATGTCCTCATCAATGAAGTGGGGATACAGAGCTTTCAAAGCTATAATTGATTCCCAAGTAAAAAACATTTCATATTGACCCTTCCATTTAATTAAGTACTCATCATAAGTTTTTCAGCATGAATGACGGGTACAATAATCTAGAATAGCCTCTGGTTCTCAAGGAATATACTCAGTTTGCATATCTACCATACATTTTTCTCGATAGATACAACAACGTCGACTTCACTAACTTTTCTTTGAGGTAGCTGGCATGAAACACTGGATGTACACTAACATTCAGCGAAAGAGCCAATTTATAGCCAACTTGGACAATTTTCTTTGTGATCAAGAATGGACCACAATATCTAGTTGAAAGCTTATAATGCTTCCCAGTTTGCATAGTCTTGGAATCCTTGGGTATCTTCAGATATACCCATTGTCCCACCTCTAGAGTCCTTGGAGATCTCTTTTGATTAGCATAAGTGGTAACTTGATCACGAGTTGTCCCTATACTATCATTAGCCAATTCAAGAATTTCTTGCATATCATACAACAAATCACGAACTTGACGACCTTTGATTTTCTCTTAGCCAATAGCAATAGGGGATTTAGGCTCAAATCCATACATTATTATGAACAGACTAAATCCAATAGCTGAATACTTGTTATTATTGTAGGCAAACTATAATTGTGGAAGGTACCTTTCCCAATCAGACTGCCTGTGAGAGACATAAGCCCTCGACGTGTCTTCCAATGTCTGATTCATCTTCTCAATTTGTCCGTCGAGCTTGAGATTATCAGAGGACGATATACTCAACTTTGGTTGAACACATCTTGCCAAAATTGCCCGGTGAACTTAGTATCTTGATCACTGACAATGTCTTTTGGAAGACCATACAGCTTATTGTTGGGATACTTGCAATGCCCACCTCTCTCAGTTTTGCCACCATAATATATGCTGCACAGTTTGTAAGGCCCCCATATGAGGAGAAGCCAATGCTGCACATATATTTGGTGGATTCCAGCTTTGCACGCTCATGTGATCTCTATTTGTGATCATGGATGGTACAGAGCAAATTCAAGGCCAGAAGACAATCACAAAATGGTCGTCCGATGGCCGGTGGCGGGTGGTCCGTGTCCTTTGGCCGGTGGCCGATTTCTAGGAGGACTGGTCTACCCAAAAGCGGCTACACATGGGGGCATGTGAGAATCCTACTTAGACTTGGCTATCTAAGGGCAGTTGTACATGGGTGTTTAGGCTCCTTTACATCTATATAAGGAGGCCTTCTCATGAGTAATTCGGTAGAATAGTGTGTACACTTGACCACACAACACATCCTTGTATAAGGATTTTTAGTCCCTTGTATTCCTACTTGCTCTAGTTGTCTAAATTGCCATCTAGCTCTACCTTGCGAGCGCATGGGTAGATGACGCCATCACTTTGTAATAGTATGCTAATCTAAAGTTTTTGATGCCACTAATCTACTTTGCATCGTATATCTCTCTACTCTCCTTGCTACTAGATCCTTATTTTATTCCGCATTTCTTTCACTTATAAATCTGATTGACAAATAAATCCACCAACTCATGGCTTTTTATTGTTAACTTTATTCGTATAAACTTTGCCTTTTTTGTGAGCCTATTGACCACAACCCAAATGGCATCATTGCCACGACTAATATTTGGCAAACCAATGATAAAATCCATAGAAATGCTCTGCCACTTGGCATCAATGATTTCCTATGGATGTAGCAGATCAGCTTTCCTAAGGCGTTCTACCTTATTGACCTGACACTGAGTGCATCTCTTCACATAGCTCTCTATGTAAGAGCACATCCTTGGTCAATATAAATATCGCCAATGCTAAGGCTCTCCAGATTCCTGGGTGCCCAACACTAGGAATATCATGGCAGTAGAACAAAATCCTTTCGAACCTCATCAATTATCGGCACATAGACCTTTCCATTTCTAAGCAATAGTCCACCTCTAACGGAATATTATTGTTGTCTCATCTCTCTAGCACTACTCACTTGGGTCTCCGGATCACCCAAGCCTATACGCGAGTCGCGTTCTACTTCAACCTCTTTCCATATCTTGCCAAAATAGCTATCAAAACGACATAGCCCTCGGAGAGAGAGATAGAAATATGTCAAGATTTCAGCCATAGACAAATCATTAACCTCGGAAAACCCACTTAGTGCGTTAGCAACATCCTATTTTGTGATGAAACTCAAAGTCAAACTCTTGCATAAGCTCAACCCATCTAGTCTTTCGGCCTCTAAGATCACCCTGATCATAGACATAGCACAAAGGTTGATGGTTTATCCATGCAACAAAGGTAGAGCCATATAAATAGTGCTGCCACTTCCTTAAGGCGTTGACTACAACATAAAGCTCTTTCTCATACGTTGAATGACGCATTTCAAAAAGTTTCTTACTTTCAAACGCAAAAGGACTTCCATCCTAATACAACGCTACACCGATTGCATAATCGCCAACATTCATTTCAACTACAAAAGGCTTGCTAGGATTCACAATATGCAATATTGGCGCAATAGTCACCAAGTGCTTTAATGTCTTAAAGCTCTTGTTGAGGTGCTCATTCTAAAGAATAGGGGGGGTTACCTTTATGGTGAGGACCCACCAAAGTCTTCGATCCTTTCAACCCTCCTTTTAAAAGTTGTGTAAGCGGAGCAACAACTTTGGAATAATCCTTGATAAATTTGCGAAGAATCCTGTTGTTAGCGGGTCGCCGCGACGGACGTCTGCAGCATAGCTCTTTTGTACTAACATAATGTCAATATGCAAGGAAGCAACTCGGGATGGGGCACGTAGACTTAATGAGAGTGTCAATCTCATCAAAGTGAACTCAGGGGCTACTTGTTCTACGACAAAAACAAATCAACCACTTCCTAGTCAGACAATCAGTATGTGTCCAATCTCACTACTCTAGGTCATCACGCCTTTTCGGCATCCCAACAAATCCGGAACGCCACGAAACTCAAGGAGAGGTATCACAACACTTAAGGGCTCAATCCTACCAAGTTCTATCACCATCTGGGAAGGTACATAAATCACGATCCACCACAAAAATTGTGCAAAAAACTGAAACAGAAGTACTTGGAAAGGTCTTCCTTAAGCATAGAAACACTTATCCATGGTCAAAACATCAAAAAACAACCATTTTAACCTCCAAATCAATGCATTTAGCTACAAACAATGCATCACAAACCACAACAGAGTTAGAAATGATTACACTTAGATTGTAGAGCAAGAGACAAGGAACGCAATGTGCTATTTGGAAACGAATTCTGATTACCAGTTCAGGAAAAAAGAAGATTACAAGTTGTACTAGTTAGAAGCCTCCACAATGCACGTTTTTTATTCTTCAAACTAATGATAAATCTCCCCTCAAAACTAAGGGTTTTGACTTTAAAAGTTAAGGGGGCTTTTCCACGACCATCCGGCCTCTTACAAGGGTGTAGACTCAGAGAAATAAAGAGGGTATTGTCTAATTACATCATGGTTACAACTCATCCTAGGCTGAATTACATGGCTTTCTTCGAAACAATAGAGTGTTTGCAGGGTTTGGTGTACATACGTCTGTATATGCCTGTATCCACCAAACATTCCCCCCTTCCTATTCATTGCACGTCCTCGTGCAAGCTGTCTCTGAGCGAGTCTACTGCGTTATTTCGAGCATTGCAGATTTCTCAATTTCTGAGGCTGTGCTTCAATCTCAACTTTGGTGGCCAGCTCTCTGAAGGGATTATTATTGAGGGTACTTTGGTAGGCGATGTGGTGGGCTAGCAGATCTTTTGTCATTGGGTTGAATATGGAAGAGTCCACTTGGAAGAAGCCTGTCATGAAAGCCTCCTCGAAGGTCTGCATGTAATGAGAGGGTAGAAACATGACTCTTGTGTACAATCCCATGATGACATTCCTGCTTGGGATTTCTGTCTCCATATTCCAGCAAATGCCCCACGTACCTTTGACAAAAACTTACTAGGGATGCTCTGCTGCTTCGATATCACGAAAAGTTGTAATGCATGTGATGAGCATTCTGGCAATATTTACAAGCATCTTACAGGCGAGGTATGGGATCTCCTTCATCATGTTGATTACCCCTTTTAAAGTTTGATTCATGTAATGCTCGAATGGTGGGTTGTTATTGAGAGGCTTTGTAATTACCGGGTAGTTTAGCACTACCGGTCTTTTGCTTTGCCAAATATAAAAACTGTCCCAAGTTCGTCGTCTGTTGATGGGACAATAAGTGGGGTTGATCATGAGATGCTGGGGAGCGTTCCTGTAATAGGTTTCATCAGTTGTGTACTGATCGAACCATTTTTTCCGCCAGAGGGGTTGATTGTCTATGATGGCCTGAATCTGAAGGGCTGTAACAGGAACCTCTCTGTAGTCCCCTCTTCTGTTTGGTTCAAGTTCGGGGAGCATTTTTTGCTGCCATAACTTAACTTCTTGTCGCATCAATGGCAGTGCGATCATCTCTTGCCCATGATTATTTACTACCTCATCTGGAGTGATCATGAGGGGGGCAGCCGATTCCAGCACCTTCAGTTTACATTGCATATGAGCCTTGTGTGAAGGGTCCTTTACTTTTGAGATCCAGCATTGAATTTCATCCCTTGTCAACTCCGAAGTTGATGTCGTGGCTGGATCTACATATTCCTGCATGCCTCTTCAAATGCTGGTAGTGGTAACCTTTGTTTGATGAGCTTCAAACCTGGATTGTTCGAAGCCTCCTCCTTGCTCAAATTCCCTTGGGGCCTGCTGATATTTTGGATTATCTTCTCTCAGAGCTGATAATTTCCCTCTTGCCTCAGCCAATTGCCTTTTTAATTCGTGGATTTCCTCATCCTTGGCCTGTTGTAGGGTCATATGACCTGCCGTCATGATCTGTCTATCATAGTTCTCTTATTTCAAGGGTTCTTTCAACTCTTTGATTTCTTAACTCAAGGAAGTAGATCATGCGGTCATTGTTGAGGAGGAAGGGATCTCTTGTATGGCTAGGAGCTGAGTCAGAGATCTGCTAACAACCGCATAAGAGCCTTGTAGCTTCTCATTTTTTTCTCTTTCTTTGGTTAGCTTCTCCTCGAGACGTTGCTACTCGATCTGCAATGCGGAGTTTGCCTCATTGAATTGTTGCACTTCCTTGTAATAGTAGGCTGCATTCTCCTGTTCTCTCTGCAACTCCAATTGTGCCTGGAGTTGTGCCTTCTTTAGTGCTTCGATTTGTTGCTTTAACTGCAAGGATTCTGCTCCCGTTCTAGATGCTTCCTTCTTGTTATCTTCTAACTCCAGCTCTCTTAGATTGTAAAGAGCCCTTTGACATTGAAACTGTAGCTTGATCTGCTCTAAGTGAGCGTCAATGTCAAAGGATTTGACTATCTTCGCTCCTTCCTCCATGGCCACTTGTGAGCGTGGTAATCTTGGCCTATGTTGGCCTTTTTGGCCTTGATCCGATTGTTCAGCGACCTCAGCTTGCTTTTCTCTTTGTTTTGAATCTTTTAGAGCATCAGAGGTTGTGGCAGGCTTTGTTTGTGCAGACTCCGTTTCCTTCCGCCCCTTGCTTCGGTAGTCCTGCACTTTCTCCTTTCTCTTTTTTCGAAGTCTCTGGAAGTGGCTCAGCATCCTTGGGAGAACCAAGGTCTTGACCTTGTTGGTCTTGTGTGTCCTGATGTTCCTCCTTGTGTGTGACTTTCCTCTTTTTTGCTTTGACTAGATTCATCAGATGATTCGAGATCATTCGACGCGTGGCTTCTTTGATTCTTCTCTTTTCCTTTGCTCCATCTTTCTTTGAGCTCATTGTGAATGTGCTCCCGCATGGCACTAGCAATCTCCCATTTTTCTTCAGCTTCCTACCTCTTCTGTTGCTTGATCCTTTCCAACGCCTCTGTTTGTTTGCATAGCAGTGGAATATTCTTGGCTTCATCCTCTTCTTGCTCTATCCGCTTTTGTTCCTTGGGTTTGATGTTGATCTTGCTTTCATTTGCGGAGCTTTTCCCTCAATGCCTGAGCTTCTTCCATTGTCCTCCTGGCATGAGTAATGGGGATAGCCTCTGCCAAGTGCGCAACCTTTTTCTTCAGCCGGGTATATCCAAGTATGTATGGGCTGTCCTGCTCCTCCTCCAAAGACTGGTACTCCGAAGGAGTGTCTCTTGGGTGGGACCCCTCTTCCTGGCTACTCCGAGCATCTGACTCGGTCTTCTCACTGTCAGAATCCTTTAGCAGTGCAATTTGCCTTGTCTGTTTGACTTCTAGTTTCGGCCTTGTAGAACCCTCTTCCTGGCTACTCCGAGCATCTGACTCGGTCTTCTCACTGTCAGAATCCTTTAGTGGTGTGCTTTGCCTTGTCTGTTTGACTTCTAGTTTCGGCCTTGTAGAAGGTCCTGCCACTGGTCTTACGACTCTTTTGGATCTGTGGATCAGATCTATCTGCGCTTCGATAGGTGGTAGATCCTTGATCATTCCTAGTGCTTGATAGGCTATACGTGTGAGCATTGGTCCCCCGTTCATGTAAGCTTTACTTCTTTGACTCCCCTTCAGGTTTGCTTCCACAATAGTGTCAAGAAGATAGTTTCCAAAGTTGCAACTGACCACGCTGCCCTCAGCCAAGCCCATTGCCATTACCACGTCTATGTGCAACAAAGGTTCGGTATATCTAGGCGGCTTCTGCACCTTGAAATGTTGTGATATAAGGCACAATGGTAGTTCAGTTTCTGAGTAGATCAGGTCTTGATATGTTAGCTTGTGGCCTCGTTGCTTCAAAAAAGGTTTATCATTGTCTATTGCCTTCGTCTTTTGCAATAGATTGTGCATCCCTTGCGTAGGTGGAGGGCTTCATTGATAATTTTCGCTGTGATCTTTACCTTGACGACGGCCCCATCCTTATTTGTCAGAGTTGCTTCCCGATTGTACTGAATTGAACTATGTGCTCGTGAGCTTGTCTGAAGTCCATTCCCCAAGGAGACAACCGTAAGAAGTTGTCTAGTTGTAGGCACCTGTCCCCCCACTACAAGAGGTACTTAATAGTAGCGACGCTCGTACTGCAACGCTCAAATGTGAAAAACCAGGGTGTCGCTATAGGCGTCGCTAAGTTACAAGTAACTTAGCGACGCCTATAGCGACGCCGTCAGGGCTTAAAAAAATAACCGAGAGCGTCCGAAAACTCAGATCTCATATCTGAGTTTTTAGCATGCGCTCAAGCAAGCAAGGTAACGCCGCTCTCTCTCTCTCTCTCTCTCTCTCTCTCTCACACACACACACACACACACACACACACACACGAGGAGAGGAAGGAGAGCCAGGTATGCTCCTTCCTCACTCTCATGTTCCCTTCCCCTCTTTCTCTCTCCCTCTCTCTCTCTCTCACACACACACACACATTGTGTTTTTGAGAGAGAGAGAGAGAGAGAGAGCACAAGCATAAACAAAAAACGCACACACACATGCATAAACAAAGAATGCACACACACATTGAGAGAGGAAGAGAGAGAGAGAGAGAGAGAGAGAGAGAGAGAGAGCATGCATAAACCAAAAACACACGCACACACATGCATAAACAAAGAATGCACACACACAATGAGAGAGGAAAAGAAAGAGAGAGAGAGAGAGAGAGAGAGAGAGAAAGATATAAAACAAAGATAGAGAGAGAGAGAGAAGAAGAAGAAGAAGAAAGTCTTAACATCGTAGGAAACTATCCCAAGAGACCTTAAAGATCTAGTCGACAGGAGTTGAACTCAAGACCTGTTATTCATGAGGGAAATGGCATAACCAATCTATCACACTTCGGTGATAAAAAAGTTATACCATTTTTTTCCTTTTTTTATTGGCGTGCACACACACCCACACACACATACCCGAGAAGAAGAGAGTTTAATTTAACATCGTAGGAAACTAATTAAAGAGACCTAAAGATCTAGCCGACGAGGAGTTGAACTCAAAATCTGTTATTCAAGAGGGAAATGGCATAACCAGTCTACCACACTTGGGTGATAGAAAGGTTATACCATTTTTCTCTCTTTATTGGCACACACATACCCACACACACACACACAAGAAGAAGAGAGTTTTAACGTCGTAGGAAACTATCCCAAAAAACGTTAAAGATTAAGTTAGATGTAGACTTACGTTAAATTAGATTTAGGTCTATTTAAGTTAAATTAGATTAAATTTAAGTTTATTTTTAGTTAGATTTACGTTTGATTAGATTTAGGTTTATTTACGTTAGATTTAGATTTAGGTTTATTTACGTTAGATTTAGATTTACGTTATATTAGATTAGATTTAGGTTTATTTACATTATTTACCTGTTATTGAAGAGGGAAATGGCATAACCAATCTACCACACTTGGGTGATAGAAAGGTTATACCATTTTCCTCTTATTGTCGTTTAAGATAAGGTTAAATTTAGATTTACGTTAGATTAGATTTAGGTTTATTTAAGTTAGATTAGATTAGATTTAGGTTTATTTAAGTTATATAAGATTAGATTTAGGTTTATTTTGAGTACACCAAAGGATTATACTGCCCTTTGAAATGATGTATACAGTGCACACAACCTCTTTTCTCTCTCTCTCTCTCTAAATTGTGTGTGGGAGAAGATGAAATCGTTCAAAATACATGCTCTCCTTTTCACATCTACACAGCTAGTAGCCCCATTGGTATGTCTTTTACCCTTCAATGGAGCGAAGACCACATGTTCAATTAGGTTAGATTTAAGATAAGACTTTGGATTGAGTTTTTATATTAGTGTCTAACTTCGAGATTACGGTAAAAAATTTAGAGTTAGACGAACGGTGAAAAGATCTACTGTGAAAAGATGTTAAGATGCTGTGAAATGCTACAGCTAGAGAAGAGGCAAAGGGGTTTTGTCCACTACATGCACTATCATGTAGACGTGGGTGTGTAGATTTCTTGTACCCACAATATAGACATTGACCAATAAAGACAAGATTATAACCCGGTGGTTCTAATCTTCGTGCACCTCTAGACCGAGGTGTGCGCGGATTGGACATGACTAGAGAATGTGAGGTAGTTTACAGTGTGAACAAAGAGAGAGAGAGAGAGACATAAAAAACGAAGAATCCCAATAGAAGATTAAATTTTTTGTCCAGGTTATAAGATTTTTGCCCTCATTATGAGTAGTGATGAGGATGTGGGGCCGTCCAACCGAAACGAGGATGTGGGGCCGTCAACGAGGATCTTATGTCCTTGTAACCAATGCAAGCATGCTGTGCTATCGACAAGACGCGTTTCTTTACAACACGTTCGCAAATTTGGCGAGTTCGATCCATCTATTATAGATTGACTTGTTGCCAAATATAACTCGTCGGACTCTGACGCTGGCCAACAGATAGCAATCTTGCAACCCAATAGACGTGTTCACAGGCGGTTTGGTCAAGCAGCATATGTGAGGCCACAAGATGTAGCCTCTGAAAGCTCGGGGGATGATCATGCAGACCACATTCCCAACGAGGCAATGTTTGAGCCCAAGATTGATGAAATGATCGAGATGATCATGGATTCAGAAAGGCTTATCTATGCTGATATGAAAAGTAAAGCCAACACGCCATTGTATAATGGAGCACGTCTGTCTAGATTGCAAGCGCTCCTGGTTCTTCTCAACATGCAAGCAAAGTTTGGATGGAGTGACACTAGCATCACAGTGTTTTTCAGGTGATCTATTACAATTAGTTTACTTTAATAAAACTCTAAATGTATAATGATCTGATAGATTTTTACACAATTGTACCGTATTTTTATGTTGTATAGATTGCTCAAAGAGCACATACTACCAGCTTATAATGTGATGCCAGATTCCCGAGAGGAAGCAAGAAAGATTTTGCGAAACTTGGAGATGTATTACAATTCGATCCACGCTTGTCCTAATGACTGTATTCTTTTTAGAGGGGAATACATAGACATGGAGAAGTGTCCAAAATGTGATTCCGAGAGATGTCGTGTAGATATCCATGGAACAAAAATTTCGCAAAAGGTTTTGTAACATTTTTCTCTGCTTCCTTGCATCAAGCATTTCTTTGAATGTAAGTCCATGGCCGCCCTAGCATCATGGCATGAGGAGAATAAATCTTCGAATGGTGTGCTGCGGATTCCTGCAGATTGTACATCCTGGAAACATATAGATGGAACATGGTCGGATTTTGCCAGGGAAGCTCAAAATTTGCGCTTAGGCCTGGCTATGGATGGCGTAAATCCATTTGCTCAAAAATCAACATCTTACAGTGTATGGCCCGTTGTCATCGTCAACTACAACATTCCGTCGTGGTTGACTACGAAGAAGGGACACCGATGGCTAAGCTTGATTGTGCCGGGGCGATATAAAGTGAAGAATATAGATGTGTATCTTCGTCCACTATTGAAAGAGATACAACAATTGTGGATTGGCATAGAAGTGGTGGATATGAGCCGACACACAGGTTGACAGAATGCTTTGATCAAAGGCATTCTAATGTGGACCATGCATGACTATCCCGGACTAACAGAATGCTCAGGTGATCTATTTACACTCCTCACTCAGACACTATAAATCTTGGTTTTTCTCAAGCTGATCTATTATCATGTGTATACATGCAAGGCTTCAAACAAGCGGATACAGAGCATGTGTCACATGTGCACCTAGACTGAATGCACATAGGGCGCCCTCATTGAAGAAGCAAATCTACGAAGGTCATCAAGCGTACCTTGCAGAGAATCATGTGTTACGCAACGGCTTTTTGGGAAGAGAGCCACCGAGGATGTCTGCACAAGCATGGTTAGAGCAGAAGGGGATGTGTGATGATGGATTGCTCACAGGGGTGAAGAGACTATCTCTATGATACGAGTTACCATACTGGCCCCGACTCATGATCAATCACTTGCTCGATCCAATGCACATATTCAAGAATGTGGGTTATCTACTATGGGACCATCTGACCGGCAAGAAAGATACTTTGGGAGCCAGAGTTGACCATAGAATGTGGATCGTATGGAGCAATATTGGCCACAAACAGCGTCCGATGGATCGATAAAACTCCCTAAAGCACCATGGATTTTCACAGGAGCCCAAGAACGCAAAGTAAAAGAGACCATTCGATCTTTGCGGACCCCCACTGGCGTAATGCACTCGCTCCGAACGTGTTTTACTAAAGAACGAAAGCTTACCGGTTTGAAGTCACATGACTGGCATAAAATGTGTCAGGTATGTTCATAGTGGAATATATCATAGTGGGAATTGTGTAACACATTCGTGTGTGGACTTTAATATCATTGATGCACGTGTTCGACGAGGCTCTTTATCCTCCCCTTCTTTGCCCGTCCCGACACCAGCCACGGCATCGCCATCAACACCAGGTTTTGCGCGGTTGACTGCCGTTCCTAGGAGCTACACACCACTAGCTACTCCACCAGGAGTCACTCCAGTGGACCCTCCTCGCTTCGGGGCTCAGACTCCAGTGGAGACACCTGACATCCGTACCCCTGTTGACATGCCGCTAGAGACCCCGGCTGGGACACCCAGGTTCACGCGTCAGCGGCGAGAGGGCTTGCCTTACTCCGTCGACTTTAGCGGCGGCATCATCTTGGATGATGAAGGCAAGAAGGTGATTTCGCCCATGCGCGATCTTTGTTCTCAAGTGTTTAGACACTACATACTAAACACCTAGAGTGAAGTACAGAATGATTTAAAAGAGAGAGTCATCAGCATGCTTCATGACGAGTTTCCCATTCCAACACGGGAGGACCGCTTCAATGAAGACGTGATGAAGGTTTGAATGCGCGAATAATGCAAGCACAAGTGTTCCGAAGTGCAAAAAGCAATCAAGCATGGGTGAAACAGATGAGATTGGCTGGCCAAAGAAGATTGGAAGAATGCGAAGAAAGCAGCACGCGATAATCCCGACAAGTGGAAGCAACAAAAGGAGGCAGCCATAGCGCAAGTAGAGGCAGGGAGCTCGCACCACTTGGGGAGCGGCGAGTGGGCATCATTTGAGGCCGATTTTGTAAGTGTTTTCGCATTGCTCTCTATGTTTGATAGTTTA
This sequence comes from Adiantum capillus-veneris, assembly GCF_014529385.1. Taxonomy (NCBI): domain Eukaryota; kingdom Viridiplantae; phylum Streptophyta; class Polypodiopsida; order Polypodiales; family Pteridaceae; genus Adiantum; species Adiantum capillus-veneris. Next base: position 29,322,195 of record NC_140946.1, read on the forward strand.
GGGTTTATGGGTTTTTTAATTCTAACATAATGGATTCTTTGTATGTTTTGACAGTGGTCGTTTACAGGACGTGATCCCACACCGTACGAGCGTGAGTACGCAGGCAGGAAGGGCTTAAACGCCCTTATAGACATCCTGAGTTCTCGCGACGGCATGGTTAGTATTAGGGTTTATTCTTTTCTATTTGTTGTATTGTTTTATAAACATCGCTATATGTTTATACTTACAAAAAGCTGTCTTATTGTTTTTTTTTGCAGAATCCGACAGATACGCCGCTTGGACGCGATGAGACATCTGATTAGATGATGTTAGTTTAGCCATACCTAAATAGCATTAGTTTCTTTTTGTCCTAGCTTATATATCATGAGACGACTTTTATACGTCTTTTTGAAAACCATGTTTATTTTTTAAATAATGACAATGGTTTGTAACTATTACATTTACAAAGTTTAACAATCAATTGATTTTGCCTATATGTACAATTGCCATTGATTTACTTTCATCAATTCACACTTGTCACTTTGTATTTTTATGTGTCAAACAATACGAACTATGGATGATGGAGTTAATGGTTATATTGTTTTGTGGGTGACTATTTTGGGTCTATATCTACCTTTGCACTTTTTTTCAAAGGTGAAGAATATGTATGAAACATTCAATATGGTTGATGGGTGGCAGGGCATTCAATGCTCTGCCACCAAAAAAAATTCCTCTCGAGCATCGCTATGAATGTCGCTATATAAGGCTCTGTAGTGTCGCTATAGATGGCTCTACAAGGTCGCTATAATCGTTGCTATATAGAGACGCATATAGCAACTGGCATAGCAACTCTTATAGCGACGTCCCCGTATCGATGCTCTTAGCGACGCCGAGGGTTATAAAAACCCAGTGTATTTCCGTTGCTAAAAGCGTCACAAGAGCACACAACCTCTTGTAGTGCCCTACTTGCACTTCTGGTTTTTGGTGCAAAGTCCACATTTCTTGTGGAAAGATTGTGGCCTTTACAATTTCTCCGTCTGCTTCTTGAAACCTTCCGATGAAGATGTTTGCCAAAATTGCTTCAAGTACCTGTTCGGTGAGGTGAGCTTTCTCACTTGATGAGATATCGGTTATCTCACAGGGTGCCACATTCCACTCCCTTTGTGCTTTCCTTTGAGGCATCCTATTGCCAATTTTAGCATGTGAAAATAGGTTTTAGCCATTGATCAAAATTGTCGAAAAGTGTAAACTCGACCATAGAATGAAAAAATGAGCATAACTTTAACAAAAATACTCTAAATTTGACCAAATTTCACCAGTGCATCTAGGATTACTATAGGCACAAGATTGTAATGTAACATATGAATTTTGGCAGAAAGGAATATGGATCGCGATCCATGTTGAGATGCATTTGGAAATTCTTTGGAAAGTCATTCCTGGGCATATGGGGATGCTACTGAGCAATTTTCTCTGGATTTAGGGTTGAAGGTACATGGATCACGATCCATGTTGGGCAACATTTTGTAAATCTGATGATACCATCTGGTAGGGTTCATCTAGATTATGCCTTGGTCCAAAAAATTTGGGATTTGGATCAAGGGTTTGACACTTGGGCTAAATTTTGGAAACCATTTGCAGATTTAGAGATTTTTGGCTTTTTGAAGTGGACTTTGGGATTCAAATGGTTTGAAACTCCATGGCTTGGCTTTCTTGAACATACTGAATCAGATGGCATGGTTTTTACTTATATTGGGCAAAAAGTTACATGGATCGCGATCCATGTTGGATAGAATTTTGATACAGTTCTTGTGCACATTTGTTCCCGTAGGTTTTCCTAGTACACAGGTGAAATTACTTCAACTTTGGACATGTTTTTCCTTAGTTTGCCCCATTTTTTAGTTTATGGCCATGTTTTTTCCGTTTTGACCATATCTATTTTAGGCAACCACTTTTTGGACTCATGTTTTGCCTGAGATCTATCATTGTTTTGATTTTTGATGGTTTAGGTCTGTAGTTCATAGCTTTGCCTGGTTCCTTTGAAAATTCCACCAGGCATTGAATTCTTTTGAGAAGACAAACTGAATCCTACAATTTTCACCATTTTGCAAGTAAACTAGTTTTGATTCTACCTCCTATCCTTAGGTTACAATTGCTTGTTGATAGGCTCCGAGGAGAGTGTGAAGTCTCCCAATTGACCTTAGCAGTAATTTGAAAATTTGTCAGGACTCTATCTTTAGCCATTCTTTATAGGTCTTGCTGGCATCCCAACATCTGTCCTCTCCTGAGTTTTTTTTTCCTAGGATTCCACCTTTTTTCCTGTGAAAATGACCCAAAGACCATTTGCAAACTGAAAGTAGAAATCGAGTTGGGTTTGATGATCTTTAGAGCACCTTTTTTTATCATTTTGCAACACTAGTACTATTTGTACATTGTCCAGCTAGTGAGCCACTTTTATCTAGATTTTGGCAAAAAGGGACATGAATTGCGATCCATGTTGGTATGCATTTGGAAAAGCCAGTCATAGGAGTTTGTTCCTGGCCCTCTATTGTTACTCTTGTAGAAATTTCCATGATTTTAGGGTTTGGGGAACATGGATCGCGATCCATGTTCCACCACTTTTTTCTGTTGTTTTTACCTTGGCTGATTCTGTCAGCTAGTTGGGGTCTACTGATGAGATATATTCGGTTTTTGATGGGTTTTGGACTTCCCCATTGGCCCTGTTAGTTTGTCGATTTTGTGACCTTGTGCTGCTTTGATCTATTGTTTTGGCACTTTTGATGCAGTATGGGACACACACACACATGCTCTTGCAAGGTTAATGATCATACCTGTCAAATCTCGTGTAGTAAGATCCATCGAGGTGGTCGCAGTGGACAAAAGCAACTCCAGAAACTCTATGCTCCCGTGGCTCTCTCTCTCTCTCTCTCTCTCTCTCTCTCTCTCTCTCTCTCTCTCTCTCTCTCTCTGAATGCAAATGAGCTTATGTTGCCCCATTTGATTATATATTCCCAGTCTACCCGGAATGCCCCATTTATACTTACCTCCATTGATCATATCTTGCTGTTCATATCACCTGCGGTTCGAACTGTTCGTCATTCTGACACTCGATTTACAAATGGCATTCGATCTGCAGTTTTGATGCTTCAAAAGTTGGCTCAAAATTCATCTTGTGTCGAATCTTTCCATATTTCACTACAAGAGGTACTTAATAGTAGCGACGCTCTCAATGTGACGCTCAAATGTGAAAAACCACGGCGTCACTATAGGCATCACTATGAGGGTCGCTAAATTACAAGTAACTTAGAGACGCTCATAGCGACGTCGTCAGGGCTAAAAAAAATAACCGAGAGCGTCCGAAAACTCAGATCTCATATCTGAGTTTGAGTTTTCAACGCGCGCTCAAGCAAGCAAGGTAACGCGCACTCTCCCTCTCTCTCTCTTTCTTCTCCACACACACACACACACACGAGGAGAGGAAGGAGAGCCACGTATGCTTCTTCTCTCTCCTCACTCTCGTGTTCCCTTCCCCTCTTTCTCTCTCCCTCTCTCTCTCTCTCTCTCTCTCTCTCTCTCTCACACACACACACACACACATTGTGTTTTTGAGAGAGAGAGAGAGAGAGAGAGAGAGAGAGAGAGAGCACAAGCATAAACAAAAACGCACACACACATGCATAAAGAAAGAATGCACACACACATTGAGAGAGGAAAAGAGAGAGAGAGCATGCATAAACCAAAAACATACACACATGCATAAACAAAGAATGCACACACACATTGAGAGAGGAAAAGAGGGAGAGAGAGAGAGAGAGAGAGAGAGAGAGAGAGAGAGAGAGAGAAGAAGAAGAAGAAGAAGAATAAGAAGAGAGTCTTAACATCGTAGGAAACTATCCCAAGAGACCTTAAAGATCTAGTCAACAAGAGTTGAACTCAAGACCTGTTATTCATGAGAAAAATGGCATAACCAATCTATCACACTTTGGTAATAGAAAAGTTATACCATTTTTCTCCTTTTTTTATTGGCGTGCACACACACCCCCACACACACACCCGAGAAGAAAAGAGTTTAATTTAACATCGTAGGAAACTAATTAAAGAGACCTAAAGATCTAGCCGGCGAGGAGTTGAACTCCTGTTATTCAAGAGGGAAATGGCATAACCAATCTACCACACTTGGGTGATAGAAAGGTTATACCATTTTTCTCTTTTTATTGGCACACACACACACACACACACACACACAAGAAGAAAAGAGTTTTAACTTCGTAGGAAACTATCCCAAAGACGTTAAAGATTAGGTTAGATGTAGACTTATGTTAAATTAGATTTAGGTTTATTTAAGTTAAATTAAATTAGATTTAGGTTTATTTTTAGTTAGATTTACGTTTGATTAGATTTAAATTTATTTACGTTAAATTTAAATTTACGTTATATTATATTAGATTTAGGTTTATTTAGGTTTATTTACATTAGATTTAGATTTACGTTATATTACATTAGATTTAGGTTTATTTACGTTATTTACCTATTATAGAAGAGTGAAATGGCATAACCAATCTACCACACTTAGGTGATAGAAAGGTTATATCATTTTTCTATTTTTATCGTTTAAGATAAGGTTTAGATTTAGATTTACGTTAGATTAGATTTAGGTTTATTTAAGTTAGATTAGATTAGATTTAGGTTTATTTTGAGTACACCGAAGGATTATACTGCCTTCGCATTTGAGAGTGGCTGGTGTCTCGGTCACTGCGTCGGAGATGCTTAGGAGTGACTCGAACACTGCGTCGGGGTCACCTAGAGGCCTGGATGATGAGCATTCATCGGACAGGGTTTCTATAGTTCATGGGAGGTACATGGCAAAGTGATACGCCTACCTCATCAATCGTATGTCCGGTGAGACCATTATGACCCCTTAGGGGAAGCAAGTGATGCGCCGCATACAACAGTTGTGTAGATGTGAATGGGCCTCACATATACAAATACTCCAATGCAAGAGTTTAATACTCTCACCTCTCCACCCTGTCGATCCATGACGCAGGTGATGGGACAAAATCCTCCTCGAAGCTGGCCCAGTCACCGCTCCCCAGGGAGGAGAGGACGACCAATCCAGACAGGCGGTGGCAGCAAAGTGACGCAGCAAGAGTTTGCATCAAGACGGGGACTGGCGGCTGGACCAGCTTTGAGGAGGATTTTGTCCCATCAAAGCTAGTATAAAACTCTTGCATTGAAGTATTTGTATATGTGAGGCCCATTCACATCTACACAGCTAATAGCCCCATTGGTATGTCTTTTACCCTTCAATAAAGCGAATCACCACATGTTCAATTAGGTTAGATTTAAGATAAGATTTTAGATTTAAGATAAGTCTTAACTTCGAGATTACGGTAAAAAAATTAGAGTTAGACGAACGGTGAAAAGATGTACTGTGAAAAGATATTAAGATGCTATGAAATGCTACAGCTAGAGAAGAGGCAAAGGGATTTTGTCCACTACATGCACTATCATGTAGACGCGAATGTATAGATTTATTTTACCCACAAGTATAGGCATTGACCAATAAAGACGAGATTATAACCCGGTGACGAGGATGTAGGGCCGTCCAACCGAAACGAGGATGTGGGGCCGTCAACGAGGATCTTATGTCCTTGTAATCAATGCAAGCATGCTATGCGACGGACAAGACGCGTTTCTTTGCAGCACGTTCTCAAATTTGGCGAGTTTGATCCATCTATAATAGATCGAGTTGTTGCCAATTATAACTCGTCGGACTCTGACACTGGCCAACAGACAGCAATCTTGCAACCCAATAGACGTGTTCGCAGGCGCTTTGGTCAAGCAGCATATGTGAGGCCACAAGATGTAGCCTCTGAAAGCTCGGGGGATCATCATGGAGACCACATTCCCAACGAGGCAATGTTTGAGCCCAAGATTGATGAAATGATCAAGACGATCATGGATTCAGAAAGGTTTATCTATGATGATAGAAAAAGTGAAGCCGATACACCATTGTATAATGGAGCACGTGTGTCTAGATTGAAAGCGCTCCTGGTTCTTCTCAACATGCAGGAAAAGTTTGGATAGAGTGACACTAACGTCACAGCGTTTTTCAGGTGATCTATTACATTTAGTTTACTTTAATAAAACTCTAAATGTATAATGATCTGATAGATTTTTACACAATTATACCGTATTTTTATGTTGTGTAGATTGCTCAAAGAGCACATACTACCAGCTGATAATGTGATGCCAGATTCCCGAGAGGAAGCAAGAAAGATTTTGCAAAACTTGGGGATGGGTTACAATTCGATCCACTCTTGTCCTAATGATTGCATTTTTTTCAAAGGGGAATACATAGACATGGAGAAGTGTCCGAAATGTGATTCCGAGAGATATCGAGTAGATCTTCACGGAACAAAAATTCCGCAAAAGGTTTTGTAACATTTTCCTCTGCTTCCTCGCATCAACCATTTCTTCGAATGTAAGTCCATGGCCGCCCTAGAATCATGGCATGAGGAGAATAAATCTTCGGATGGTGTGCTATGGATTCCTGCAGATTGCGCAGCCTAGAAACATATAGATGGAACATGGTCCGATTTTGCCACGGAAGCTCGGAATTTGCGCTTAGGCCTGGCTATGGATGGCGTAAATCCATTTGGTCAAAGATCAACATCTTACAGTGTATGGCCCGTTGTCATCGTCAACTACAACATTTCCCCGTGGTTGACTACGAAGAAGGGGCACCTATGGCTAAGCTTGATTGTGCCGGGGCGATATAAAGTGAAGGATATGGATGTGTATCTTCGTCCACTATTGGAAGAGCTACAACAATTGTGGATTGGCATAGAAGTGGTGGATATGAGCCGACACACAGGTCGACAGAATGCTTTGATCAAAGGCATTCTAATGTGGACCATGCATGACTATCCCGGACTAACAGAATGCTCAGGTGATCTATTTACACTCCTCACTCAGACACTGTAAATCTTGGTTTTTCTCAAGCTGGTCTATTATCATGTGTAAACATGCAAGGCTTCAAACAAGCGAATACAGAGTATGTGTTACATGTGGACCTAGACTAAATGTACGTAGGGCGCCCTCATTGAAGAAGCAAATCTATGAAGGTAACCAAGTGTAGCGACAGCTGTTTGGGAAGAGAGCCACCAAGGATGTCTGCACAAGCATGGTTAGAGCAGAAGGAGATGTGTGATGACGGATTACCCCCAGGGATGAAGAGACTATCTCTATGGTACGAGTTACCATACTGGCCGTGACTCATGATCAATCACATGCTCAATTCAATGCACATATTCAAGAATGTGGGTAATCTACTATGTGATCATCTGACCGGCAAGAAAGATACTTTGGGAGCCAGGGTTGACCTTAGAAATGTGGATCGTATGGAGCAATATTGGCCGCAAACAGCATCCGATGGATCGATAAAACTCCAGGCTAAAGCACCATGGATTTTCACAGGAGCCCAAGAACACAAAGTAAAAGAGACCATTCAATCTTTGCGGACCCCCATTGGCATAATGCACTCGCTCCGAACGTGTTTTACTAAAGAAGGAAATCTTAGCGGTTTGAAGTCACACGACTGGCATAAAATGTGTCAGGTATGTTCATAGTTGAATATATCATAGTGAGAATTGTGTAACAATTTCGTGTGTGGACTTTAATATCATTGTTGCACGTGTTTTGCAGTTTATTTTACCGGTTGTCATTGAGGGATGTTTGTCTCTTGACGTCCGCAACACAATTTATAAACTTGAGAAGTTGGTGCAATGGATCTCACAAAAGGAGATCAACGTAGACTCCATACCATTCGCCAAACTAAACGCTGCGGAGGTTGTGTACATGTTTGAGAAATATTTTCCTACTACCATGCTAACCATTCAGTTGCATCTTCTTGTTCACATAGTTGATGAGGTGGAAATAGCTGGCACAGTACATTCCAGATGGATATTCTTTTTAGAACGTTTCATGAAAACGCTCAAGGGATATGTGTGTTAGAAGGCACATCCGGAGGGTAGCATGGCAGAAGGTTGGCTGGTATCAGAGTCCCTAGTGTACATTGGAGAGTGGCTAGACGGATTGGATAAAGCCCGGGATACGCTATGGCAAACCATAGATGATGAGCGCATATCTGGGATTGTCATGTGCAATCTCGGTGTTGAGAAGAAGATGACGGAAGATCTAGAGGCTAAAATCAACCGATTTTGCATGCTTCACAATCCAGTGATGCAAAAGTGGATTTCACAATATGAGGATGCAAAGCAAGAGCGACAAAGGGCACGAATCGAGTGGAGACGGGGAAGACAACCACCGATGCACTATCCGATGGGTCTGGAGAGCCTACCAACATTCATGAGCTTAAGATGGTTGCACAACCAATTGAAAAGCGCACAACAGTGCGGTGAAGAAGTTACTGAGGAAGAGTGGGAGTACTCTCAGGGTTGCGCGACCAAGGTAAGTTTGCAATGTACGACTAGTGACTTTCTAGATGTTTGAACGGCCACTCATAATCTTTGTTGGTTGTAGTATAAGTCATACACAGCAACATGGTGTAAAGGTCGACATTTTAGGGTGGAACGGATCGACAAAAAGCGTTTTACTCAAGATTGTGGAATCATGGCAAAATTTGAACAGTCTAGTCGACGACGGTCCTCTGATGCAAATCCTGTGGTGGTGGAACTCACTTACTTCGGCACGCTACAAGAGATTTTGAGGATCGATTATAGAGGATTTTTTGTTGACTTGTTCGACGTGCAATGGTTCAAGATAATCATGGAGGGTCGCAACGCTACTGTGCGTAGAGGAGAGTTTGGTTTTCTTGAGGTGGATTCAACTAAGAAATGGACTAACCTAAGAGACACTTTCGTACTACCCGAGCATTGTAGACAAGTAAGTATGTAAATAGTTAACATCCCATTTTAGAATTTATGTGCTTGGAAGCTCTCATGTAAGTTATGTGGCTCTGGCAGGTGATATTTCATCCTACGGATCGACAAAAAGCGTTTTACTCAAGATTGTGGAATCATGGCAAAATTTGAACAGTCTAGTCGACGACGGTCCTCTGATGCAAATCCTGTGGTGGTGGAACTCACTTACTTCGGCACGCTACAAGAGATTTTGAGGATCGATTATAGAGGATTTTTTGTTGACTTGTTCGACGTGCAATGGTTCAAGATAATCATGGAGGGTCGCAACGCTACTGTGCGTAGAGGAGAGTTTGGTTTTCTTGAGGTGGATTCAACTAAGAAATGGACTAACCTAAGAGACACTTTCGTACTACCCGAGTATTGTAGACAAGTAAGTATGTAAATAGTTAACATCCCATTTTAGAATTTATGTGCTTGGAAGCTCTCATGTAAGTTATGTGGCTCTGGCAGGTGATATTTCATCCTACAAAGTCTGCATCAAACTGGTGGTGGTACGTCATAGAGGTAGCCCCTCGTAGTGCACAGACGTATGAAGGCTACCATGTGCCAATCACAGCGGCATCAATGGAGGAGATCAGAGAAGATGCTCATTTAGAAGCCGTTGAGGTGGTGCCAGACGAACATCAAGCTGCTACTCTCTATGGGGTGCATGCAGAGGATCTACAAAATGAAACAGAGGACATATGTTTAAATGGAGAGCTCTATATTGATATAGGAAGTTATGTTGAGCTATGTGAGGATGAGAGAGAGATCTCTTAAAGCCATAAATATTGTATTTGAACAATTTTGCTACGTTTTGTAAAAACTCTGGCTCTCTAAGTACCTTCCATGTTGTATAACGCTCTTTTGATTTTGCGCTCACATCCTGGGCAATCCATGGCCACATGCAGCTCCACCACCTGGTTTTTGATTGCAAGATTTGATTGTGTGCGCTCTCTCTCTCTCTCTCTCTCTCTCTCTCTCTCTCTCTCTCTCTCTCTCTCTCTCTCTCTCTCTCTCTCTCTCTCTCTCTCTCTTTCGATTGAAAATTCCGCGTTATCGACTTACCTCTTCCATCACTCAAGTTGAATACAAGAAGAACACGTCATTGCGTCATTGTATTTAATGGTCTTTGCATCCACTCCAGATACGTATGCTCTAGGTATGTTCTCACAAGCAGGGACGAGGAGCACCTCCTCCTCCTCCTCCTCCTCCTCTCTCTCTCTCTCTCTCTCTCTCTCTCTCTCTCTCTCTCTCTCTCTCTATCTATCTATCTATCTATCTATCTAGTTGTCCATGTTTTCTACTCCATTCATTCAATATGAAGTTAAAATGTTTGTTAACCCTTACGGGTCACGGACACCCTATTACCTATGACGGACGTTGTAACCTACGACGGACATTGTATTATTTATTTGGTAGAGTCAAGTATCGGGCTTGTCCGTCCAATAGGAAAATAGTAAGAGTGATCGCCGATGAGAGGTGCACTCTAACTGGAACATTCAAGGGATTAGTTGGCTAAGCATGGACACCCAAGTGTAAATGGGACGAGCTCATATAAAAGTCAACTAAACCTAAAATTCACTCATTCTCTCATTTGTGCAATTGAAGAGTGCTCTTGCTCCATCTCCTTCTTCTTCTTCTTCATCTCCTTGTGTATGTGTGTATGCGTGAGAGAGAGTGAGAGAGGGAGAGAGAGGGAGTGTGTGGGAGATCGAGCATTACGAAGGCACGACGGTGGTGAAGCGGTTGAGCGCGACGTAGCGGTGTCTCCTTCTTCTTCGCGGCGAGAAATCCTCCACGAAGCAAGCGTAGAGCGGTGAGTGACATACCATCGCCTTCTTTGAGCTTACTAGTTTAGGTTTGTTGTGTGCTTGGAGCCATTTGTGGCTCGCACACGGTGTATCGGCAAGTTCCTTGCATTGACACGTGCGACATACGTGCACATTTTTGGCGCCCCTGCCGGGGAATGCCATACATTAAGCTCGAGTAGCACTCTGTGCTTCTCCGTGGTGCAATTTCAATTATAGGAAAGGTAGGGAAGGAGTGTGTGTGTGTGTTGAGAAGAGGGATTTGGTGTTATACTGTGTGTTTTTTTGTTAATGGAGTTTCAAAGGTTCTATGTTTATTCTCTGTGTATTAAGATAGTTAGTTTTCTTTGTTAATGGAGATTTCAAAGGTTCTGTGTTTATTCTCTGTGTATTAAGGTAGTTAGTTTTCTGTGTACAGTAAGTAGGAAGTACATTAGTGAGAGTTAATAGAGTGTGTTAGTGTGTAAGAGTAGGTGTATTAGTTAGAAGTAGGTAGATAGAGTGTGTGTGTGTGTGTGTGTGTGTGTGTGTGCGCGCTCTTGTGTAGGTCGCGGCAACCTTATCTTTTTTTTTTAAAAAAAATTAAAAATTAAAAATTTTAAAGGTAGGACTGGGATCGGGAATATCTCCCAGATCCAAGCCCAGACCCAAGCCCAAGCTCATGCTCAGGCATAGGCCTCAGTCGCCTTTTAAAAAAACAAATTTTAGCTTCACACGTAGCTAAAAAATCGATTTTTTGAGGACCAACGGAACATCAGATGCCCGAAAATTGTGTTGTAAAGCACACAGCGACCCTCTAAGTGATACGCTCATTTTGAGCTATCACACACTTTAATCAAAAAAATCAAACATTAAAAAACATTCAAAAAATATCAAAAACAAGAAAAAATCAAGTAGAAAACGGGGTGCAAAACACCCACAAAACAAAGCAAGTAGCCTTTGAGGGTACTTGCCGACACTTGTAGGGCACCCAAAGCACATGTATCTATGCTCTGGTTGTGTGCTAGAGTCCGAAAAACTAGCTAGTGCTTCGATTTACGGGGGTACTCACTATCCTTCCACGCTAGGGTCTACGCCCTCGGCGGGGACCCAAGGTAGTGCAACCCAAGACCCAAATATAGGGGCTAGCGACTCTTCCTCTGACTACGATATTATGGAAGAGCATCTTATACAAAGCCCCGGGGGAACAAATGAAATCGTACCTAGCTAGGCCCAACAACGTGGAACTAGTGTTTTTAGCCGTTTGATGGAAACTTTTAGTAGAGCTACGCGCTCTGAACCTACGGCTAGTGAAGTAAACGAAGGGGGTGGGGAAGTAGAATCACCATTCACATATCTTGTAGACCCCACACTCCCTCAGAGTGTCCACGTGGACATTCTACCTACCTCATTTAATGAAGGCCCTACCGAGCTACCACCTTCCAAAGTCGCCTCTAAGGTAGCGGTGACTAAAAGTCAAAACACGGGAAGCAACATTGCATCCACCTCACGGCAACCCTCTAGTACACCAAGTTTGGATGGGGTATTTCTCAATGAAAATTGGGAATATGACCTACACACGGCGACTTTGACCGACCCATACATGGGCTACACATAGCATGTGGATTGGTTAGAAGTTGTACAATCCACATCTAGAGCCACTAGTCTAGAGGAACAACAACACATGATCTGCAATGTCATCCATAGGATTATCCAGTCCGAGAGGCAAAATCGAGGAATAAACATACCTTCGATAGGTCCTATGCGATTTTTAGACACAGGCAAAGGGAAACAACCCACTCTATCACAATGGAGACTCCCCCAGTGAGTCCCATCGATCCCCCATATGTTGTCTCGCCAGGGGTCTCAATGCAATCTAAGCCCACAAGTGATAGCTTTACTTTTCCAAGTCTAGCTCAATCTTTCTCTTGATGACACCACGGCTACCATGCCTACCCCAATGATCGGCATGCCGCGAAACACGCCATGGACCTCGTTTGTTAGTAAAGCACCACTACATGGTAGCTCAATGCCTATAACAATACCTACAAGTGTGTACCAATCGTATGCACCTATGGGTCATCACACTCATGTAGTCCCTACCCCTCCCATTGTTTCAACTACCAATGCTCCACAACCACAATACACAAGTTCTTATTTCCATGGGACTATACCGGCTAGCATTAGCATGTCACATCCGACGTCTGCTATGCCTAGGGCCACCCATATGAACTATGGACCACCACATGGCACAACATCGTACCCAACGTGGAACCCAAGGGCTTCCTATGCGCCAAGCCCAATGCCAATACCTACTCCACATGTAGTCTCTGGAGCACCTTCACCCATGGTGCCTGCTCACTTAGGTGACTTGGCAACATTTGCTCAAGCTATTGGTCGATCTATTGCTGAGAATATGCGTAACACGCCTGATAGAGAGCCTAGAAGTAAGGCAGTACAAATAGCCAAGCTCACACAAAAATTTAGTGGAGACGGGGATGTGAGAAATCATATCGAAGTGTTTGAACAAATATGCGATTCTCTAGGAGAACACAATGACCTACATAAGAGCAATGCTTTAAGCCTAACCTTAAGTGGAAAGGCTGGGGATTGGTATAGAACCCTAAGGGTGGAAGAAAAAACGATTTACCCTACTCTTAGGAGATTGTTCTTAAAATAATACATACGAGAGGGAGTGCTTTGGGGTGTAGCCTCTCAGCTCCAGAAAGCCCAACGAGAGGAAGGAGAGTCGGTGAGAGACTTTATAAGTCGCTTGAAGCATTTGAATTCTCGTTGTAATCCAAATGAGCGCTTCAACAATAACCAATTTCTTGATAGATTCATTAGGGGGTTACGACATGAGGATATCTACAATTAGAGGTATCACCACCTGGGAAGCAGTCACCACCAATGCAATCCAATTGGAGGATAATTTAATGATTCAAGGAGAAAGAGTGTCTGTTGAGACTAAATCTATTAGCTCGCAAGCATCAGGGCATCAGCCAATGACCCTAAAGCCTATTGCTAAGGAGCCAAAGATATCTGAGATGACTTTAGCAGATCTCACCAAGGCTATTCAAGAGAGTCTTAGAGACAATCGTGCTCCACAAAACAATCATATATATCCAAGAAGGGAGCAGCAATGGTGCTCAGTATGCTATGGACCACATAGTACCAGTGAATGCCCTACTTTTAGAGTAAAATTCAATGGGAACTGCAATGCATGTGGAAGGTATGGTCATCAGGCTAAGGATTGCATAGTATTTAAGCGTGCGATGGCCAATAGACCAACCTTAGCATGGACAAACACACCTCGAGTGCCTGCATTGATGTCGGCCCCACCTCTTGAACAAACATCACAACATATGGTCCCTAGGGCCCAAAATGTTGTTCAAACAACACCCTTACCACCTCCAGTGCTAGGACCGCAACCACCACATCTGAGAATCACTTATGTGAATCAAGTGGGTTGTGAGTCATCTATTTCTTGTTTGGAAGGCTATGAGGAAGATATAGATCCTAATATCGCCTATGGGATGGATGTGCTTGAAGAAAGTCCACAATACTACATGGAGGACTATTGGGGACAAGTCAAACCTGTATATCAAGTAGCTGCTCTTACGGCAAGAGGCCAAAATATCAACTACACTGCTAAGAGACCACCTCTTCAATGCTATGAGTGTGGAGGTCCACATCGTGTAGCCGAGTGTCCTATTAGGCTACAAAAGAACGCCACACTAATGCGACCAATCAAGCGAGCACGTCTACAATGCCGATACTCATGTGTAATCGATGTGGCATACATCATTTGATTGCCCAATGTCCAAATAATCCAAATGCACCGAAGATCACGCCATTAAACTTGGTTGAAGTTACCGAGGAGCCATCACCAAGTACACCCGTGGTACCAGTAAACGTACTCACACGATCGATGCTCCAAAAACAAAATTATATTCTTGAGGAAAGAGACACGGCATCAATTGCCCAATCTCAGAAAAAGAAGAAAACACGAAGAAAGAGATCGCAAAAAGCAGCGAAGTCAGACCCCAGTTCAAAGACCAACGTAGGGACTGGTGATGACCCCGTATATATGAACGACACTGAAGAAGATTCTGATTCAGGTGAAACCATGTAGACCAAAATGACCACTAACATAGAAACCAACAAGGAAGATCTTCATGAGCCACAATGGCCAGGATCCAAAAAGAAGATAGGAACTTACCCAAACTCTACAGAGGAGATTGAGCGAGTCAAGCAATTAAGGAGTTTGGTAGAAGATACCCAAAGGGATCTAGAACCAGCACCTAGGAAGATCCAGATTACAGACACCGTGTTCCCTACGCAACAACAACCTCACCAAGTCCATAGACCCTTGGACATACCTAGTGTCATCCAAGAAGAAAGTGACTTAAAGTCATGGTAAAGTGGGCGTACTCACTTCTTGATGGAAAGAATGTTTACAGAGGGACTACCTGATCGTATCGAAGAAATGGAGATCCCATCTTCCCCACGTCAAGGGACTCAAGGCCAAAAGGTGCCGTTAAACATTGCCAAATTGATGGATTTCATGTCTTTAGAAGTTAGAACCACCATCATGTCCAAACTATATAAAGACCCCGAGCTAGTCTCAGCCCGTCGAGCCTTCCTCAATGGAGAACTGAAGTTTGGGCTACCACAATTTGCATAGATGGATGGAGATGGGGAGATGCCAATAGAGGAGGAATACATAGATCCACAACCGAACCTAGATGAGAACCTTGTTATAGAAATACCTGTTAACAAGTTGGGACAATACTTTGAGGGTGATGAATCTAATGCGACTATACCAATCACTACTAAGGGATTAACTGTGAAGGGAATCCTTGATGGTGGCGCTGGGGTTAGCATTGTGACTAAAAATTGCTGGGAAACTATGGGAAGACCTCACCTTGCGACCACAACCATAGTAGTGAAGATGGACAATGGGTCTATTGTTAAACCTATTGGGATGCTAGAAGATCTTAAGATCAAGGTCTTTGGACATAAAATAAGAGTTACCTTCATTGTTATGGATTTCTCCAAACACACTATGGCATCGGAGATGATCTTAGGACGTCCTTTCATGAGGGAAGCAAAAATGGTACATGACTGGTCTAAAAACCATGTCTACTTGCAGTTCCACGATTCTGTCATTCGAGTGGATCTTGTGACTGGTCGAGCACATCCTCTAGGAAACAGGTTTATAATTGATCATAGATCTGACACCATAGTTCACTCGGCCCCGTTGCAGTATTGTTACACGTGTAAAGCGGACACTGATGTTGGGGAAGATTCTCCTTATATGGATGTACTACCTGGGATGACTGAGTCGGACAATGTGGATTGGGTTCACCTAGCAGCAACCATAGACACTTGGGGAAATAGGGGGACGACCTGGGTAACACCTGAGGGGGATGAAATGCCCGTACCCTTAAATATGCTACAAGAAATGTATATAGCTTCTGACAAGACTCGTCCCAATATAGCAAAGAAAACATACAAGTGGGTCCCTAAAGATTCTTTAGTAACCATGGCTGATGCTAAAAAAACGGAAGCCTCGTAAGAAATGTCCCACTCACTCCAAGAAATGTAAAGGAACATTGCGTTGGATTCCTAAACGACTATTGGAAGCCCAAGGATACTATGAAGGAAATGATCAAATATGGGTGCCCAAACGTAAATTGTACTCTTACGTGTCACCTGGCCCATGTAAACCCAATCATGTGGCTCCAAAACAAATTGAAAATTGTGGAAAGGAAAAAATCACGGAATGTTACACACCCGCTCTAGAGCTAGTTTGAGTACCAAAGAAAGAACGATTTGTTCCACCTAGCTCAAGAATAGGGAAAGTAAATGAAGCTTCTTGCTCTTCATGTAGTTCCTATACGGAAATAGAAGCTTCGACACAACCTCCACCTACCATTGTACATATCCATACAAGCAAGAAAGAGTTTGCACCTCCCGTTGTAGGTTCACCACCTACAACAATGTTGCAAATAAAATCATGGGAGAGTACCTTACCACCCTTGCAACTAGATGAAACACATAGGGCGATCGAAAACTATTGGTTAAAGCCTTCACCCATAACAACTTGGAACAATTGGTTTCAAAAGGTGACGACATCATTCCAAAAGGTATGATCTACCCAAGGAAGGGGGGAGTGTTTGCTGACATCCATCATTCACTTGCTTCCCTCTCAACCTTCCTCCCTGACCTCTCAATCTCCAATCCTAGGGAATGTATATATAAAGCCTTATACTAGTTCTAGCAAACAAACAAAAAAAGATTTTTATTTTTTTTTAAAGTAAAAGAGCAAGAGCGACTAGCAACGATAGAGCACCCTATCAGATCCTACACAGAAGTCTAAATTCACCATGTCACATCAAGCAACACACAAAAACAACTCATGTTTTAAAGACCTAACCAAATCTATATGTATTCTCAGAGATGGCTAGTTCACTAGAGGCATGTGCTTCTATTTTTTATGAAAGGTACCCTTTTTTCTTTTCTCAAGTGTTTCACATCTGCTACCCTGTACTTTCTTGCGAATGGGATTTGGTAGAGAGACTTGCGTGTGAGCGAAATTTTGAGGAGTTAGAATGGCTGATACGTCTATGGATAACTGGTGATCCCTACCCAGTAGCGAATGTTTCTCCGGTGGCACATGCTTATTCTTTTGCACAGGATGAGTATCCACGCATCGCGAGGTTCTTGATTAACACGCTTGCGCAAGAGGATGATGAAGAAGAAATAATAGAGACCGAGGAAGACTATGGCCTCACGGAAAATGATTTTGTTTATCTAGATGATGAGGATAGAGGCCTAGCCTTAGGGTGGCCACCCGGTTTATATAATATCCTCTTTCCTTGATTCTAAAAGGGATGACAGATAGGTAGATTAGGGGTTTGGATTGTGTTTTGAGTTTGTTTTCTAGGAGTTTTAATTTTTTCACACTGACATGCCTCCTAGAGGTATAGTGCTTGTTTTTTGGATGTGTTAGGTAGGACTTATATGGATCTCCATCCACATGGCTGAGGACAGCTGCTTCGACGAAATGAGCAACTCCATACCTCCAGGTGTACTGGTTTCCATGATTCATGTTGGTGGATATGTATAATTGCTAATAATGATTTTTCATGGTTTCTTTGAGTGCAATAGTTATGTTTGTTATCTGCCATTATAGATGTATAAATTTGTCTTTGCTTAAGTTGATGGAACTAGAGTTTAATCTTATGGATGAACCTTGAGATTAGGAGACCGTGACTTTAGGTTAACTCATTTACTTGACCACTAGGTCTAGCTGATAAAATTATCTGAGTATTTGAGACCTTAGGAATGTTTAAGGCATAGAAAAGCTTGCTCACTTAAACAACAAAAACACTAGTGAGAATACAAAGGAAATGGAAGCAAAAAACATAAGTGCCACAAATGAAAAATCTAATGCTGGAAGAGAAATCCTGGCTTGATTTGGTACTTCACTCACATGTATTGTCTATGGTACTAGAGCCTTAGAGGTTCCCAGTGTGGGCGCTTTTCTTTGAGAAGCAAAAAGCCCCGGACATACAAAATAAACACACACGTCAAATGATTGTGAACCAAAGTAAAAAAGAGAAAAAGAAAAAAATGAATGACATTTAAAAGACTTCCATCGAGCTTACAATTAACATTTCAAGCTTTTGTTTGCAGTTGTGAGAGCTAGTTGGCTAATCAAAGCTGAAAAGCACAATTAGGGAATCTTGCATTTAGATAATCTTCTTAGCTTAGCTAGTACTAGAGTAGATGTTTTAACCTTAGTCATAGCTAACTTATTGATAGACTCACCCATAAGCCCAAAACTCTTGATTAATTAATTTACTCAAAGTGCGATTTATTTGTCCTTAATGGCAGTCTAACATTTCATAAATCTTGCATTTACTCATTTCCACATGTACTTTACATTCCCCTCATGATTTATGGCCATATAATTCCGCTTGCTGAAACAGTGACTTTGCCTTGTAGATTCAAATCTAGATGCTCTACAACATGGACATAACAAGCTTCAACTCAATAGCTTCCGAGGATGGAATCTACATCAGGAAGGGGGGCATGTTAACCCTCACGGCTCACGGACACCCTATTACCTACGATGGACGTTGTAACCTACGGCGGACATTGTATTATTTATTTGGTAGAGTCAGGTACCGGGCTTGTTGGTCCAATAGGAAAATGGTAAGAGTGATTGCCGATGAGAGGCGCACTCTAACTGGAACATTCAAGGGATTAGTTGGCTAAGCATGGGCGCCCAAGTGTGAATGGGGTGAGCTCATATAAAAGTCAACTAAACCTAAAATTCACTCATTCTCTCATTTGTGTAATTGAAGAGTGCTCTTGCTCCATCTCCTTCTTCTTCTTCATCATCTCCTTGTGTGTGTGTGTATGCATGAGAGAGAGAGTGAGAGAGGGAGTGTGTGGGCGATCGAGCATTATGAAGGCACGACGGCGGTGAAGCGGTTGAGCGCGGGGTAGCGGTGTCTCCTTCTTCTTCGCGGCGAGAAATCCTCCACGAAGCAAGCGTAGAGTGGTGAGTGACACACCATCGCCTTCTTTGAGCTTACTAGTTTAGGCTTGTTGTGTGCTTGGAGCCATTTGTGGCTCACACACGGTGTATCGGCAAGTTCCTTGCATTGACACGTGCGACATACGCGCACAATGTTCGTGTGTTTAATGCAGGTGTGGATGATGAGAAGTTTCTTTCTTCTTTGTCACCCCAGCAGAGACAGTGGTACGTGGAGCGTCATCGCTCTAGCGCACCATCGCGCGTTCCTACTCCATTCGAATCTCCCTCTGTTTCGGAGTCCTTAGCGTGATCCGAAGCTTCGGTGTCGACGAGACGATCTTCATACTCGTCTAGGCGCCGGCGCTCTAGTGGTGGCACTGGCGGTTGTTGTGGGGATGCCATCGCCGATGCTTCGACATCGCCTCATGTTCGACGAGGCTCTTTACCCTCCCCTTCTTTGCCCTTCCCGACACCAGCCACGGAATCACCATCGACACCAGGTTTTGCACGGCTGATTGCCATTCCTAGCGGCTACACACCACTAGCTACTCCTCCAGGAGTCACTCCAGTGGACACTCCTCGCTTCGAAGCTCGGACTCCAGTGGAGACACCTGACATCCGTACCCCCGTTGACATGCCGCTAGAGACCCTTGCCGGGACACCCAGGTTCATGCATCAGCGGCGAGAGGGCTTGCCTTACTCCGTCGACTTCAGCGGCGACATCATCTTGGATGATGAAGGCAAGAAGGTGATTTCGCGCATGCGCGATCTTTGCTCTCAAGTGTTTAGACACTACATACTAAACACCTGGAGTGAAGTACCGAATGATTTAAAAGACAGAGTCATCAGCATGCTTCATGACGAGCTTTCCGTTCCAACACGGGAGGACCGCTTCAATGAAGACGTGATGAAGGTTTGAATGCGCGAATACTGCAAGCACAAGCGTTCCGAAGTGCATAAAGCAATCAAGCATGGGTGGAACAGACCAGATTGGCTGGCCAAAGAAAATTGGAAGAATGCGAAGAAAGCAGCGTGCGAGAATCTCGACAAGTGGAAGCAACAAAAGGAGGCATCCAGAGTGCGAGTAGAGGCATGGAGCTCGCACCACTTGGGGAGCGGCGAGTGGGCATCATTTGAGGCCGATTTTGTAAGTGTTTTTGCATTGCTCTCTATGTTTGATAGTTTAGGGTTTATGGGTTTTTAAATTCTAACATAACGGATTCTTTGTATGTTTTGACAGTGGTCAATGACAAGACGTGATCCCACACTGTACGAGCGTGAGTACGCAGGCAGGAAGGGCTTAAACGCCCTTATGGACATTCTGAGTTCTCGCGGTGGCATGGTTAGTATTAAGGTTTATTCTTTTCTATTTGTTGTATTGCTTTATAAACGTCGCTATATGTTTATACTTACAAAAAGCTGTCTTATTGTTTTTTTTGCAGAATCCGACAGATACGCCGCTTGGACACGATGAGACGTCTGATTAGATGATGTCAGTTTAGCCATAGCTAGATAGCATTAGTTTCTTTTTGTCATAGCTTATGTATCATGAGGACTTTTATACGTCTTTTTGAAAACCATGTATATTTTTAAAATAATGACAATGGTTTGTAACTATTACATTTGCAAAGTTTTCCAATCAAGTGATTTTTCCTATGTGTACAATTGTCATTGATTTACTTTCATCAATTCATGCTTGTTAGTTTTGTATCTTTATTTTGCAAACAATACGAACTATGGATGATGGAGTTAATGGTTATATTGTCTTGTGGGTGACTATTTTGGGTCTATATCTACCTTTGCACTATTTTTCAAAGGTGAATCAATTAATGAAACATTCAATATGGTTGATGGGTGGGAGGGCATTCAATGCCCTGCCACCAAATTATTTCCTCTCGAGCGTCGCTATGAATGTCGCTAATAAGGCTTTGCAGCATTGCTATAAGCGTCGCTATAGATGGCTCTGCAGCGTCGCTATAATCGTCGCTATATAGCGACGATTATAGCAACGCTTATAAAGACTGTTATAGCAATGCTTATAGCGACGTTTCCGTATCGACGCTCTTAGCGACCCCGGGGGTTATAAAAACCCAGTGTATTTCCGTTGCTAAAAGCGTCACAAGAGCACACAACCTCTTGTAGTGATTTGCCATGTTCGAAGTCCTTGCTTTGAAGTTTTGACGTTTGCTTTCAAAAGTCAATTCTAAATTTCCTGGCTTGACTTATCAATTTTTTGTTGATTATCTGTCGTTTTTTGTTTTTTGTAAAAGAGAATTATTAACAATGATTATTAGTCGGCCAAAAATTAGCCAAAATTAGAGTCATCTCCCTTATATGCATACTCTTGTTTTGGTATTAGATGGTGACGTTATGGCTATGATTATGCCAACTAAGAGTCTGTCATGCTCTGAAAAACTTGTTGTGTGTTTTTTAAAGAAAAAGAAAGGAAAGGAAACAAAAAGAAAAGAAGTAAGATGATAATTATAGTATATACAAATGATAATCCTGCCGCATTTCCCCCCTTCCTAGAGTGAGTCGTCCCCGACAGACATGTGTCAAAGTGCTTGGGAACAAAGCGCGTGTCTATGCATAGCCGTATAGTGTGGCTCTGTGATGCTGATGGAGGATATGCATGGGGAAACAAAATGATGTGTAAGAGAGAGGTGTTGAACAATATGTTCAGTGGCTGCTGGAGGCGAGGTTCCCTGGAAGCTGCGTGGTTCGAACAAAAGAAATTGGAGAAGACGCGCTTTGTGTTTGACTGTGACCAGTAAAAGTTTTAATGCTGATGGTTGGGTTGGTTTTTGGCTTTGTTTGGGTTGCCACCGAAATTGCTTGGGTTTGGATTCCCTAAAGAGGCATCGTGAAAGCGAGGTTGTTTTGGTTGCCATACCCACTTGACAGTGTTTGGATGCCGAAGATAGTGGTCCATTGGGGTAGGTCGTGTGACAACAGCAGTGGGCAATTTGTTGTGGTTTAATATCTATGTAGGCAATGTAGGCTCACGTGTATTGGTTTGTCACTTAGGTATCCACAATTGCCTAGGCTTGGTTTCCATGATTGATTTTTTAACCCATATTTGCTTGACCATGGTGGTGGGGTATCGATGAGTTGGTGCATGTGGCGATGGTAAAGGTTCCCAAACATGGTCTGTTTGTACGAATGGCGTGGTGAAAGATTGGCCCTCGTATTCAAGGAGTAAGGTGTTGTCTTGCCAGTTTAGCGTGGCTTCATAAGTGCGCATCCATGGCACTCCTAAAATAAGTACTTCGTTAAGATGTTGATCTTCGACCACATGAAATTGATGCGAATAGACGGTTCTAACAATGGTGATTGGTAATTTTTTGTGGCCTAGACTGTCCATAGTGCCTTTGTTTGCTACTTTGAACCCCATAGTGTTGGGCATTAGAGGTTCTTGCGTGATTTTTCTGAAAGTGGAGTAGTTCACCACATTAGCACTGGCCCCTGTGTCCACTAAGGCTCTTTCGGTGGTGCCGTTGATAAGCTGTAAATGAATACGTAGATCCATTCATCCTAACCATGTAGTTGCCGTTTGTATGGATGCTATCGGAGCATTCTCAATAGCAACGTCCTGTTGTGCATTCCTCCGGAAGTTTGCATGTTCTTTGCGTTTTAATATTCTGAGTTTGTCTTCTTGCTGTGCTTATTCTCGAATATCCTGTGCTTGATGTCTGTGTTGAGCTGCTGCATGGAGTGTTGCAAGTTCTTCTGGTGTCAGTAGAATGTTTGCGAGTCGCCGCAACGGCTGTCCATAGCATAGCTCTCAAGCATCAACATAAAATTATCGATACAGGGGAAGCGACCAGGATGAGGCATGGAAATTCACTAGGATGTCAACCCTAATGAAGTGAACTCGAAGAGATGCAACTACTAACTCTACAAGCAAACCAGTCGCACTAAAACCAAGTAATCTGCCTATGTCCTTCTACACAGCGCTACAGTCATCACGCCCGTTCATCATGCAAATCATATCGGAATCGCACGAAACTTGAAGGGGAGCTACAGGGGACTATCAGGAACATATCCTCACTTTCACAGCATTCTGGAGAGGTACAAAGATCACAATCGTTTGTCCCATAGTACGCAAAAATAGTAAACAAATGATCCTAAAGGGTCATTTTTGGGTCCCTAAAGCATCTCCTACGGTCAAGACAACATAAAATACGCATATAAACACTCAAAACAGCGATTTAAGGCCTAAACGGATGCGTTTGAAACCTTCACCGAATCTTAAATTGTTACACTTGAATGAAAGAGCAGAGTAAGAGGAACACAATGCAAGAAACAAAACTGAATTTGGATTACCGTAGCCACAGATGCGATGATTACAAGTTGGAGCAAAAAGGTAGCTCTGTGTGCGTAACGCAATAGTCACTTATCTTCAAAAAATAATCTCCCTTTCACACTAACCTTAGTGTATTATATACCTAGGGCTTTCTAAAGTGACCGGCGGCCAACTTCTCATGGACCTTTCCATACATCATTGGAAAAATTACATCTTTGACTTAGACTTGACATAGACGATTGTTATTAGGCTTTTACAAGGTTTGATGTATTAAACATCAGAAAAATAATGTGACCACATCAAAACTTTGGCCGGCTGACCCAACGGGCGCCTTGGCTAGGTGGGCACTTGTATGTTGTTATCACCTCCAAATAGTGGAAGAATATATTTCTTTAATCTATAACCACTCATCCAATTAGGCATCTCCTCTCCTGCTAATGTTGCAAGCTTGATGGCGCCACTTTGCGATATATCATGTATTACAAAAGGCTCCATTCCTCGCTTTTTGAGTTTTTTGGAGTGTTGTTTGAGGGTATACATGAGAACGTAATCCCCTTTTTGGAACTCCTTTCCAATCACGTATTGATCATGAAAAGCTTTCATTTGTTTTTTTTTTAGCATATATCCCAGGTATCGCTCTAAGTCTGGTTTCATCTAATTATTCTAACGTGTCTAGTTCTCTCCGATAGCGCATGGCCCGTCCATCCTAATTGTGTTGCCACTCTTAGGGATTTGATTAGGAATTCCAATGGTAGGATCGCATTAATCCTGAATACCAGGTTAAAGGGAGTCGTTCCAATGGAAGTTTTAAAAGTTACTCAGTAAGCCCATAAGGCTGTGTGTAGCTTTTGATCCCAATCATTTCTTGAGTCGCTAACTATCTTGGTGAGTTGGTACTCTCTGCCTGCCCATTAGCTTGCGGATGATAGGTGCCGATTTGTGATGGACCACCATGAATTCGTCAAGGAGGCTTTCAATGACGTCATTCAAAAAGTGCGTTCCCCTATTGCTCACTATTTCGATTGGTAGTCCATATCGCGTAAAGACGTTTTTGAAAAGGAACTGAGCTATAGTTCTTGCATCATTTTTTTGGGTTGCTTTTGCTTCCGCCCATTTTGTCACGTAGTCTGTTGCTACGATGATGTATTGTGCATGAGTCCTGTATCCTAGAGGTATGATGGGACCAATGAAGTCAATGCCCCATTTGGCACGTACGTTCATCATTGGCCTCAGTGGAATTTCGTCTCTCCTTTGGGGTGGTTTTGTGCGTTGACATTTATCACATCGTTTGACATATATATCTCTGCATCCATAAACAGGGTTGGCCACCATATGCCTGAGTGTAGCACGAGCCTTGCCGTTTTATTAGCAGAGAAGTGTCCCCTTGGCTGTCTTGAGTGTGCTTGATCTAGGATAATATTCGCTTTCTGTAGCACACAGTCGTAGTTGTTTGTCCTTTCCCCGCCTATTCAGTTGGTTGGCAATGAGCAAATAGTGTTTGGCCTCTTCTTCAGCAGTTTTTATTCTTGCTTTGTCCCATTCCGGTGGAAAGGTTTGGTTTTTTAAATACTCAACTATGTGAGCACTCCATTTAGGTGCTTGTACTACGCGAAACATGGTGGCATGTTCCACTACTACTGGGGGTTGCATTATACAACTATCGCAGAATTTTACATATGTATGGACACTGTGTTCCATGTTTGGCCAGTAGATGCCCAGTCTCTGTAGCCGTTGGCCTGTTTGTGTTTCACCAGTGTGAAATCTTGTATTTTGTATATGAGCTTGTTTGAGGTAGTAGTGGTATCTTCAGGCTGTAGACATAGTCTCAGTATCCCATCCTTACCGTGTTTGTACAGCCGTCCTGATAAAAGCTTGAGATTTCGTGTTTGATGGATAATTGATGGTTGTCTTTCTATCTACAATGAGCCAATTGTGAGTAGAGGAATGACCTCTTCGCTCCATCTCGGCACCATTTTGATGTTAAACAGACATGAATCAGGAAGGTCATCATAAACACCCTCAAGTGCTTCCCCATGAAATAGTCGTGAAAGATGATTTGCTCTTTGGTTTGTGATCCCCTTTTTTACGACCACTGTGAAGTCGAACTCAAGCAGCAGTATGAACCAATGAACAATTCTTCTAGTGTTGCAAGGTTTGTTTACTAGATATAGCAGTGCTTGATGATCCATGAAGAAGACTAACTTGTTTGCTAGAAGGTAGTGTCTAAATTTTTTGACAGCATAGATCATTCCCAAGCCTTCTCTTTCCGTAGTGGTATAATTTCTTTCTGCGTTGTTTAGATGCCAACTAGAGTAGCAAATGGGAAAATCCATTTTGTTCTCTCCTGGCTGGGCTAATATGCACCCGATGGCATAGGCTGATGCATCCACATGGACATGAAAGATTTTGCTCCAATCAGGGGCTTGTAAAATTGGAGCCGAAATTAATTGTTGCTTCAATTTTTGGAAAGCCTGCTCACATTCCTCCGTCCATTCGAACTTAGCTATGAGAGCATACAATGGCTTAGCTATTATAGCATACATATATGTGAAACGCCTGTAGTACCCGCAATGCCCCATAAATGCTTGCACTTTTTTTATCTTCAATTGGCCTTGGTAGTGCAGCAATTATTTGTACCTTTTCTTGATCAGTTGAAATTCTGATTTTGGACACAATATGGCCCAAAATTCTACCTTGTATTACCATGAAGACACATTTTTCCGGGTTTAAGCAAATATGATACGTTCTGCATTTTTCAAAGACCTTTCCCAGATGAGTGATGTGGTCACTTCGTCGATGAGAATGAACACAAAGATCATCCATGTAGATCTCCAAAAATTGTCTGAGACATTCTTTGAATGCGTGGCTCATTAGTCTTGAAATGTAGCCAGGGCATTGGTCAAGCCGAAAGGCATTACCCTATAAGAAAATACACCCCACTTTGTCGCAAAAGATGTCTTATGCTGATCTTTCGCTTTGATTGTCAATTGGTTATAGCCTGAGAACCCAAACAAGAAACTATAGGCATCTTTCCCTGCTACCCTCTCAATAACATGATTGGTTATTGGAAGTGGATAGTTATCCCTGATGGTGGCTGCATTTACCTATTTGAGGTTTACACAGACACGTAGTTTGCCATTCTTTTTGAGTACCACCACAATCGGGGACACCCAATCGGTGTGTTCAATCTCGTAGATAAACTCAGCATCCTTCAGTTTGTCTATCTCCTCCTTAATTTTCTTGGCAAAAGTTTCATTGTGCTTGTAAGGACGTTGTCTGCGTGATTTGGCATCACTCTTAAGGGGAATCGCCTGCTGACAGATCTCAGGATCTATCCCCTTTAGATCTTTGTATGACCATGCAAAGATATCTTTATATCGTCTAAGCGTGTCGACTAGAAGTTGCTCTTCCTCTTCAGTAAGGTCCGTGGCAATGTATGCTGGTTTAAGCTCCTCGCCTGGTTCTGCTAAGTTGATGCTTTTGGTGTTTTTAGGCCCATCATATGAAATTCCTGGTTCCTTGGGATCTCGTTTAGGTTTTTGCACCACAATCTTCCTATCCTGAATGGTATACTTCTTATAGTGGGAAGGTGCATCAAATTTATCATCATTTGATTCCTCATTAGTTTCCATTTCTGTTGTTCAAACTTCCTTCAAGGCTCGCTTTAATTCATTGTATTTGACTTTGCGCTCCATTTTGGACAACTTAATCGATTTTTTGGTATTTTTCTCTTTTTCTGGTTTTTGTGTGTTTGCTTTTTTCAATTTTGTTTTGGTTGAGTCAGGTTTCATGTATTTCTTTGATATCATGTCCTTGAGGCAATCAGTCGCTTCTACTAATCTTAAGTACTGCGTTTTGTCACTTAATAGAGGTACTGAGTCCTCGTTGTGCTTGTTTTGGTTGTTTTTGCGTTTATCTCGATACCTGCGTTGTCTTCAAGGATTTTGGTTTGGGAAATCATAGTAGATCACCCGTCAATCCTTCCGTTTGATACTCTGACTTGAGCTACTAGACAGCTCGTCGTCCGCGTTATCCTCTAGCATCTTATCAGTCGAGTCTTGGAAATCTTCTTCATCCGTTTGGTCAAGGTCTCGTACAGAGACTTCGCCCACTATGCATCGGCACTCGTCCACCCCGTCCTTGTCAGGGACTTCCCCCTCTGTCTTCGGAGTTAGGCTGACACCCATCATCTGGAATGGAATGATATCATACCCTTCCTCATCACAGAATTTGGTGAGGGTCACCTCGTTTACACAAACATCAAGAGTAGCTAGTAATTGTTGGCATCCAAAAGGTTTGAACATCTCTTTTGGAAAAGGATCTGGTATGTATGCCTCGTCTTGTACAGTCCTATCAAGAATGCAGTTTTCCTTTTTTAGACTTACACATTCCGAAGCTTCTCATGTCCACTGGTGAGCTTTGTTCTATAGCCAAGCCAGTATTCCTCCTTCCTGATCAGTTGTGGAATGCAAGTCTTCTCCTAGGGTTCTTTCTACGTCTCTATAGCTATGATCTGTGACACTAATTTTCGTAGGACATCCTTGTTCCTGAGATAGATATAGTCATAGCCCCAATCTTGCACCATTTTGAGCTGATGCATAAATGGTTTTCCCAATATGATGTTGAAATTGCTGCTCTCATCGAAATTCATAATAGCGAATGTGTGTTCATATGCAATTCCACAAGAGGTTACTACAATCTACTCCAAGATGCCTATGGGTCTTTCCAAATACCCATCTGCCAATTGAAGTTTCATTCTCGTCTTTTTGAGAGCACGTTTTTCCCATTTTTTCCACATGGCTTTGGTAACTATGGCTATTCAAGCCCCACTATCCAAGATTGCTATCAACTTAATCTCTTTGTATTCCACCGGTAGGGTAGTATTTCCTTCTTCACCTTCAGAATAATCCCATACCTTGTTTACTGGCACTGGCTCATGTTTAGTTTGTTTTGAGGGTTGTGTCTTTAGTGCGTTTGGAGAAGCCTCGGGTGAAGGAATACCAACCCTATTTTTTCCAATTTTTTCCTGACCTCGTCCCAAAGATGCATCTGATATGTAGTAACTCTGACAGATTCAGTGTACAACGGATAGGGGATGACATCAGCTCGTGAAGAGTTTTAGTAGCCATCATCTTAGGATTGGCTTTCCATTGAGATGGGACTTTCCTTACTTCCGATCGCGTTTCAGGGTTACCAATAAATGAAGGTAAAGTCTTCAATGACTGTGGTTTATTGTCTTCTGATATTGCTGTGCCTGCATCGCCATACAATGATCTGATGTCATTTAGGTAGAGCTCATGCTCCAGGTGGATTTCTGGGATAGGAGTTGACACAAGTGTGGCACTTCCATCTTTTCTATTCCTAATCTGTTCCCATAGCTCTTGAGGCCATTGTTCTTCTACCTCCGGAATTGGCAGTGGTACTTGAGAATGTGTTCCATCTGTTGTATTGGCTACCACCCTCGTATCCAATGGTGTTCGTCTATAGGATTTGGTAGGTTATTCTCTTCAATTCCCCGCCCCTCTAACTCCTGAACTTTTTCTTGGATTAGTACCTTGATTTTTGGAGCCGTAGGAACTGATAGTTCCATAAGCGCTTGAGCGGCTTGGATGTGCTCCTTGCACATCTTTAGCCTCTCTTTCTCATAGCCTGAATGAGGGTACGTTAACCACCTATCCTCTTGGGTTTGGTTAGGCTTTAGCCTTGCCTCATAAGCTTTCAGAATTGCGTCCAAAGGTTCGACCACCTTGTCTACTAAGACTGACCCACTTGATGGCAGATCCGATGGTTTTTTTATCTCGTTGTTGCCCTTAAGGTCTCTTTCCCTTTGAAGTTGTTCCTCTGTTTTCAGCAATTTGGTTTCCAATGCCGTTTTTTCCTTTTCCCTTTTGGCTTTCATCTTGTTTCGTTTTGCTTTCAAGGATTTCCTAGGGGTTCGGACAGACAAGTTGTCTATCTCTGTTTGGCTGGCTGGGACGTTCCTTGCTGCCTCATGTGCTTGAGCTCTAGTGACCGCGTTTATCGGAATGTTCGGTTCTGTTTCTGATCCACTTGAGATTGGCACAATCCCCATTTTGTTCATGGTTGCGTTTCCTTTGTTTTGGGTTTTTTTGGACATTGTGGAATGAGCTGGTCGGTCGTGCATCCGTCACAGAATCCAAAAAGTTTCACCCGTTCTCCTTTGTTTGGACAAACTCTAGCCCAATGATCACCGCCACATTCATAGCATGGTCCTACAGGTGGTGGAGAAGCTTGTGGAGCTCCCATTGGTTGTCCTGTTCTAGGAGGGTAGCCCCTAGGTTTGTAGCCCTGATTTTCCATGAACATGAGCATATTCTCGTCGACCAAATAATGGTTTTTAGTTGACTGTGCTATGTTTGAGGGCTCAGAAATCTCTATCAAAATTATCCATGGATTATGTCCCTCTGGAGCATATGCATTCCCATCAAATCCCCTCTCATAAGTATTGTCTGAATCTTCTCAGTATGAGACTACTTGGACCATACTCTGATTAGAAGGTGGTTCTATGGGTTGAGAAATCCTTTCCATAGCCCTATTTTCCTGGGGTAAGGGAGGTTGATGTCCCAACATAGGTTGAACTTTTTCCTGCCCCAAGATTGCGTTATTTAGCCCCACTTGGTACCTTGGAAGGGGCGGAGGTTTTTGCCCCCCATGTGGTCCGTATTGTCTCTCTCTAACATAGTTCCCATTATAGAAACATTCATGAGTTTCATGGTTTATCCATTTTTGTTCTGTAGCACACCATTTCGATATTTGATGTGCGTATACTCCTGGCCTTTGTTGAAGGTTGCACCACTGGGTTGGATGATCTCCTCCAAAGTATCGCATTTTTGGGTGGGCGGTTGTCGTGTGTTTGAATTCGTCCTGTTTCCTTGGTTTACCCTCCTGATCACTTCCTCGATCATTCGATCAACGTCCAACACAATTGGATTTTGCCCTCCCAATTTTGTTGTGAACTCACTAGTGGTTGAAGGGGGGCTACTCGTCCCCTGATTTGTGTCTTCAGTCACCTCCCCATATGCCTTGCAGTTATCTACAAGATATAACACCTCTTTTGTGACTTGCTCAAAAGTTACACATGTCTTCAAGTGCAAGTCCTTTTTGAGCGTGTCATTTCACAATCCTTCTATGAAATGGACTAATAGTCTTTCATCCTAAGGTAGTTCTTGAGCAGGGCATCTTTCTACGTACTGCTTGAAACAAAGTGATGCTTCCTTCACTTTCTCTTTTTCCTTTTGCCTAAATGCATAGATCTAGGAGACAATGTTATACTTGTTCCCCCTTTTTGAGAATTCCTCAGCGAATTCTCAGAGAAGTTGCTCAATACTTGGGAATTCCAAGTTGTTTAATGGTTGGAACCAAGTCAAGGAAGTACCTTCTAATGTCAACCCAAATCCTTCATATTGAGTGTGGAAATCAGTTACCTGTTCCGCTCTCAACACTTGTTTGAAGATTGAAACATGGGCATACGGATCTCCGGATCCATTATACTTTTTGGGTACGCATTTTGCCACTTGAGATGGTCGCATACGTTTGGCCTCTGCAACCATTCTAACAACTCCTGGTCTGCCTGGTGTGGCTTCTCTAGGTTCATAATCTCCTGTTGATACTAACAGTGGTATCCTATCCGCTATACGTTCATCAAGTTGATCTCGTGTAATAGTCGGAGGGATTCCAGTGGTGTAAGGGATGTCAAGAACAATACTCCCCCTATGTGTGTTCATGGAAGCCCAAGACACCGTCGATCCTAAAGGTTCTGTTTTTGGGACTCGTTCATGTCCATAAGAATCCTCCACCCTGGTTCTTAAGGGGCTCACGGTTACAGTCTCAGGTCTGGTGTGAGTAGTTGTGGTTTTTACCTCTTCTGGATTTACATAATATTGGTCGAGTGGTCGTCCAAAATATGTATATCTCTCTAACTCATTTCGATCCATTGGAGAGTACTTTCGGCCATCCTTGTCCATTATGACCATCTGAATACTTTTGCCCTCCGTGTATGTGTAAACATACAAGTTTTTTCGGTCTGTCAATTCTTTTATGCGGGGCTCATCACATCAGTGTTTGTTCTCTATTATTGAACTTATAAAGCCCCACATATGTGTTGTCTGTGTTAAGGCACTCTGTCCCCATTGGTGAGTCTAGGTACCACATTTTGTTTCTCCATTTTGGGTGGTGCATCGGCCAACTCACTATCTACCTTGTCCTTGGTGCCGATCATTCCCCATTTATCCATGATAAAAGGGATGAACCACCAGGTACATTACTCCCTCTCGATCAAAATATCTATCCCCGTCATAATCAACATCTACAAGGTCTCTGAACTCGCTTGGCTTATTTTCCAACTTAACACAATAGCGGTCAATTTTATCTTTACAGCTTTTGGCCTTAAGCACATTTTCAAATTCAAACTTCAAATACAACAATTTTACATTAGATGCAGGCTGAGAAGGACCTGCCCCCATCAAAGTTGTTCCCTTAGGGTTTAACTTGTTAGAATCTTCAGTCATGAGGCTGTATGATCTCTCAGACAAAGTGTCAGAGAAACTCTCCTCTAAAATGGGTTCCAAAGGCGGCAGTGGTCTCTGATTCACACTTTCTTCCGTCGAGTGATTATTCCCTTGATCAAAGATGCTGGGGTTCCTATTCTGGTACAATCTTCCTGATTGCAAATTCATGAAGAATTGGTAATACAAAATCCAAACCGAGTTACCTCATTAAATAGTTTGAATCTCCCGTTTGATCTTGCTTGCTGGGTAGTATCTTTTAGTACCTGCAACCTGTCAAGAATTTGCTTGATAGACGTGAGATTACAGCCGTTCTTGTTAGTTCTTTGCTTTTATCCGACAAAACTTAGCTAGGTTTTTTTAGTAGCACACAATCCTCTACACATCCCCAACAATTTGGGTCCAATTTCAATTTTGAAAGGAGCACCAGGTTGCTATGGACTAGCTCTTTGTATGGTAAGTTTTTGTCTCTGTTCTGACTCAGAGGTACATGGATCGCGATCCATGTTGAGAAGCCAATTGAACTTTTGTTGCTATCATCAGATTTAAGATGATTAAGAGGTCTTATGGTACCAAAAATTTTAGAAATGAATCTTTGGATTGGAGGCTAAGTTGATTTTGTCACTTTGCCTAAGCTTCTGTCAGTTTTGAGCTGTTGGAATGGTTTCTTGCACCCAATTTCAACTCTAGAAGGACCACTAGACTCTCTGTGATGCCCTCTAGCTATGGTACTAGTTTGGTATCAAATTGTGTCGCGATCCATGTTCCTTTGTGTCAAAATACACTGAATATTGCCCCACAGCTAGTCCTTGGCCTAGTGATCCTGGCTATATGGTTTTTGAATGCTTTAAAGCTTTTTAGGACAGACAAAAGTCAGTTTTAGGGTTTATTTCAGTGGTTTCCCCCTTGATCTGATTTTTGCCTCCTTTTGCCCTCTTTTTGAATTTTCTGATAAGGGCCTTTAGGAGAAAGTGTTTCAATTGTTATCACTTCCCTGCTTGCCTATTATCAGCTCAAAATTCCAAAAAGGTACATGGATCGCGATCCATGTTTGGCAAGATTTTGGACTGACACTTTGTGAGCTGATCACACAAGGTATGATAATGCTATTTCCCAAGTTTTTTTGGATTTGATCAGTTTTTTCCAAGTGAAAAGCAAGATTTTGTGTCTGTTTTGCGGTTTTTTGCAAACAACTCTTTTTCTGGTATATTGACCATATTTTTTCACTTTTTGTCTATGGCTCCTTTTGGAAAAGTTGTTCAACTAGTAATCAGGAGTACACTGATCAAATCTTACTGTCAGATATCTACTTTGAACATGGATCGCGATCCATGTTGAGAAGCATCTGTACATGAAATTTGGTTCTATTGATTCCTTGCTTCTAGTTGATCCCAATTCTCATCCTTTTTTGAATTTGGACAAGTAAAAGTTCAGTTTTTCATTGTTTTTCCCTTTTTTCAAGATTTTGCTCTGCTCACCCCAATCTTTTGATTTTTTTTAAATCTTTTAGCACTCTATTTTTTACCAAACTCAAGATTCTGATGCCTGAGAACCTGTTCTAAGCAAAGGAAATAGTTTTAGCCCATTTTGCCAAAAAGGTACATGGTTCGCGATCCATGTTGGACAAGCAATTTGAAAGTTTTTAGCACAGTCTTTTTCAGCAAGTGTTTTTATCCCCTTCTTGAAAGTTTTGCTAGTTTTTGTCTAGTTTTGAAGCTCTGACCATCACTTCTTCAACTCTTCAGAGTTATGATCTTCAACACCAAAATAAGGTTTTTGACAGTTTTTCCCCCGATCCTTTTGGGCCCAAATGATGGTGTAATTTGTTTCCTAACCTACTCCTATAAACTGAAATGAATCTGCAAACATAACTGAACTTAACAGTACGAAAATAACAACAAGGCGTGTGGTGGAACAACCCTTTCCAAGCATGTGAAAAATCAAAGAACGAAATACTATCTTGTACTTCACTCACAGCTTTCTTTGCTCTTAAGGAATAGCATTGACTAGTCACGGACTCCAGTCTCTATCAAGCACTAAACCTATGTCTAGTTGCTTCACTGTCTATGTGTAAGTGGAATGGGTATCAAAAGCTTGAAGGGAGATTTTTGTTTTTGTACACTGAATCACTCACCACCTAAGGATCAGTTTCCCCGGCAGCGACACCAATGTTAGCGGGTCGCCGCGCGACAGATGTTTGCAACATAGCTCTTTTGTACTAACATAATGTCAATATGCAAGGAAGCGACTCGGGATGGGGCACAGAGACTTAATGAGAGTGTCAATCTCACCAAAGTGAACTCAGGGGCTACTCATTCTATGACAAAAGCAAATCAAGTACTTTCTAGTCAGACGATCAGTATAGGTCCAATCTCACCACTCTAGGTCATCACGCCTTTTCGATATCCAAATGAATCCAAAACGCCACGAAACTTAAGGAGAGGTATCACAACACTTAAGGGCTCAATCCTACCAAGTCGTGTCACCATCTGGGAAGGTACATAAATCACAATCCATCACAAAAAATGTGCAGAGAACTGAAACAGAAGTACTTGGAAAGGTCTTCCTTAAGCATAGAAACACTTATCCATGGTCAAAACATAAAAAAACAACCATTTTAACTTCCAAATCAATGCATTTAGCTCACAAACAATGCATCGCGGACCACATCACAATTGGAAATGATTACACTTAGATTGTAGAGCAAGAGACAAGGAACGCAATGTGCTATTTGGAAACGAATTCTGATTACCAGTTCAGGAGAAAAGAAGATTACAAGTTGTCGTAGTAAGAAGCCTCCACAGTGCACGTTTTTTATTCTTCAAACTAATGATAAATCTCCCCTCAAAACTAAGGGTTTTGACTTTAAAAGTTAAGGGGGCTTTCCCACGACCATCCGGCCTCTTACAAGGGTGTAGACTTAGAGAAATAAAGAGGGTATTGTCTAATTACATCATGGTTACAACTCATCCTAAGCTGAATTACATGGTTTTCTTCGAAACAATAGAGTGTTTGCAGGGTTTGATGGGCATACGCCTGTATATGCCTGTATCCACCAAACACTTGTAAAGCCTAAAAGGACTTTACTTGGCATTCATTCTTTAGAATGGGACGATTTGTACTTTATCCATCTTTTCAGGGTCAACATGATCACACACTCCTAGCCTCATGGTGTAACCACTGGCACTGTGCCCAGTGGGGGTCGATATCTACAAATGAGGCCTTGGCCTCCCTTTTATAAAAGTGACCGACCACAATCGTCGGGTTCACACTACGTCCACCCGAACAACAGACGTCCATCTCGACGGTGTCTTAGACCAAATCCCCTCTCTTGTAAGCGGGATATAGCATCTAGCCCTATTATCCTTGTCCTCATCCACCTCCATGTTCTCTCCCTACGGGTCGCACTCAATAGCTTCTCTTCTGTGCAGCCTCACATCTACAGCTCGTGGCACTTAGCTTCTCTATTGTGCAACTTGGCATCTGCAGCTCTTGGTGCTTTCACAAGCATGGTTGGATGCTTGCTCTTGCATGGTAAAATTCATCCTCCTACCATGCACATCGCTCATTCTTATTTGACAAGGGCAACATGATTTTTTTCCCTGGAGTTCTCTATAACAACGCTCGGTTTCTGAAATGTTGCTCGTTGTTCCGTTGCACTTCCTCTTATGCATTTAATTACCATCCAAATGTAAAAAAAAACTAGCTATTAAAACCTCTCTCTCGCTCTGCGTCACGTCTCTGCTGCATGATGAAAATCCTAAGGCATCGTGCTTGTGAGCTATGGGTAGATTCAATGTTTGCACCATGGGTTGGGGCCCCGCAGGGTGGCTCGTCTGTAGATCCAGAGCTGCGCGAGCTGGATGTTTCGAAGGCGGTGCAACTTCGGAGGCTGCTAGGGAGGGGCGGCTTGGCTTGGGGATAGGGGAGCTCTTGGGATGGAGTTCTCAACTACCCCACCCTCTCCTTCCTTGGGGGTTTGTAGGGGGACGACACATGGCAACTCTTTTTGGGGAAGGGCTTAGTGATTGCCCGCCCTCATTATGAGGGTCAACCGCTCACCGTGGTTTGGTGAATGATGGTGTATAATGGTCACATCAGGTGGTTGGTGGCTTCATTGCTCTCAACATTGCAGCTTTCGGGTGGTTGGCTTAGAATTGATGGGTTCAGAGCTTTGCGGTTGTCGGTGCATCCGGGTCGTGATCTTGGGAGGTTGGGGGCATGTGTCTCTTTGGTGGCAGCTAGAATTGCATGGTGGCACCTTGTTCTTCCGTGCTGGTTCTGATGGTGGTCTGTGGTTGTGTTGGTCGGTGGGCTTCTCTTGTGGTCTTCTCGTTTGCTTGGTCTTCGCCTACAAGGTGGACATGTGAGGTGGGGTGGTAGCTGTCCTTTCACGGTGGCATCCCTTTGTAGGTTTGTCTATGCATGTGGTCATCGGATTTAGTTAGTTACTACATGTACGGGTGGCTCCCTGTAAAGCCGAATACTGATGTTTTGGTTTGTATGGGTGGCTCCCTGTTAAGCTGGACTCTGGCGTTGTTGTCTTATGCATCCATGGCTCGTCTGGAGCATGGGTTTCC
Organism: Adiantum capillus-veneris; assembly: GCF_014529385.1. NCBI lineage: Eukaryota > Viridiplantae > Streptophyta > Polypodiopsida > Polypodiales > Pteridaceae > Adiantum > Adiantum capillus-veneris. The sequence goes on from NC_140946.1 coordinate 29,358,850, forward strand.
ATGCAATCTTTCTGGTTATTTTTAATATACTCACAACAAAAAACAAGGTGAGGAGACACGAAGGCCTGCTAAGGTAAGGGGAGATGAGGGATAGTAAGATTAAATACGTGCCTACAAATCACATGGAATTTTTATTGTGTTTTAACATAAAATTATATTATTTGCTAGGGGATACTAGCTGTTCAAAAATGAGAATTTCCTTTTAATTATCTTACAAGTTTAGTTAATACTTTTTTATTGTTAGGATTGCCGATGACGATTGCAGTTATCTCCTCTCTCTCTCTCATCATGTCATGCCTTGAAGCGTGTACATGACCCTACAATCTCTACATGTACGAACTGTTGAGTGCAAGCTCACGATTGGGGCAGAGTTAGTAGCAGCTATTGAGTAGGCGCACATGATTGGGGAAGGAGGCAACATGAGGCGCAGGTGATTCAAAAGCCTGTGAGAGCCAAGGTTTCACCCAAACTCTGTCACGTGCAAGGGAACTTGTGAAGGCCACGAAATTCACACAGAGATTGCTTGTCACGACTGTTGCAGGAGGTCTTAGTGGGAGAGAGGACGGGTGTCGGGACAAGGCCATGCATGCAGGGAGGCAAGGTGATGAGGGAAGGAGCTCGAATAGAAAGGGAATTTTTAAAGGGCAATAAATTTTATTTTGTAGGAGCCATTAGCTGCAAAGATTATCTATTAATCACAAATGGTTTTTAAGTTACGAAAGGCCCCACTTAAATAATATGAAAGATGCGCATTGCACATCAATAAAATAAAATGAGAAAGAAGTAAAGTAATAAAAATATTTTAGTGTTTTTTTCATAAAAAAATATAAATTTAATAAACATAAAAGATAATAAAACAATTAGTGAAATAAGTCTTTATGACATCCTTACATCAAACATCTCTTTATCAGAACTTTACATCATGAGATCAAACTTCTATGAATACTTTAGAAAATAGCATTTAAAAAACCATGATTCCTTTTCATTCGAGACACTTCTCATGCAAACAAAATCGAATGACCTTTGTCCATGGTGCACTAAGGCCTTTAGAAGGCCAAACCCCTCCACCAGCAACAACGAACAAATTCTCAGGAATTCAGTGTTCGACGCGAATTAATCAGGCCCTTAATCGTCCTACTCTTTTCATCTTTAAGGTCTCTTGGGATAGTTGTTGAAATTCTCTTCGGCTATATCTTTAAGGTCTATTGGGATAGTTGTTAAAATTCTCTTCGGCTAGATCTTTAAGGTCTCTTGAGATAGTTTCCTACGACGTTACTTCTTCTTCTTCTTCTTCTTCTCTCTCTCTCCCCCCCTACACGTACACGCGTCTACCATAATACCATTAGTGCGTGTGCGCTCTCTCTCTCTCTCTCTCTCTCTCTCTCTCGGAGCTCGGCGATGCCGAGGGGAGGGAAGTATTCTGCCGGTTTCAACGATTACGAAGAATACGACGACGGATATGACGATTACTACGACGACTATGAGGATGACCATGCCACGTCTGCAGGTTAGAGAGAGAGAGAGAGAGAGAGAGAGAGAGAGGGGGGGGGGGGGGGGGGGGGGGGGGGGGGGGGGGGGTGCTATGAGACAAATCAATGTACGTATCTGATATATCCTCTGTCATTCCAAAAAGGAAAAGCTGAACTGAAAATAAAGACCTAGCTGATAAATTGGTGATCTGGGGTTTACAATAAGTGGCGAATATGATGGATGGAGGGACGATGGAGCTCTATTGGTAGGGGCTCAGAATGCATGGCTATATGCAGGCAGAGAGAGAGAGAGAGAGAGAGAGAGAGAGAGTCTTTTATTGGTGCAGGTGTGCCTAGAGCTGTTTCAACCGAGGTTGCAACCGAAATGGACAATTTGTGGAGGTGCGCAGTTTGCACTTTTGACAATGTGGAACACTCGGCATCGTGTGACGTCTGCGGGGTCCTTCGACATCCGATTTCCACTTCATGCGAGTGTAAGGGGTGAAAATTTCTTTTTTCTTTTTGTTTATTGAATGCATCATTTGAAAGAAGAACTTGTATTTCGTATAGGGAATCTTATTTCACACACTTGCAATTGAATGGATCACTGATTAAAAGAAAATCTCCTTATCCAAAGAAGTTTTAGAAAATCCACCATCTTAAGCTTTTAGCAAAAGAGGAATAGCAAATTTTTCTTCTGTTAAATTTATCCTCTATGTGTGTGAGAGAGATGCAGAGCAAAGCATTGCTTGCAAAGTTCATAGTACACGGATTGTTTCCTGCGCCCGAGCCTTGGAAACAAGTTTTGTACCATTCTTTGTCACGTGCCTCTCCTCGTTTTGGATCTATGGATAATCCGGTGCTTGGCGCCAGATTTTAGATTCATCTTCACAAATGTACCTTTGGATATGGCTCATTTGTGACCTTTTATGTGTTGCTTGTTGCGCCTTGCTCTAATCCGAGATCCACCTTCTTGTGTAGAGGAAGTAGCGAGAGAGCCAATTGTTTGGAATGCATATGTGACAGCGTCATAGGGGTGTCAGCTAGGCGAGAGGACACACATTGACTAGGCTAGATGGAATGATGGCTTGGTAGGTTCTTTACGTCGTTGGTTAGATGCTTCCTTGGTTGGTGCACAGGTCATTGGTGCTACCTATGGGATTCTTAGAGGGGTTGCTGCCTGTATAAGAGAGATTGACAAGCCTATTCATGTGGATTGACATGGCTACATTGGGGACAAACTTTTTTTACCTTCTCAACACGGTTGGTGGGTGTTTTTCGGCCCCCTCTTGGAAATTGATTGTTACACAGTAGTGGACTCAGGTGTTTAGCATTGCAGAGACTGGCCATCACATCAGGCTGGAGTTTCAGGGTGAGGAGCCACTTGATCAGCAATTGGATGCGGATTGGCAGCTTGTTAGAGTGGTAGGTTCTTTCGAGAGGTGCTCTTGTGTTGACTCTGTTTTCACTACTGAAGAGGTACCATTTGGAGATTGTGGATTTGGCGCAGAGAGCCCCTCGTTCAGTTGGATTGGGATCTTGGTGAGTGGCAGTGGCCTTCTTTACACGATGATGGGGCCCCTCTTTCCTTTTTCGAGTACATTTTCTCTTGAGTGGAGGCCTCTCTTGTGGACATGACAACCACCTCCATATCCAAGACAGTCAGAGGTATGGTAGGACCATTGCATCTACTTTGCTTTTTAGGGACAATTTTGGTCATGCATTTGGACCCTCAGATATTCTATTTCATGTGGATGATTTGGGTCTGTCCATATGCGCAACCAGTGCGGAGGGAAGAGTGGGCACACATGATGGGTTCGTAATATGGGGGCCAGTTGCATGGCTTTTGCAATTTCCGAGGTCATACACCTTTTCTCGAGGATTGCCGAGAGATTTGGTTTTCATACTTACTTTTTTAGAATATAGACGAGACACTCTATTGATGATACTAGATGCAGGCCACTTGTTGGATTTCGACCAACGGGATACAATTTTCACTATAGTTTGTAGCACCACCCTTTGGTCCATGTGGAAGGCTTGTTGCGCTCACAGTCTTCCCCTACGTCCACCACTTTGACGGCCATTTTGATTGAGCTGCAACATACTCTTTGCAATCAATGGGATACTTTAGCAGGCTCCTCCGGGGCAGCGGAGCAATGTAGACGTTCCTTGCTTCACACATGGGCATTATGCATCTTCCCAGTGGTTCATTCTACATTCATTATACAGGACACCTTGATGTTCACATAGCCCTCACTTTGTTATCCCAGTTTTGTACTTTCTACAGATGATAGGATATCAGGCATCTCCAAAGGTCTCATTTGTACACAAAATACAGCCTCCTTTCCTATCCACAGAGAGAGAAAAATGAAATGAAATGTTATATTAACGTCTTCAAAAGGCCAAAATGACCTATGAGAACAAAAAATTACAAGTGGTGAATCTGATACAATGTCTGAGTACAAAAAAAAAGGAGTACAAAGAATTGAAATAGGGGGGGATGGGGGGGGGGTGGGGTGAGAGCTGATACATTGAGTGATATTAATCAACAGAGGTAGGTGGATCAAACTCAGAGAAGATCCCTCATCGGTTGGTGTCGAAACTTATTAATATCCTCCATGGTTAGTACTCTGCCTAGGTGTCTCACATGTCGAGCTAGAGTGTAACAGGCTTGGACACCCGACGAGACAAAATCAATAGCAACACATGAACAAAAATTTCAAAATCATTGATCTTTAATATATACAGATACATAGATAGACAGACAGGCAGATAGACTTGCGCCCCTTTCGGTATTTCTTTATCATTGATCATTGCAAAGTTGAACTCCCGAGGGACCTCCGCTCTCAAACTCCGTCTATATGCTCTGCAGAGTGAGGCCCCAGGGGCTCTTTTATTCTTACAAGGGATGCCCAAAAGCAAGCAGCTTCAAAAGCACCAAGCCCAAAAGTAGCTGATCCCAAAAGCTCACGTTGGAGACTTTCAAAGGCAGCCAACGTAATTTGCAGAAATCTGTACAGCCCTCCACATGGCACCTGCAGCGCAAATCGCGGAAATTTCATACGGCCTTGCCACGTCAGCATCCGTACGATCTGCCAAGTCAGCATGGCAACGCATTTCTCGGAAATCTCTTTGAGGATTCGGGTTTCTATCTTTTACGGTTTTGGGCCCCACGGCCTTTGCTTCATAAGTTCTTCAAGTTAGTTCGATTAGTTTCTCTTGTCCACTCGGCCATTTCTCAGCTAGTTGGTGTGTCACAAACTAATGACATGGCATGCTAACCGGATTCAAGTTGTCCTAAGTTATGGGCACCAATCGAGGGGGGGCCAAGGGACACAAGCAAATAAACAAGTGCAGACTGCCTAGCTGTACGGGCGCCGCGAATTGACGTGGCATAGCGTACGGCAGTTTCTGCAAATTGCGTTGACAGTGATGACGTGGTATAGCGTACGGATTTCCGCGAGTAGCGCTGACTGCTTTTGAGTTTGTAGCTTTTCATCTAGATTCTAAACTGCTTTTCCAAGGCCATGGGCCTTTAAATAAGACTCTAGGCTCTTTCTCTGGCCTATTTCAGTGCTGACGAGCCGGTGAGTAGAGAAGAGCCCAGGGCACCTGTACTTGCTCAATTATTTAATACAAAAAGAAATATCGAAAGGGGCACCAGTCTTTGGGGCCAATCTCTCCGGGCACGGAACTACGTCGGGCCGTGTCGACTCATTTGAATTGCGATTTAAATTTTGTGAAGTGTCTAAAGTGAATCTCTCTCTCTCTCTCTCTCTCTCTCTCTCTCTCTCTCTCTCTCTCTCTCTCGTGTCGTAACATATTTTAGACTTGGGGTGTCCAAGTTTGTCACAATGGTAGCTCAATCGATTTCTCTTCTACTCAGAAATCCGATCCCTTTTCTAGCGACACACAGGCAAGAATCAAATGACGACTCCTCTCACTGCGGGAACGAGAGGCAGTACGGAGAATTCGAGTGGATGAGCAGACCACGAGTATGGGCCACCTCGGTCTACAGAGTTCCAGCTCATGGAGATGCAACGCCAACAGTAAGTTGATGAGTGTGTAAAGCAGATGCTCCAATTTGCGAAGGATCCACAATATGCCAAATTTTTGACTCGGCACCCGATGGATGAAGTGCATACTCATTGGCAATTTGGCAGAAAGGCATTGATTCTGTCACGTGACACATCCAACCCTATGTGTCCGTGGACAAGCTACAACATGACCAGGGTTCAGTTCAATCAAGTCAGTCTAGAATAGGAAGTGATCTGGCACTTTTGTGAGTCTGTTCGTAGACCGTGCATGTCCAGACACTTAGATTAGATGCATATCCTCTGGTTGCACACAGCATGACCATCGGATTCTAGTCAGATCCCATCAGTAGCATTTTTACAGTGCATGGACCTATTTTTCCTATTTTTGACATTTTTCACTTATTATTTTTAAGTGGCTTTTGTTGGAAAGTAGGTAGGGCAATTTTACTAAGTTTGTATATAAGGAAAACCAGAGCTATCACTTTCTGACAGAAGAGGCAGCAGGAGCACACGCTCAACAGGCAACTTCTCGATAGAACCCCCAAGAGGCCTAGCGTTTTTGCATCACAGCAGAAGGCTGGCGTTTTTGGACCAGATCAGCTAGAGTTTTTGCATTGGCAACAACTTGGCGACAACAAGAAGCAGAAGACTCCTAGAGTTAGCAGATTTGCACAGCAACAGCAGATCAGCCCTAGCGTGAGCAGATTTCCACCGCAAGTCATATTTTCAACCCTAGCGTTTTTGCATCTACCAGGCATTTTAGCGTTTTGTAGATCTACCGTGACGGAACCAACACAAGTACTCGCGTTTTCAGTTTTCAGCACTTAGACATTGCAGAACAAGTCCCGAACCTCGCAGATCTCACCTTCCCGCAGCAGTTCCTCGCCGCACGGTGGGATCCATCGAAGTTTACAGATTCAGCCCGGAAAACGCAGATTTCAGCATCTGCCTTTTTCAGCGCGTTGTCGTCGCATCGTCGTCATCGACATAGAGTCAGAATTCAGCAGATAAAGATTTGCAGATTTCAGCCCATAGCATTTTCAGATTTCAGCCTCCGTCTCGCCGTCATCCTCATCGTCATCGACATCGTCGGCAAGTCCAAGCTGTCACGAGCGTGTGACTACTATCTATCCTTTTTGTTGATTTCTTTCTTATTATTTATTTACTTTCACTTTTTGGAAACACCCCTCGGGAAATCTAACTGCCTTGCATTACATAGCTAGTGTGGAACTGTTCAGAGGGAGTCCGGGCCTGAGGGCAAGAGAGCACTAAGGTTGGACAAGGACTATGGTTAGCCAAAGTGGGGTTATTGACTAGCCAAAGTGGAATCCTTTGACAGAGGCTACATTTCAGTTCTAGGTGTGGCTGCAGTGTACAAAGGGGGTCAGATGACCTAGAAAGATACAATGGCAGCATCTCCTAAAATTTAGGGAACTGCTATTTTGGGACCTCAAAATATGTTCGCGTCATTACCTCCTGTATGACTAGGGGAACATTTTACAACTCTGCCGCGAAGTCAACTGGGCAACCGGTCAGGAGATTTTTGGGCGGCAACCCCGAAACGGGAAATAGCTTGTAAATGTACCAAGTGGCACATTTTTGTGCAGTTTCCTCATGCAAGAGAAGGGGGTGCTGATTTTAGAGAGGACAAGGCTCATTTTCATGCTGTCACCAGAGTTACCGGGGAACGCCCCCTAGCCCCCGTTCCGGCGTTCCGGGGGGCAGTTCCCTTCCCAAACGTTTCGAAACGCCCGAAACGTTTGACGTTCCGGGTGGCCAGTGCAAACCGGAACGGCCGTTCCGGAACGCCCCTGGAACGGCCAACGGCTACAAACAAATTTGGCAAAAATTGAAAAAATTGAAGTAAATGTTTGGGCTTCTTTTTGAAGTGTGCAAGGCCTCAAGGACTCATAAAATGCACCCCCCTCCCCCTTTCTCTCCACAAGCTAATCCTCAAGGATCAAGCTCTCTCCCTCTCACACTCTCAAGATCTCTCCCTCTCAAGACTCACTCTCTCAAGGCTCAAGGCTTCACGCCTTCAAGCTCTCTTCCTCTCCCTCCCACTCTCTCAAATCTCTCCCTTTCCCTCTCACTCTCTCGAGTCTCTCCCTCTCTCCCTCTCTCTCTCTCTCTCATCATCATCATCATCTAGTCATAGCAAGGTTGAATGGTCTTCAAAACGAGTTTTTTGTGAGTATTACAATCAAAGCACTCTAATACTCCTTGTATTTAAACACAAGGAGCTAAAAAATGCACTATTTGGGTGTTTTTTATACCTCCCGTTCCGCGCCGTTCTCGTTCCGGACCCCTAGCCGTTCCCCCGTTCCGCAGGGATCCCGTCACCGTTCCCGTTCCGCGTTCCGGGTAACTATGGCTGTCACAGGTTGAGAGCTTCAATGGAGTGCTTCTTTTCCCTCTTATGTACAGTGCGGTTCCTGGAGTGATGCCCTGCACGCTACGCACTGCTCTCTCTCTCCCCTATGGCAGTATGTTATGCCCCACTAGTGGGCTTTTCATTTGACCAATGTACAGTGCGTAGACTTGCAAGAATCTGGATGACTACAATCGGAAGTTTTGGAAAGCTCTACTTCCAGTAACTTCCTATAGGTTTATGCCATTGACGGAACAGATTGAAAAATACTGTTGTGGCCTACCCAAAGGATTGAGAAAGTACTGCACGAAGACCAAAGTCACTACTTTGACGCAGCTCATCGAGGTAGCAAACACTGGCAATGGTTTGCTCCAAGGGAGAAGATTGTGAATTCAATACTGGCGTCAAGGAAGGATCAGCCAAGAAAAATTTAGCGAAGAAGCACGTTCCCAATGAGGTTCCTAAACGGACTCAGAGCCAGCCAACGCAGGGAAAGGCAAAGCTACGGCTGAATCAGAAAAGGGACTAGCAAAGAAATGGAAAAGACGTTTTCCTCGGAAGTCAGAAGAGCAAAAGAAGGTCCTGAGGTCAGAGAACAAATGCTTTATCTGTGAGCAGCCTGACCACATTGCTTACAATTGTCCTCAAAAGAAAAGGCCAGTTGATTCTGAAGACAAGGAAGACAAGAAAGGAAAGAAGCCCATGGCTGGTCTAGTGCCAGATACGGTGGGCGACAAGCTAAATTCAGGTGCAAGTGAGCTTTGCAGAGCATGGGGAAAGGTCAGGGATCAAACAATCCTTATCTTCTTTGATCCAGGTGCCAAAGCCAACTTCATTTCCCCAAAATTGGCTTCAAAGTTGGGAATCAGACCTGAAGAGATGGGGTATACAGCAGAGGCAGGTTTGGCATGTCCCGGCCATACAGAGGCTGTGACACCCATCATCGGAAAGTTGCGCCTACATATCCAGTCCTATGTAGATGCTGAAGAATTTTACATCATGCCACTGGATGGATGTGATGTGTTGTTAGGTATTCCTTGGTTATTTCATGTACAGGGAATCATGGATGCCTACAACAAAAAGACCACTGTGCAGAGCAGGGGAAAGATTCACATTCTGGATGTAAAGCTTAAAGGGGAGTCTATTCCCACTGTATCAGCTTCTGCTATTACTTCTGTAATGAAAAAGCATCTTTCTGCGTACTTGGTTTTTGCACGTGAAGTGTCAGATTGTGATGAATCAAATTTATCTGTGCTGGATAAAGAAAGGTCAATGTTTTTACAACAGTATAGTGACTGTTTTTCCAATTCATTATCGTCTCAATTATCGCCAGAGAGACCCGAGGACCATGCGATAGATTTGGTGCCAGGCAGTAGCCCACCAAATAAGCCTCTGTACAGGGTTAGTGCGGCTCAGCAGAAAGAGATAATGAGCCAAGTACAGGAGCTGTTAGAAAAGGAGCTGATTCAATCCAGTTCATCCCCATTTTGTTCTCCAGTGTTGTTGGTGCAGAAAAAGGATGGCTCATGGCGTATGTGCATCGACTACCGTGCACTGAACAAGAATACCATCAAGAATAGGTTCCCTATACCTAGAATTGATGATATTCTGGACAAATTAGAAGGAGCAGCTATGTTTAGCAGGATAGATCTAAAGAGTGGGTACCATCAGATCCGCATTAGATCAGAGGATGTGCACAAGACTGCTTTTAGAACGACGTTTGGCCTTTACGAATTTTTAGTGATGCCCTTTGGTCTCACAAATGCTCCTCCTACGTTCAATAGGATGATGTACAGAATTTTCCGTCCACACCAGCAATTTGTTGGTACATTCTTTGATGACATGATAGTCTACTCAAAGAATGAAGAGGAGCATAGGCATCACTTGGCCATTGTGTTCAAAGAGCTACACAGTCATAGGTTGCTCATCAATGCAAAGAAAAGTGAATTTTTTCTGGAAGAGATTCACTTTCTGGGACACATTGTCTCAAAGGATGGTGTCAGAATGGATCCTGCAAAAGTTGAAGTGATCAAGTCATGGCCAGATTTGAAGACGGTGCACGATGTCCGAAGTTTCTTGGGACTATGCTCCTATTACAGAAGGTTTATCCGAAATTTCGCTGAGATTGCTTCACCTTTACATGCTCTTCAAAAGAAGGCAGTCACCTTTAGATGGACACAGAAAGAGATTTCAGCTTTTAATCTCTTAAAGGAAAAGATGACTTCAGATCCAGTCATTGTGTTGCTAGATCTTAGGAAGTCATTTGTGGTCCAGTGCGACGCCTGCGGTAGTAGCATTGGTGCAGTGCTAATGCAAGATGGCAGGGTAGTAGCCTATGAGAGTAGAATCTTGCAAGGGCCAGAAAAGACTTTGCAAGAATATGAAAAAGAACTGCAAGCCGTGATTCATGCGCTCTTCAGTTGGAAACACTACCTGCTAGGTGCAGACTTTGTTGTCCAAACGGACCATCAGACCTTGCGATACTTCTTGACACAGGCAAAGTTATCTGAGAAGCATATGCGATGGGCAAATATCTTGTCCATGTTCCACTTTGAGATTGTGCATGTGGAAGGCAAGAAGAACGTTGTGGCTGATGCCTTGTCAAGGAAGCCACAAATTTCAGCTCTGTCAATTCCTTATCATCATGAACTTGATCATATGAGGGAACAGTATGCAAATTTTGCAAGGGTCTTCGAGCAGCTAATGGATGGACAACATCATGAACACTATCTTCTCAAAGATGGGTTCATGATGATGCATGGCAGATTGTGTGTCACAAAGCCATTGCGACGCAAAGTTATGGAAGAGAGTCATGTCCCACCGTATTCAAGGCATCGTGGTATCGATGCTACAGTTAAAGCGGTTGACACATTCTTCTATTGGCCTACATTGAGAAGAGACGTGGATGTCTTTGTGCGAGAATGCCTAATTTGCCAGAAGGTCAAGTTTGACAGGCAAAAGGCACCAGGGTATTGCAACCACTACCTATTCCAGATAAACCATGGGAAAGTATTGCTATGGATTTTATCTTTGATCTTCCGAGAACGCGCCAGATCAGATGGCACGATTGTTTATGAGCAATATTTTCAAGTATCATGGCATGCCACAGTCGATTGTTAGCGACCGTGACCCACGCATGACAAGTTTGTTGTGGAGAGGCTTGTTTGAGAATATGGGCACCACGCTCAAATTCTCTTCGTCATTTCATCCTCAAACAGATGGGCAGTCAGAAGAGGCAAATTCTACTGTCCTAGATCTACTAAAGTGCTACGTGTCAGAGCATAAAGGGAAGTGGGAGCAGTATTTGCCATTGGTGGAGTATGCATACAATAATACAGTGCATTCATCAACTGGCAAGGCACCTTTTGAGATAGTTGAAGGTGGCAAGAAAGTTCCTCTCATACTGCATACAAAGGACAAGATATTTGAAGCAGATAAGTATGTTCAGGACATAGATGAAATGTACAAGAAGGTCAAAGTGGCCTTGGAAAAGACTCGGGCAAAGCAAAAGAAAGCAGCTGATCGTCACCGTCGTGAAGTGGTATTTTCACTTGGTGATTGGGTGCTTCTACGCTTTGAAAAGGCAAGGTTAAAGAAGATAAAGGGCAAGGAAAGAGTGTTTCCAAAGCTCAGCATGCGTTATTATGGGCCTTTTCAAGTATGCGACATAATCAATGATGTTGCATATAGGCTGAAATTGCCTGAGAGTTGGAAGATTCACAATGCGTTTCATGTGAGTTTTCTCAGACCCTATGTGGGTGATGTGCCAGAGGATATGCCAGAGGATATGCCAGCTGAAGATCAGCCGAAACTCGAGGAACTTGACGAGATCTTGGTCCCGGAACAGATTTTGGCACATAAAGAAAGAAAAGTGAAAGGCAAGGTTGCTAGGCGTTACTTGGTGAAGTTCAGAAACTATTCACCAATGGATGCTAAGTGGATGGAAGAAGGTGAACTTGCAGAGTCACCAACCGTGTTATCACTTTACCTTGAAGCCTTCGATTTGCAACCTACCTTGACCCCTTGAGTTTCAAAGCTACATGGATTGTAAGTGTGACAATGGCTTCTGAAGCAAATGATGTACATGGTATTTAAAGTGAGTTCAAATCAAATACATGTTACATGAATGTTAGAGCTGTACAGATTGTCAATTTGGCAATTTCTCTTAGTGGAAAGTCCAAAACTTTGGTTAGTACTATAGAAGTGAGTATTCCTTGTCAGTTTGTCAAGGATATAGTAATTGCTTCTATTAAAGGGTACATGTATAACTGCATTCTTAAACTGTCGGTTTGGGTATGCTCGAAAGTGTTACTGGATCCAACGTGTACTAAAAGGCAGTGGCAAAATGTGAAGCTACCATTTTGTCATTGGAAAGTTAATGACTCAAAGCAATGGCATAGTGCGAAGCTACCACTATGTCATTGGGACAGGATTCACACGCAAGCAATACATGTGTCGACAAGGTGTTGAATACACCAGGGTTGACAATGAGCATGTATGTGTCGTACATGTGTCGTCAAGTGTTGAATACATCAGTGTTGACTGTGAGCATGTACGACCTTGCAAGGTAATCATGCAATATAAAATATCAACAGAGTGTCCAAAAATATCTTGTCACAAATTGTGAAAGTCTCCATCCCAATGGGTCGAGTGGTCCCATTTTGAATGACTTTGGCTGCAGTCTTGATTTTTGCACAAGTCCACTCAGAACATTCAAATCAAGTTTTGAAGCAATCAATGTGGCCACCGAAAAACATTTGAATCTAAATCCCAAAGCAAGCTTGGGGGGGATTTTTAAGGTGATAATAGCTGAATTTCAGCAGCAGGAGAAGGTCAATTTTGTTTAATAGAGAAACTCTTTGTTGCTTCCTTTGTGGTTTGCACTGGTCGCTCAATTCTTTTCTCTGCTGAGCCTGTAAATTTTAATTATAGCTGATAATAGAAATAAGTGTGGCTCTTATATGGTAAAGTGGATACTGTTCTCTTTCAGTGATTGGAGCCTTATATTCTGCAAATGTTTTCTGACTGTCACTGATAAGATCAACGCTCTTAATAATTTTAGTGTAGTCCCTATTGAGGAGCTGCTCTAAATTTGTTGTACACAATCTTGTCGAATTAGACTTCACATAAAGAGGTGTTTATCAGTGTTTGATAATTAGTCACACAACATGAAGATCTGCCGTGTAACATTTTTCGTATTTTTTTGTAACTGACGTCCATGTATGTCTTAAGTGGCTTCCTTATCAAAACAAAGTGATTGTATTTGCATTCTTTGTGTGTGTCCTTATGTGAATTTTTGTCCCAGGCTATGCTAAAGGGACAAGTAAACAGGGCTTTGCAAGGCCTTCAGCTTTGGCAAAGTGTCTGTTTTCTCCCTTGCCTCGAGTCAAGTTGAAAAAACTTAGTTTTGAGAAAGCAAAAACCTCGCTGCCGGGAAGTAATCTTCACCAAAGGCTGCCGAGCTTTCAAGATTCCAAAAAGAAAGCCCCCTTAGGTCTGCGCATTCTTTCAGGCTGTGATTGATCAATTAACTTCGTTTTGTTTTCTAGAGAGTATCTGTATGCACAATAAGCTCTCTTTGTTAGAGCATCAATGTAGGGAGATGTTTCGTAGGTAAGCTTTAGTTGAGAAATGTATGTTACATGCAGTGCCATTCAAGTTTGACACTCCATCACCTGATGACTTGGTTCTGGCGGGAAAGCGAACCCCCATCAAGAGCTCTATGGGTAAGGTCTTCTAAACAGAGCACAAGGTAGTCATGATGTTGCGCATTGGTGGGTGAGCTTTGGGGAGTCCCTGTTTCAACACTCTGTTTCGAATGTTTTGACATGGGATTGTTGTCTTGGTTTTTATTTTCTAATGGGTCCAGAGTTTATCTATTAGATAAGGTACCATGGTATTGCAGCAGTGTCATTGTAAGTGTTAGTTTTGAGGATGTCTGATGGGTAATACTGCAATCCATCCCCAGAGCTCTTTGTCGTGCACATGCTGTTAGCCTTTAGGTATATGCTAGATTTATAGATCTTGAAAGTTCTCCAAAAACTGTGTTACCTTGCTTTTTCCAAAATGCTAATTTTCAATTTAGTATTATCTGGATTACATAAGTTGTTAGCCTTGATTCTTATACGAGTGTGTGTAGTGCGAGGCTTTGCATTTGCACATGGCTGCACTATAATTGACCGATAAATTACATTTTTTTCTGGGTTTTTGAAACAGCAAAGGCTCCAGTACAGGCACCGGCACTGAAAAAATCACCTGAGGTGGGGGTATCAACCTCGAAAACAAAGGTCAATCAAGAGCGAAAGGTTCTGGAGAAAAGCTCAAAGAAAGTGCAAAATGGCCTTGATGCTTCAGGCATTCACCGTGCAGAAGCTGAGGTCATTGAGAGGTTAAAGGAAGTAGACATCAAAGCAGAAAGTGATGAAAGAAAACCTAAAAGAGAACCTGGGCCACCATTGGATTCTTATGAACCTGAAGGCTGGATGCTTGAGACACTCAAACAGGAGAACAAACAGCTTCTTCATTTAGCCATAGTGAGTTAATTTTTTTTTGTTTTCAACCTTCATGAGAAAATTTACAAGCGGTTTGTGATGACATTTTTCTAGGTTGGTCATGTTGATGCAGGCAAGTCTACATTGATGGGGAGGCTGCTCCACATTTTGGGCCAGGTCTCAAAGAAGGAGATGCACAAGTACGAAAAAGAGGCAAAGCAAATAGTACGTTTCCATTGGTTTTTTACTTGGAGACTCTGTTCCTAGCATTTGTGAAGAATTTGTCAGGGAAACCCCCAGTTTGTAATAATTTGTGAAGATGTTGTTTGGATCAGGGAAAAGGGTCGTTTTCATATGCTTGGGTGCTTGACGAAAGTGCTGAAGAAAGGTCAAGAGGCATAACAATGACAGTTGCAGTGGCACAATTTGAAACACCAAAATATCAGATTGTTGTATTGGATTCACCAGGACACAGAGATTTCATTCCAAATATGATTTCTGGTGCCTCTCAAGCAGATGCAGCGGTTGTTGTTGTAGATGCCTCTACTGGAGCCTTTGAGGCAGGTATGGAGGGAGAAGGGCAAGGGGTAGGACAAACAAAAGAGCATACACAACTTGTTCGTAGCTTTGGTGTCGAACAAATTGTGGTGGCAGTGAACAAAATGGACGCGGTGGGTTATTCAGAGGATAGGCTCAGTGCTATAAAAGCAACACTTCGGCCATTTCTTCGTCAATGTGGATTCAAAGATTCGGCGATCAGGTGGATCCCTTTGAGTGCCATGGAGAATGAAAATTTGGTTACACAGCCAACAAATGAACAACTGAAGTCGTGGTTAGTCTCTTGTCGTCGTCAATTGTGTCAGCTTGTTCCCTTTCTAAGTAGCTTTGTCCTCGCTCAAAATTTGTTGGCTTGCAGGTACAATGGACCAAGCTTGTTAGAAGCAATAGATACTTTTGAGCCTCCATTGAGAAACGTGGCAAAGCCTTTCCGTCTGCCCATTGCGGAGACTCTCAAGTCCCGCACTCTAGGTCAAGCTGCTGTGAGTGGGAAAATTGAAGGTGGAGCGATAAAGATAGGTTCGAAGGTGATTCAATTGAACTTAGTAGAACCAATTTTAAGAAAACTTATTTTATGATCTTTTGTTTGAAGACTAACCTTTCGTCTTGACGCAACACACCTTTCTGAAGGTCTTGGTAATGCCTTCTGGATTGCCGGCTATTGTCAAAGGAATTGAACAAAATGGAAAGCCTTCTTCTCTTGCCAGGGTGGGCGACAATGCGGACATTGGTCTCCAAGCTGTGGACCCAGCATGCTTGTTTCAAGGGGGAGTTTTGTGCCATCCTGACTATCCTTTGCCACCAGCTTCTCTGCTTGAAGTCAAAGTGCTTGTATTGGAAACCTCAGGCCCTCTACTTCGTGGATCACAGGTTTTTCATGTCTCTTGTTTGTTTTTTGTGTTCTTAATGAGCATTCTGAAGTTATGTTACAGGGTATGTTTGTGTAATTGCAATTTCTGATGGCTCTTTAGGTGATAGTTCATTGCCACCATGCAAAGGAGCCTGCCAGAATCACAAAATTGGTGTCCTTATTGGATCAAAAAGGAGAAGCTATTCCAAATCGAAAACCACGTGTTCTATTGGCAAATCAGCGCGCCATCATTGAGGTGAGAAAATGAAGTCAAGTCGTGTCTTTGAGTAGAAGACCAATTTCTAGGAGAGCTTTTATAGGCTCCCTCTAATCCATTGTGATTGTTGCGTTTTGCTAAAGTAGATTCAACCTGAACGAGGGATATGTGCTGAACAATATGCAAGGTACAAGGCTCTTGGAAGAATTATTTTGCGAGATTCTGGGAAGACGCTTGCAGTTGGAATTGTAACGCGAGTACTAGATTATGAACAATAGTTTGGAGTATGGAAGAGAGGTGCTGCTCAGATTATGAACAATAGTATGCAGTATGGCAGAGAGGTGTTGCCAAGTTCACAAAAAATGGACACAATGTAGATACTGAATTGGTGTTTCTTGCCTTGCTCTGGTTATTGGTCCATGTACGACTCTTATTGTTTACATGCTTTGAACAAAGGCTACTCTACAAAGCTCTACTCCCTTATTCTGAGGCTATGAGTCACTAGCAATCATACGAGGAGAATGAGAGATCGTGTGGCATAAAGGTTCACTTTCCCCTGGTGTAAAAGTTAATATCCCCTGTGGTCATACTTTACCTTTGTTTCTTGGTTGGCTGCATATGAAAAAAGGCCAGATTGTAATTTACCTTTGTTTCTTGGTTGGCTGCTTATGAAAAAAGGCCAGATTGTAAGAGAAGTTGGAGGGTTCTTGTACCCAAATCTGTCTATATGTATATCATAACGCCATGATGTTGATCCAGAGGTTCCTTGGATTATGATCGTTGCTCCTGTTAATGGCCAATAAAACCTTTATCTTGGATTTTTGGGAGAGGGATGGGGTCTCTGGCCGACTTATCGGTCTGTATCAAACTAACTACATCTAGTGTCTTCAAAATTTTACTGCTACAGTGGTGGAGGAAACAAGGGAAGTGGAAGAGGAGCCTTCCCTTGTTTGTTTTTGGTTGTCTTTTCCCTCCCCTTGTGGTTGCCCCAAAGTTTTTCTTTTGAAGCGCTGTGGGTTCATTTTTGTGTTCTTGAAGCCACACATTCATACTTAAGGCTTGCTTTTGAGTGGGTAGTACGTCTGATTATTTTTTTAATTATTTTAAAGTTGTAGGACTCTAAAACTGGGTTTAAAAGTGAGTTTCCCACACACTTGTAAATGACATCTTGCAGCAAACCTGATCTGCTTATGATCCAAACTAACAAAGCATGATCTAACTGGTTACTATGGTATCCACATACTCAGAGAAACACTACAGAAATATGGTATCTTGGACTGGACTACCTCAGTTGGAATTGAGTAGGCCTACCCAGTATTGTTTTTTGAAATCGAGGCTTTGAACCGGTTGAGGGACTTGACTAACTTGTTGAATGTGGTATTCCCAACTGGAGTCTCAACCCATTGCCACTGGGCTCATAAAACGGGTATCACTCAATAATCACTTATGGTTGGTAGAGAAATCAAAGAGCCTCGATTGGTAATGACATAAACTTTGGAAATGGGAAACCTTGTGGGTCCTTGGGATGATCTAACTTTGTGGTGCAAGTGTGTCCCAGGGTCAATGAGGGTGAGGGAGTTTTAACCCTTGCTCATGGAGGTGAGAGTCAAAATGACTACTCACTGATCCTTCTAAGGCTATCAAACTTGCTTTGTTTTCTTCGTTAACCTTTTCGGTGTTACTTTTCTTGAGAGCTATTTTTTTAAATAAGTCTGATTGCTGTAGCTGGGCAGTAATTAAGCATGAATAAAACCTCTAGATTTTTTAAATTCTGACCTGTCTCTAAAAACCTTCGGTTTGAAGAAATGAAAATAAACCTTAGAATGATTATTCTTTTTGTAAACAGTATATGCCTCAAGGTCTTGTGTTGGGCTATTATGGGAGGGGGAGCGTCGCTCTAGGGCTTCACCACGCTAATCTGCTGCACGAGTTCTTCTCGACCCCCAGAGCAACCGCACCCTATCCTCGATGTGGGTGCTTGCTGCCACCTGTCGACATAGCAGGCGAGGATGGTTTCTCTTGTGGAGTTTTGATGCAGAGTGGATGTGGGGTGGTGATGCTGGAGTGCACCTTATGGCCTTTGAGATCTTATTTCTCAGGGTTTTCCCCTCTCGATTAAACCAGGCCTATGTATGACAAAATGATATACGCCCTCCTTTTCTCGCCCACAAAAAAAAAAGGGACACCTATGGGAGGTGCTTGACATTCCATTGATTTTCTTTTTTGAGCCATCAATGAGGTATTATGGTCACTAAACATTGATTCGGTTAATCTATGATGTTAAGTGCGATTGAATAATGAAGAATTTGATGCGATTGTTTTGAGTACTCTCTAGATTAAGGCCCATAGTGTGTACTCTAATTTCTAACATTATTTGACTTCTTGGTCCTACCACATTGATAAGCTCTTGATATGGTTTGCCCTATTTTGAACATGTGCAACCCTATATTTTAATTTCAATATTTTGGTTTGTAGCTAGTATAACTTTTTTTCATCATGGTTTAAACTGATGATGGGTAGAATGGATCTACGATCGTGGTGTGCTAGCACCTTTATTGTACACCTAGACCTTAGTAGGAATGGAGTAAGTCGGAAGATGGATCTAAGAAGATACTCATTGCTTTTTTCGTTCATAGATAGTAGACAAGGATGGTAGCTACTACTTTGCAGTAAACTGACTCCTCAGAAGCCTCTTTCTCTTTTCAGTAATGGAGGAACGCCATGTTAAAGTAGATGATGCGGAAGCGTAGAGAGAGAGAGAGAGAGAGAGAGAGAGAGAGAGAGAGAGAGTCTCGTGAACCAATCAACCTTGGCAATGAATAACTGATACTATATACAAGGGGGGCAAGGGGTCACATATATACCCACCTCAATAAATTGCTCTACCTAGACTTCTACAAATAAGTAGAATAAATATCTAAAAGCCAAAATAAATAATGGGATCACATTGGGTAGTTCACCAAAGATGCTAGAACTCTTAACACCCTCTCTGCAGCTCATAGTGGACATAAATGGTGAGACCAAGTTGATGTATAAGCTACCATGGACACCCCAGTAGACACCTCGGATTTGCTACCCTCAACTTTGTACCTTGGAAGAATGCCATCTTGAGTATCGATTACCTTTTAAAAAATTTGAACTGTAGACAACACTACATCCAAGAATCGCCATTCGTGAACTATGAACACATTACGTCCAAAATACTTCCAGATAATGAACTGTGGAACACATCTTGTCCACAATTTGACCAACAACAATGGATTGGTGCACTCATCCATGGTGTTGTAGATACATCCGATTAATTTCTTGCCAGATTCATGTGCCCTTGAACTCGGACCCATGGATTCAAACATCGATAACTTGAACTCCATAACAAGGGTCCAAATCAATTACAGGGAGCAATGCTTGCCCCTCTCTGTGACTCACCAGACTCTCTCTGACTGAAGCTGGTGGCGACAATGATCTCCATGTGACTAGAAGGCGGGAATCTTTGCCAGTGTAGACTCCACTACACCAATAGCCTCTTTGCTATTCTTCCTTGAGTCACTATCACTTCTTTCCTCACGATGCTTGCTTTTGACTTTGTCCTTTGTAGAACCTCTGTCTTTGCCTTTGGATCTACAATCTATAGACAAATGAGCTCACTTTTCATAATTGTAACAGTGGCTCTTGCTCTTCTTTCTAGAATACGAAGCAGCAAGTGCTTCCACACCTTTCTTAGAAATTTGAATTTTGCCTTGAGTTAACGGTTCCTTCTCAATGGGAAAAGAGCTAAGATTATCAAATTCCAACTTTTCCTTTGTGATTTGTAAGCGAAGTGTTCTAGACACCGTTTCATATGCCTCATGCAACTTCGTGAGAACCAAAGCAGCTAAGTGAGTACTCGTCATTGCACTTTTCATAGCCGATAGTTGATCATGAATAACTTTAGCCTTCATAAGGAATGATTGCATGGAACTTCTGGGTGGAAACTGGATGGCAAATAACTGTTCATAACGTGTGACTGCTCGCATCGTCGAATCTCGATAAAAAATTCCAGCGAGCTTGAACCACATTTCATTGGTAGAGCATGGACATAGGGTAGTGTTCAATTGCATTCTTTTTGGTGGGTCTTGCTCAGTTTTACCATTCGCTCGGTAAATTTTGCTCAGTGTATTGTGAGACTCACTCTAATGTAGCATTATAAGCATTGACAAGGTTCATACTATCCTTAAGCTGTATTCCTTGCATCCATTTAACATCTTCAAAAGGATAAGTTTTGAACTTAATAAGATACCATTGGATAATCTTACCATGTCGTAGTACCTTGTCTTCATGCCAAAGGATATCTTTGGGTTGTAGCACCTCTTCTTGGTCTTCAACTTCGGGAGGGTCTTCAATAATTGGTTCACTTGGTGGATCTCCTTTGTAGGGCTTAAGTAGGCTCACATGAAAAGCATTGTGTACGAACCAATGGTTGGGTAACTTGAGTTGGTAGGCCGTCTCATTGATAGGCTTCTAAATTTGGAAAGGACCATAGTATTTTTTTGCTAGCTTAGCATAATACTTTTAATGGCCCGTTGGATTTTTGCTCGTTGTTTGCCTTAATCAAGCCTTAGGAAACTTAAGTAAGACCCAATCATTTTCTTTAAACATTAAGGCCCTTCTGTGCTTGTTAGCAGCAGCTTTTTGCCTTTGTTGAGAGATGGATATAGCCTTCTTAATCTTTTGAAAAGATTCTTGTAGGTCACGGATATACTCATCGGCAACGAAGATCTTCCCATGTACTTTGAGTAGCAAGGGGATTTTAGGTCTTTCCTCAATGATCTCAAAAGGTGCTTTTCTCGTAGAAGTATGTACAATATTATTGTAGGCATACTCTACAAGAGGTAAGTACTTTTTCCATTGTGAGCGTTGATCTAGTTCGGTAACATAAGTCTTGAGTAGATCGAGTATCGTAAGATTGGCTGTCTCACTTTGGCCATCCGTTTGTGGGTGATAGGCCGAAGAGAGATTCAATCTTGTTCCTAGATTTTCAAAGGGACCTTTCCAAAAATCATTGGTCATTCTAGGATCTTTATTTGACACGATGGATGTTGGCAATCCATGGTGTTTGGAAATTTGAGCTATGAAGAGAGTTTCCATTAGGTGTTCCTTAATAGTCTTTTTGACAGGAATAAAGTGTGCTTGCTTGCTAAACTTGTCATTGTCCATATTCCCGTATTTCCATGGATAGACTTGGGCAATCCAAAGATTAAATCCATGGATATACTCTCCCATGGTGTATTTGAAATAGGCAATGGCTGGAGTAATCCAAGTTGCTTCCCTCTATCATACTTGGTCTTTTGGCATACTACACATTTTGAAACATACTCTTGTATGTCCACTTTCATGGTAGGCCAATAGAAATACGTCTCTACTCCTCGAAGAGTAGGTTGAATACCTCTATGCCCCGCATAGGGAGGAGCATGGGATTCATACACAACTTTCTAACGAAGGGAATGGGTAACACATAGCCTATTGCCGTGGAGAAGATAACCATCCTGCAAGGTGAATGGTTCCTCTTTTTTTCCCAAAGCAAGGGCTGACATTATGTCTGTAAAGTCAGGGTCAGTAGCATACTTACCTATCATAGAAGATAGACCATTGTGAGTAGCTATAGACACCGCATTAACTTTTGGTTAACTTTTGGTCAACGTGAAAGTGCATCGGCCACTTGATTGTGCTTACCAGCAATGTGAGCAATATGAAAATTCAATTGCGAAAGAAAATTTTCCCACCTCAATTGTTTGTCGGAGAGCTTGGTTTGCGTCATGAAATACTTGAGACTTTGGTGATCGGTTCGTAGAATGAATGGATTCCCCAATAAGTAGTGCTTCCATGTGTCTAGGGTATGTAGAAAAGCTAAAAGCTCTTTCTCATAAATTCCCAAGACTCGTTCATCAGTATTGAGCATTCGGCTCTTATATGCTATGGCATGCCCTTTCTGAAGCAAAATTGCTCCAAGGCAATCACCACAAGCATCACATTGGACCTCAAATGGTTTTGAGAGATCGGAAAGCATGAGGACCGGTTGAGAGGTAAGCTTCTCCTTGAGCTTGTCAAAAGCATTTTTCTCCTTAGTAGTCCATACATACTTAACGTTCTTCATAGTTAAGTCATGTAGTGGTCAAGGTACTTGAGAGAATTTTGCTATGAAGCATCTATAGTATACGCACATACCAATAAAGCTTCTTAGCTCATGTAGATTCCTTGGGTTAGGCCATGTTTTTATTACCTCTAACTTTGATGGATCCATATGGGTACCATCTTGAGAGATAATTTGACCTAGGTATTAAATCTCTTGAAGGAAAAATTCTCTTTTCTTTTGGTTGAGAAAAGGCTTATTCTCCCTCAATGCTTGAAAAATCACTTGGAGATGTTTCTTATGTTCCTCCAAAGACTTGGAGTAGATGATGATATCATCAAAGAACACTCCAGTGAATTTGCGGTAAGGTCTAAAATTTTTCTCCATTAGACGATTGAATGTAGCTGGTGCATTATTCAAGCCAAAAGGCATGACTAGATATTCATAAAGACCAAATGTTATGCAAAACGTGGTCTTTAGGATACTTCATCCACTATCCTTATTTGATGATAGCCACTTTTAAGGTCAATCCTACTGAAGTAGGTAGAACCTTGTAGCTTATCAAACAAATCTTCTACCCGAGGCATGCGAAATCTATTTTTGATAGTGATATGGTTTAGTGCTCGATAGTCCACACACATACGATATGTACCATCTTTCTTTTGTACTAAAAGGATTGGAGAACAAAAGGGAAAGGAACTAGGCGTCACCATCCCTTTGTTTATCAATTCCTGTACTTGCCTCATGATTTCCTCTTGTTGAGCTTGAGAGACTCGATAAGGAGGCTTGTTAGGTGGTGAGCTTCCTAGAAGAAGCTCAATACGATGGTCATCATTCCCTCGATTTGGAGGTAAGTCCATAGGGATATCATCGATGAACACATCTTGGAATCTTTTTAGAAAATTAGACAAGTCTAACTCTTCTCGATTCCTACCATTTACATTTGATAAAAAATTAGGATCTTTTAGAGATCTTTGACAAAAATCATGTACGCAGAAACCGAGCTCTTCATTGATTTTTCAAAAGGATGAGAATTTATAAGTGGAACGGTGGAACCACGCTCACTAGCATCTATATACATATTCTTTCCCCTGTAGGTGAAGTAGATTCTCCTTTCAGGGAACTTCATATTGGCAGCCATGCGATCAAACCATGGCGCTCCTAGAATAGCATCTCATGTTGGAGAGGAGACATGGAAAAGTCTTCTTTGTCGACATAGCTTTGGACGTGAAGCCTCAACTTCCCAATCAAGGGAGTAATGGAGGCTTGCTGTGCCTTGAAAGCTGTGTCAGCCATTACCATATCTCCCATCTCGAAAGCTTGAATGCCCAACTTGGTGGTCAAATCCGTTGATATGAAGTTGTGAGTAGAGCCAGGGTTAAACAAGATGAAGGCATCATGCTCTCTTACCTTTCCCCAAGCATAGGAAAGTGATGATCCTGCAATGAACATCTACTTTTGGAGGTTCGATGGTGGAAGCCCTAGGAGTCTCATTGCGAGCATTCTTTTTGGGGCAAGAATGATAGCCATGTCCTTGCTCCCCACATTTGAAGCACTTATGGTCCTTGCGAAAAGCTTCAAGATCTTCAGGAGAGAGTTTGCTTTTGCCTTTGTAAACTCCCTTCTCCTTGGACCGATTTTTGTTACAGTTGTTGTTGTTGGAAGTTCCTTGGGAAGAATTTTAAGCATTGGTTTTTGCCTTTGCATCATTTTTATCTTTGTTTTCCATGGGGTTGACATTCCGTCTAGCCCCTTGATGGAAATTGATGCGTGAAGCAACCATGGTGTGATGAATTACCACTGATAGAACCAAGCCATTGAGAGTTGATGTATTCGGCCATATCTTCAGGTAATCCCGCACAAAATTGCTGCCTTTGCTCGGCAAAGTCTATCTTTTGAAAGACAGTAGCCTCGAGATGTAAATCCCAAAACTTGTCTACATACTTGTGGATAGACTCATGAGAGAGAAGCTTCAAGCTACACCATTCAGTAAGCACTTTGTCCTTTGCATCGCTTGCAAGGAATTGCTTCATGATGGAAACTCATAGAGTTTTCCATGTCTTTGGGGCTTCGCCGTTGCCGCGAAGGCTAGGTTACCATTGATGAGCTGATTTTTGGAAGTGCATAGCTACATGGTGCAGCTTGGAGGACTCCGTGAAGCCCTTGTCTCCAAAGGCCGCATCAAATTGTTGGATGAAGGCCAACACTTTGTCGGTAGCACCAAAGGTGCCATCATAGGTGAGAAAATAGATACTCTTTCCTCCCTCCTTGAACTTCTTTAGCTTTTGTGACCTTCGCCATGCGGGGTATGATTTGCGATGTCCTTCCCTCTTGTATTCTCTAGCAGAATAGCCATAGCTTTCGTCGGAAGAGGAGGAAGGTGAAGAAGAAGGAGAAGAGGGTGACCTCTTTCTTGCCATTTTCTTCCTTTGTTTCCTCTCTTCTCTTTAGGAGTGACGAGGAGAAGGACTGTGTGTTGATATTTTCCTCTTGGGAGGAGTTGGTGATTGTCTAGACCATCGTCTTCGTGGAGCCACATCTTCAGAGGAACTTAAACTTTCATTGCTTTCTTGCTCTTTGGATTCCTCCTCTCGTATGGGAGAGAGTCTTCTTTTGGGGGTCTCTTCAAGAGGCCTCCTAAGTTCTCGCTCCTCTTGGAGAGGAAGGGAAATCCCATTAGCGCGAAGTTGTTTAGTAACTTCGGCTTGCAAAGCAGGGTTTCCAATAGCTTGTTGAAACTTAGTAACGAGATTATTAACAAACATGGGGGCATCATCATTAGCACCTTCATGTGCAAAATCAAAGCTATCAATGTTCATTCTACTCTCTTGGTTATTGTCAGCCATGTTAACAAAATTTTATATATGTACTTAGTGTATGCTTTGGCAATTCAAAACCTTAGTTGCCACTCCTCTTAGCCTTTGAAAATTTGCTCTTAAGTATCTACACCCACACCTCGAAGTGGTTAATTATAGAGAGTAGTGGAGTAAGTCTAACATAGCAGAGTTGCCGAGGGCTAGCTCCTTTCGGACTTCTTATGGCTCAATAATGGTAAAGCCGTAGGCAAGTCTAAAAAGACCCCATTATTAAGTCCAAAGCTCCTGAGGTGTGCACCATATCCCACATAATGGGCTCAACAAAAATCCCAGTTCCACTTACCCTAATATGATTAACAACATCAACCATTTATAGGCTACTTAAGGACCTCTCTTCTTAAGCAAGAAAAGAGAAGCCAAATGCTTTGATACCAATGTAATGGAATTGGCCTATTAACTTGAGAGTAGCGGAGATTAATGAGAATACTTTTAAGAAATTGCTTTGTGAGCATATCGGATGAACATAATTGAAGATAGCAGCATAATCATAGCAATTAGTTAAGTTGGCATGAACAATACTTTTGCAAGAGAGAGAATTTAGAGAACATAACAACAGTTGAGGATCGGATTTATGTGGAGCCGGTCCCCCCTCCAATAGGCATTTATATTATGATTTCTCCCATCAAGAGAGACTTGTTACAATACAATCTTTGTGTTCCTTATGACCTAGGTAATGCAATGAAGATGGAAATCTTCATGTATCACAAGCATAACATAAACTTTGAAGAAAGCTTTAACTATCCCAAGCCTCAGTCCCAAGACCTCAAACACCTTCGAAGGTGGAGAGAGCTAGCAGGGAATGAGGGTAGGGAAGAGGAAGAAGAAACAATTCATAGGAGAAAGAATTAGTTCCTCACTATCATAGCTCTTCTTGCTAGCATACATAATAGCATAGTAATGAAGATGTAGAAGATAGAAAGCTTAAGCATTGAAGCATGGATCTTGGTTGGATTTGCACTCCATAGCCAAGAGTGTTGGTGTAGGCTCTCAACCTCTACTTGCTTGGAGAAGGAGAGGGAGCTCTTGCACTTTGCACAATGCATAATGAGAGTGTGTGTCAGTGTGTGTGGGAGATTATACCCCCTAAGCAACCCCCTAGCTTGCTTTGGTCGATCCCCCCTTGTAGCTCATGTTTCAAGTTCATTGGACCCCTCCAGGACTAGCCAATCACAAGCATGAGGCATTACAAGCAACAAGGATAGCCTTGGGACAAGGGTCCCCCTTTCCCTTTTGAGAGAGAGGACTTGATAAATGCAAAGACAATTAATTAAATCTCCTAAATTATCATTGGACCCCTTGGGTGGCCAACCAATAGGCTTCAAGCACACCATGAGGGTAACATGAGGAGGAACTTGACAAGTGTCCCCTTTGCTTTCTTTGTACTAGGCATACCTTGTGTGTGTGTGTGTGTGTGTGTGCGCCAGTGTGTGTGTGTTCTCTCTCATCCCCCCTCATGTAGGGCTTGCCCCCTCCTTGTAGGGATTGACATTGAAATTTTTCACACCTCAATCCACTCAACTTGGGCTTGGTTCCCACCACAAGCTTGGTCCTTAAGTCCCTCAAGCTTGGGCCGGGTTCCCACCTCAAGTACAACCCTAACATCTCAAGCATGACAAGCACCTCAAGCATCCCAATCATCAAGCACCTCAAGCATCTCAATCATCAAGCACCTCAAGTACCTCAAGCACCTTAGTCATCAAGCACGACAAGGACCTCAAGCACCTCAAGCTTGGGCCGGGTTCCCACCTCAAGCACAACCCTAGCTTACCTAAGGTCAAAGGATTTTTACACTCATTATTGGAGGTCTTCAATGAAGCTGACCCTAAGGTCTTATGCTCCATTGGTCAGCCTTGCTCTTTGATAGACCATCTCTCATTTGGGCCCCTTTACCATTGGCCCCGTGTTGAGATAGATCTATAAGCACATGTCTATTTCTTAAACCCTTGTTCCCGTTTATTCTCCCACATTAAATGATCAGTTTAATATGAGAAAATAATTTGGGTTGGTTATATATTAAAATTTATGAAAGTAGACGTCCTTAGATAGCCAAGTCCAAGTAGGAGACTCTCATGCACCCATGTGTAGCCGCTTTTGGGTAGACAAGTCCGCCTAGAACTCGGCCGATAACCGTTGAAATCCAGCCATCGGCCAAGGACCATCGGCTACCGACTACCGGCCATTGGACGACCGGTTTTCGATTGTCTTCCCACCGCCGTCCGAGCAATATATTTGGCAAAAAGGAATATTTTGACAAATAAAAAGTCTCGTAAGGCCTCCAAAGTTGGCCTTGAATTTTCTTTATACCATCCACGATCACAAATAAAGACGTCACCAACGTACAAAGCTGGAATCCACCAAATATATGTGCACTAATGGCTTCTCCTCATATGGAGGCCTTACAAACTGTACATCATATATTGTGGTGGCAAAACTGAGAGAAGTGGGCATTGCAAGTATATCAACAAGAACCACATAAAGCATACACATCCGCTTCCCTTTGCATGTCCTTGACCTTCAAATCTGCCTAACCACTTTGGCATGCCCCTGTGAGGACACATAGCCATGCATTGCACTCTTCATAGCATCGACCAACTTTAGCTGCACCAACGTGTTTAAAATTACCACAAGTATATGGGATTAAAGATGTGCAATCTAGGGTCCCTACACCATCTTTTTGGGGCACCCTCAATATTCATGCATTGTTCTTGTTGTTGTGTGGAATTTTATCACATCCATACTATCTTATAGTAGTCTTTTGTGCTTAAGAATCTATCTAGAGTTTAGTAATCCTACTTTTCTTCCCGTCTCTTTGAAAATTTTTTGAATGGGCGTGGGACATCAATATTCTAAGGTTTTTTGCAAGTCCATGCATTTGTCACTGGTTATACGACCCTTCTTTTAACATTTCTCGTTCGGCTTTCTGTTCGCTTTACATTTTTGCTCAGAAGGTGTGATTCCTCTCGACTCTCTTGCGACCTAGGTCAATCGTCAAAGCATATGACACAAGTAACCATGCAAAAATGGAACAAGCATTAGGATGAAAGCACAATGGGAGTCCCTTGTCTAGAAGTAACAATCCATAACCAGATCATGAGCTAACCTGCTTACCTAACCCAAAGTCCTAAAGCTTCACACTGAACCAATGTCACGTGCATGAATGCAACATTTATGTCAATAGCAGCATCCACATTGGTGTTGATCATGTAGAACATTCTCTAGGTTCCTATCAAGGTACAAGACATAAGTCAATATTTACACATTACAGTCCTCAACTGGACACAAACCGGCGTCACAACAAGAGTTACAAATGGGTCAAAATATCAACCCGGCATTACCGTTGTCATCCACCCAATGTTGGTCTAAGCGGAGTGGTGTCACAGGGACTGAACAAAGAATCAAAGCAACTTACATTAATGCTCCCATGAACCCAATGTTGGTGTCACATGCTCCAAGAGCTCATCGCTCAAAAGACGACAACGACGAAGGAAACCACAGCACTAATCAAAGGATGGAAATCATTCAGAATTTTACATGGTGGTCATCATATTATATTAGCCAAAGACTAAAGTCACATCATGAGTTGGAAAATTTCCCGAGCCACCCAATTTGAAAAGCGTCGAATGAATCCAGGTGCTTTTCCATGGCTTTTGCTGTGAATGCTTTTCCGTCAGTGTCTGCTTTTCATGCTTTTTTTCGGTTCGCACTTCTTACGCTTATATGCTTTTGCATTACGGGCTTTTGGGCAGGATCCCCTTAGTAGAAAAGCCCGAAGCCAAGGAGTAGGAGTAGGAGTTTGAGAGCAAGCCGTAGAGTGGTAGCAAGGTACAATATTACATTTTGCAATAGTACTAGAGTTGAGGCAGATGAAACTAAAGCAATTCAAAAACAAAACGATGATGAGATCAAGCTCCTCAAAGAGAAATTGGCTAAAGCATAGGAAAAGCTGGTAGCCCAAAGCGCAACAAATTCCCTTGGATTATATTTGAAAGATATGGCCATTAGTGCCATAAGGGCTCAACCAATAGTAGTGGAAGTTCCTCCAACAACTAGTAAAGAGAAAGTGAGCATGAACCTTTCCCTTGTAGATCTACCAAGCACGTCTGCAGAGACATCGTTACATGATTTTGATGACACCGAAAATAAAACAGATGCCAGGGAGGAGATTCAAAAATGGGTCTCAGAATTGTGTGACCCCTCACACAAAGAATATATGCAATATGAACTCAAGGTACTGGAGTCGGCAACACTTCTGCTGATGATCACTCCTGATTAAGTCGTCAAAAACCATGGGCATGAAATGATATCCCTTCCACTGATGAAGTAAGAATAACTTTTATGGAAGAGAAAGACGCTGCCGACACTAGAGCCCAATCATCAAGGGGATTACAGAGGTGTGCCCGTAACAACAAAACATGCATTGACTATCCTCAAAAATCAACCATTATGGAGGAAGAAGTGGTTTGAGAAGCACCCCACACGATGAAATATACTATAGAAATGCACCCTAATATCTCAAAATCGACCCGACCTTCTCTCCTATCAATAGGCAGAGGTCCGGGGATAATTTCAATACCTGGCAAAGCAAAAGACCAGCGGTGCTGAACTACCCAATGCTCACAAAGCCAACATGTAACTTCCCTCCATCAAAAAGGTATATGATCAACATTCTACAAGGAGTCATCAGCCATATGATTCCTTTATTTGCCAGATGAAGGATGTTCCAGATTTGACGTGTCAAATGCTGGTGAAAATTGCCAAAATGATCATCATCTGCATCACAACATTTGGAGACATAGAAATAGCGGAACATCCTTGGCATTTACTCCTAGAAGAGGACAAAGGGCTATGTTGGAACCTGGAGACAAAAATTTCGAGCCGGAATATCATCATGGGGTTGTATGTCCATGTCATGTTCTTGCCCTCTCACTACATGCAAGCATTTGAACAGGAATTCATGACCGGGTTCTTGAACTCGATTCATCAATTGTCAAGCCCATGACAAAGAATATGCTTGCTCTCCATATTGCTTATCAGAGCACTTTAAGTAACAATACCTTTAGAGAGCTGGCAAAAAAGTAGAAATTGAAGCAAGGGCAAAAAAAGTCAAGCTACTAATTGGTACTCTTGAGAAGTGTACACTAAACTACTGAAGAAGGATACATTCAACTCCGTCCAGCAGCTGCCCACGCACATCAAAGACACTGTGAAGCAGACCAAAACAGTTTGCACGAGGATGTGCAAAGACTACGAAGTGAGGAATGTTGGCACTCAAGCCAGACAAGCGCCCTTTGAGTCGACCCCTCCTTCCATGAGCCCCAAAATTTTGATGTATCTTCATTATTTTTTCAAAAAGCCTTGTAATATTTGATAATCTTTGATTATAGGCAATCTCTGAAAAACTGGATCGTAAAGTCTGTAATGGAGTCTGAGTCTTGTAAAGTTGGCCACAACCAAGAGAGTCCTAGGTGTTAATTCTATTTTATAAAATGAGAAAAGGACCCCTTATCATTATCAAGTTTGAAGAGTTTTGAAGCGTACGACTGAGAGCGACTACTCTCATGCAACTTGTAATCTTCATATTTTAAGCTCTGGTAATCACATTTTGATTTTGAAACTTGTGTTGTGTTCCTTGTCCATTGCTCTTTCATTCAAGTATATTCATTGTTGATTCTGCTATAATTTGTGACTATGCGTTAGCATGATAATCTATTGTTTTGAGTGGGCTAGTGACTGTTTTTTGACAATCCGACCATAGGAGAGTGTTCCTAGACCCTAGGACGGCCTTTCTGGTATGTTCTGTTGCAATTTCCAGGACGTTGATCATGATGGATTGTGATTTTTCTACCCCTCGGATTGCGACCAAACTTGGTAGGTTAGTGTCTTAGGTCTCCTCCCAAAGTTCTGTAGCATTTGGACATCGTTCGAGTGTCGAAATGGGTTGATAAGTGAGTGCAATGACATAGGACATATGCAGGTTGTCAGATCCGAGATCGATAGATTTGCATGTGCTAGAGATATTGACGTTTCAAAGGTTCACTTTTTGAGGTTGACACCCTCAAAGAGTTTTCGTACCCCATCCGAGCCACTTCCCTGAGTATTGATATTATGCTAGTGCCAGAAAGCTATGCTATAGAAGTTCGTCGTAGCGACCCGCTAACAGTCAAGCTCGAAAGTCGACGAGGCTTCCGTCCTAAAACCTGCACCAAAATCATTTGGCAAGTCCGTGCATTTGTCATTGGTTACGACCCTTCTTTTAACATTTCTCTTTCGGCTTTATGTTCGCTTGAGATTTTTGCTCGGAATGTGTGATTCCTCTCGACTCTCTTGCGACCTAGGTCAATCGTCAAAGCATATGACACAAGTAACCATGCAAAAATGGAACAAGCATTAGGATGAAAGAACAATGGCAGTCCCTTGTCTAGAAGTAACAATCCATAACCAGATCATGAGCTAACCTACTTACCTAACCCAAAGTCCTAAAGCTTCGCACCGAACCAATGTTCACCTGCATGAATGCAACATCTATGCCAATAGGAGCATCCACATTGGTGTTGGTCACGTTGAACATTCTCTAGGTTCCTATCAAGGTACCAGACATAAGTCAATATTTTCACATCACGGCCCTCAACTGGACACAAACCGGCGTCTCATCAAGAGTTACAAGTGGGCCAAAATATCAACCCACCAGGATACTGGCATTACGGTTGTCATCGACCCAATGTTGGTGTAAGCGGAGTGGTGTCACAGGGACTGAACGAAGAATCAAATTAATGCTCCCGTGAACCCAATATTGGTGTCTATGAAGTGGTGTCACATGCTCCAAGAGCTCATCCCTCATCAAAGGAAACCAAAGCACTAATCAAAGGATGGAGATCATTCAGAATTATACATTTGATATGGTGGTCAATGGTCATCGTATTATATTAGCCAAAGACTAAAGTCACATCATGAGTTGCAAAATTTCCCGAGCCACCCAATTTGGAAAGCGTCGAATGAATCCAGGTGCTTTTCCGTGGCTTTTGCTGTGAATGCTTTTCCGTCAATGTCTGCTTTTCATGCTTTTTTTCAGTTCGCGCTTCTTACGCTTATATGCTTTTGCGATACGAGCTTTTGGGCAGGATCCCCTTAGTAGAAAAGCCCGAAGCCAGGGAGGAGGAGTAGGAGTTTGAGAGCAAGCTGTAGAGTGGTAGCAAGGGACTACTAGAGCTGAGGCAGATGAAACTCCTACTCAAGGACCTCACTCCCAATGGCGTCGTCAAGCTTTTACCACAAAATCCCCAAGACTTGTGGTCTGCTTACAACTTAATAGCAAAGGGGGATCGTCTCTCGGCACCCACAAACAGAAAGGTGCAACGAGATCAGAGAGCCTCCGGGAATAGCTCATGTTATAGAGAAGCGCCTGCAAGGCGTTTGCACACAACACTAAAGGTCGAAGTCGACTCCAGCGATTATGACAATGTGGCCAACGTTTTACACGTCCGTGGTAAAACTGTGGATAAACATGAATTTGTCAAGGTAGGAGCTTATCATACCTTGGATATTGAGCAACAAAGGCCTTTTTCTCTACAAAAGGATGCCTGGGACACCATAGCCATCAGCATCTTGAACGCGGCATGTGATCCCACTTCAGCTGCCATTCAAGAGGGCTTTGAAAGTGTAACCACACACAAAGCAAAGATTGTCAGTACTCCCATCCCTCAAAAACACCAAAAACATCCCTCCAAAATTATGGATACGAAAGCCGCCACCACAGATCAGGCCAAGGTCTTGAATGAATTCTTCAGTATGCTCTCAAAAGACCCATCAAGAGTTGTATATGGACCGCGAGAAGTTGATGTCGCTCATGACCTTCTCGCCATTCAGGCGTTGCTTCTTACCGAAGAGCTTTTCCAAAATGCAAATGTTGGAACCCGAAAGAAGTATGCAAATTTGGTACATTCGATCAAAGAAAATCGAGGGGAGGTTCATATCTTTTCATCCATGCAGGTGTCTGGAGAGAAGCTAGGTCAACTTTCAGGAATAGCAGCAATTCTAAGGTTCCCATTGCCTGATCTTGAAGACATGGATTTGTGAACAGTACTTGTACTATACAATCGGCGATTGGTGTCAATAATTCCACTGTATGGGTTTGATGACTCCAACACTACAAATCTGGCGGTGGAGCAAGCTGGGTCGCATATTTGGAGCCAAATTAGAGGAGGCAAGCAAATGGGAAGCTCCTAGAGAAGCAAACTCCAAGAAGTCCACATCTATAAGCCAGCCCTTTGTCAAAAATCTTGCATACACATATCGTTTTGTATAACGGTGAGGCTAGTTCAAGGGTTCCAATTTGTAATTTTCTACACGAATTTAAGTCAAGCATTCTATGTAGTTTGAACCTAGGAGGCCATTAAGATGCCTGCCAATTAGTAAGCCTTAGGTAGAAAAACCAAATTGTAAGTGTGGCCCTTTTGCAAGCAAATTGCACTAAGTTTGCATCACTAATGGTGCATTATCTACACACTCTTGTGGCGCAATAAATGCTCTTTGAGCTTATCAAGAAATCCAATGTCATTTCACAACCTGATTTGTTTCCTAGCAAAAAATATGCATGAGTTCTCCCTTTGGGCCCTTGGGAGGTTTGCTTCAGATCTCAAAACATTTCCAAGCTATGGGTAGAGTCTAGAGGTGTTGCATTTTCATACTAAAGTTGGAAATTGTGTGCTTTGTTGGTCCTGCATATAACAAGGACTATGTGATTGATAAGTTTTAAAATTGGTAAAAAAACCCGGTAAAAAACGCAACGTTTTGGACACATCTCCATTGATTAACTAGTTGTGACTTTTCATTCTAACAATTGCTCTTGCAGACAACCGCACGAAGCCTCATTTGTGGATCTCTAGTCTCTCTCTCTCTCTCTCTCTCTCTCTCTCTCTCTCTTCCCCCAAAAGAAGGGCGCTCGGTACCCTTTTGTATAACATAATCAAAATTACAAGCCCGAAGGCATTACATCAGCCCGTAAGCACACCAAATACAACGGATTTGATATATTCAAGAACCGCAAACCATAGGGGAAAACCTAATAGTGATACAGAGTTACAAAAGATGGGCAACACATCAAAAGCTAGGAACAAGGGAGATAATGGAAGAACCTAGGAGAGAGCTGAAGCGGAAGAGTTGATGGCCTCTCTCAGCCCCCTTCACTTTTTCACTTTTCCTCCACGCGGTTCACACTAGGCGGCGGTAGATTTGCGAAGACTAGGTTCTTCCGCCGGTTCAGTCTGAACCCAACGAAAACCCCACCAAAGAATCTCCAATATCCAAGTCCAGCTCTCCAAAGCCACACATCGCATCCTAACAGAATAAGAATCACCACTGCATAACCACCCTGCATCAATATCCAGGAGAGAGAAACCTCAAACCATCCATGCCATCTATCAATGGGGCTATGGGTGTCTTCAACTTGCAAAACATAAACATAAAGAGCAAGCCAAAGGCGAGGCTTACCCACCTGCACCACCAAACCCATCCAACCACCATAGGCCCAACAAGCATCAGCCTAAAGAGCAAGCCAAAGACGAGGCATAACCCACCTGTACCACCAACCCTCCAAAACCACCATCAAACCCACCCAGCAACCATAGGCCCAACAAATAGGATAAAAACAACAATAACAGGCAACAAGCAGACACACAAACACATGCATCACAGACAAAACAAACAAAGCCCAAGCATACTGGAAAACAACAAGCAGCAAACAAGAAACCTAAAGCTAAAACTTGCCTGAAAAGGTAACCATACAACCACATCTTAAAAATTAGGAAAGTTATAAAAGAGAAAGAGAGAAAACGAGAGAGCAAGAGAAATGGAGAGGGTAGAAGTTATGAAAGACTTCATTGTGAAGGTAGAGAGAGAGAGAGAGAGAGAGAGAGAGAGAGAGAGAGACCTTGTACAAACAATTACCATGCATGTCCATTTCTTGAGTTTAGTCACTACTTCATACGTTAGAGAAGAAGTAAAGCAAAAACTAATTCTTATGGTACCTCAGATGGTCCAATAGCTTTGTTCAACACCATGGCAGAGTGGTTTGAAACTTCAAACTTCCAAGTTCAATGTTGGTCGAGGAAATGATAACCTGCTTAGGCTATGCGCAACGAAAATCTACTTACCCACTCACTCAGAAAAGAAGGAGGTGTAAAGCTAATGATTTACTCTTACTTGATATCTTACTCAGTAATGTTCTACTGTAAAGGAAGCCATTGCTATTCGCACATATTAAACATTTGCTGTTAGGAAATATTGAAATGGAAACTAAGTGAGCTCAAAATAATGAGCTCACGTTTAAGTAATGCTTCTCTTGCTCAAAGTATCTTACTCTATTTTGCTTCAAAGGTGTCGTAAAACAGGCATGTGCACCATGCTATGAAGATGGACTTCTTTTCAAACCTAATAAATTTTAAGGGCGTCTGTCATCGATTTCAACTAGAGTAACGATGTTGTAAATGTGCCATCGGCGGGCCTATCTTAACTGCACAGGTCACCATGCCTGCAAAAGGATTCTTCCTTCAAATCAGCCCTTGGGTATATTACATCCCAAGTCCCCAAGCGAAAAAACATTAAAGCCCAGTTCAATCCATGTTTAGGGTATAGCCTTAGCCTAATCTAGTTAGGTTTCCTTAGTTAGGTTTCCTTTGTGATCTAGTTAGACTATGAGTTAATTAGGTCTCAACCAGATAGTGGTAGATAGCCCACTAACTTATTCAAATAGACAAGTTAGCCTAACTAGCATAACTAACTTGATTACAATTAGTTCTAAGTTCAATTGTAGGGCCATGTGCCCATATCATATTGTATATCTTCAAGAAATACCAAATTTAAGCATTTATAAGCATGGAGTGTCTATCTCATTGAATGTGGAGAGAGAGAGAGAGAGAGAGAGAGAGAGAGAGAGTTCTATTATTGTCCTCGGAGGTCAAATATGACCTATGGTACCAAATGAACATGTCACGTGATGTGAGTGGAGGTCATAAGTGACTCTCGATGCTCAAAAATGGCTAAAATGAGCGTCGCAATAGAGAGTCCACACATCGTGGTTGGGAGAGGAAGGTATTTAGGGAGAGCTCATGGCTGAATATATGGGGAAAAGAGGACTTAATGGGGTCAAAAGCTGAGCACTCAAGTAGTGTGTGGTACTCACTCTCTCGTACTTGACGAGGGCATAAGGTGCAAAGTCGATGAGACTCCTTGCCAATGCCCCAATGTCCTGTCTCGCAACGTAGAGAATGGGACCTAAAACGAATGGAGGCAATGGTGAGGATTGCACTCAACGGGATGGGCTCAAGGATGTAGGGATGGGTTTGGTTACCTCGTTCAGAGAAGAAGAGAGATTTTTAGTTTGGGGCAATGTGTGTGGTGTAATGGCTGAACCTGCGCACATTTGTCATTCTTTTCAGCCCATTCACTTATCTTCATCTCCATGATACATCCAAATAACTTTGCCATCAAAGAACCAATCATTACAGTGTGATAGTTGTTCACATTGTTTACATCTCCTCCTTTGTGCAAAGGTTTGATTCAATTGACACTCCAATCATGAGGCATGCCATGCTCAAGTGCAAGGTTAAACATATCGTATATCCAATATCGTGTTTTCTTCCTTTTCCATTTAATCATTTTAGCCTTGACACCTTGAAGGTCCCGTGCCTTGCGAGTAGCAAGTTTCTCAAGCGCACGGCATACATCTTCAATGGTAAAGAAGGGAGGCATAAACGAAAGGGAGCTACAACACTCCATCTTATCAACATTGGGTTGCTCATAGAGATTCTTGCAATGCATATACATATCCTCAAGAGTCAAGTCATCAAAGCTCTCAACACACTTGCCTTTTAGATTTCACCAAAACTTGCCACATGCATGTGCTTTCTCTTGCGCTAAAAGATTTTTTTTTTTTGACTTCCCACCTTCTCCGCTTTTTTTGAACAAGTGCTTTGTATGTGTGTGAACGTTCCAAGTAAACTTCCTTGTCTTTGCTTGCATCCAACCTTAGCAAGTGTTTTTGGGCTTGACTACATTCCATGTCAAACCATTTCTTCTTGGTGCTACCCTTCTTAGACCTTTTGCAAGACATGTGTTTCACCAAAAAGCATTCCTTCGCACAAGAGCAAATTACTTCTTTAAAAACTTTCCACTTGCATTCTAATGTTGGGCTCTCTTGAGGCTCTGTCATGCTTAACATTTGGTCCACCATATTAGCATGTATAAGTGCTTGTTTGAAGTCTAGACGTAGGTACGAATGATTCACATCATGATTGGAAGCTACATGTTGGAGTCTTTTACCACACTTGAGGTCAATACATAAGATCCTATGATCCGATTCCAGATTCCATTCACCAAGTGTAAAGCTTTGTATGCATTCTAGAGTGGCTTTCAAAAACAACATATAGTCAATCACGCTATCACCGTTGTGCTTTCTACATGTAAAGTCATTGGTGCCTTGCCATAAAGATACACCATTTGCAATGAGCATTCCAATACTATTGCACATATATAGAAGTGGCTTTCCATAGTGATCCATTTCTTTTGCATCATTAGACCTTTGATTATACATGTATGAGTCATCCATTCTTCTTAAGACATGCGGCATGTCAACTTGTTGTGTGTCGTGTTATTTGTGCGAGCATTCATGTCTCCAAAGACAATGATTTCCCCTTGGTCCTTGTAATGAGCAATGTCTTCCTCTAGTTCAACAAAGGGTTGATCTCTATCCATATCCAAACAAGCATAAAAGTTGGAGTCATAGTGAGGAATCTAGCAACCAGCCACAAACATGACTTGACCATTTGGTGGGTTGATTTTCAGCCATAAGTAGCGTTTATACTTATCTTATTTGACAATGGAAACATCTTTCAAACCCTTTTTGATCATACATGCTACGCCTCCTTGACCTCTATGTTGCTTTGCATTTTTGGCCCACATCAAAGAATGCACATCATATTTGTCAAATACAAGAATTCGTTGCGCATCATGCTCCAATGTTTTGACAAGAAGTATCACATCAGAGTCATTGGTAAGCTCATCAATGCCAATTCCCGCATTCCATGGATACCTATTACAATTTCAAAAGCTTATTCGCAAGCGTGAGTTGGTCTCATAGATCATGTGTCCCTATTTGTTGGGTGGACTTACATCCTTCTCAAGTGATTTTTCTTCTTGAGATGACACCTTAACCTTCTTGCTTCTTTCCTCATATGCTTTGCGACGTACATTTCGTTGCATAAGAGTGCGATCCTCATATACATTACAACCTGTTCCTTTGAGGTAGATACAACTATTGTCGAGGATGATCTTTCTCTTTGCCTCATCAGCCATGGTACATACAATAGGTCTTTCTCCCGAGCGAGGGACTCCTTGTTTTTCAACTTGATGTGCAACATAAGCCATGATTCCAGACGACATGCCAAAGTATGTAGCAAAAAACTCTTCAATAGCAACAACAAGAGATTGGGGGTGTTTCCATATGGGATTTCCTCCTTGATTCCATGAATGATGATGTTTTTTTGAGTGTTTTCTGCCGTTCTTACAATTCTTGAGTGTCCACATTCTCTACATTCTTTGCTTGGACAATGGCGTGCACGATAGGAGATGTAGAAACCACGTTATCCTTACATATATCAGCCCATGATTTGGATGCATTTCTCATCTCACATACATCATGTCGTATTGTATCTATCGTTTCCTCTTTCAATACATGATCACTCTCAACTTTGCTCAAGCACTCTTTCAATACATTCATGTCAACAAGAGAGCGCTTACATTCTTGAACTTCATTCTCAAGATGCATCAAGCGTGTTGTTTGCATTTCAAGAACCGTCTTGAGGTACTCATTTTCCACAACAAGAACTCTTAAAGTGCCATTCTCCATTGCAAGTGCGTGCAGCTCTTCACCTTGCTTGTTGACGATTTCTTGTAATGAGACCAAGTAAGCCATGATCATTGCTTCCTTTGTCGTAGACGATGTGTTTGGATTAGCATCCAAATTCCTTGGAGATTTTGCATCATTTTTCATGGCAAGTGTGGATTTTCCACCCTTGCAAGTTTTGTCCGACATTGCCTTCAAGTCGGCAACAAAAATGCAAAGTTTTGACAGTTTTTTCAATTTTGAGATGCTGTTACAGCAAAGCCTTCCATTGCTCAAAAAATTTCTCTCTTTACGTCAATGCATAGAGAGCTTCATGCTCTTTGATTGAGGCTATAGATCACCTAAATCGGAGTTCAAACGAAGAGAGAGAGAGAGAGAGAGAGAGAGAGAGAGAGAGAGAAAAGTGTAGTTTCACTATTGCCAATTGTCCGAATGGCACGCAAGGAGTTCTTAAATACAACTTATTAATACGCCATCGTGCCATACAGACACGGCTTGACAATTTTTATTGAAAGTTAGGAGAGAGAGAGAGAGAGAGAGAGAGAGAGAGAGAGAGTTAAAACATCATTGACAATTGTCAAAATGGCATGCGGAGAAGTTTCAAAGACATTCAAAAATATGCCCTCGTGCCATACAACAAACTCTTGAAAGTTAGGAAAGTTATAAAAGAGAAAGAGAGAAAATGAGAGAGCAAGAGAAATGGAGAGGGTAGAAGTTATGAAAGTCTCCATTGTGAAGGGGGGGGGGGGGGGGGGGAGAGAGAGAGAGAGAGAGAGAGAGAGAGAGAGAGAGAGAGAGAGAGACTTGTACAAACAATTACCATGCATAGACCATGCATGTCCATTTCCTGAGTTTAGTCACTACTCTATACCTTAGAGAAGAAGTAAAGCAAAAACTAATTGTTATGGTACCTCAAATGGTCGAATAGCTTTGTTCAACGCCATGGCAGAGTGGTTTGAAACTTCATAATTCCAAGGTCAATGTAGGTATATTCTACTTAGCCACTCACTCAGAGAAGAAGGAGGTGTAGAGCTTACGATTTACTCTTACTTGCTATCTTTCTCAGCAATGTTCTACTATAGCAAAAGCCCTTGCTATGCGCACATCGCATCCTAACAGAATAAGAATCACCACTGCATAACCACCCTGCATCAATATCTAGGAGAGATAGAGAAACCTCAAACCATCCATGCCATCTATCAACAGGGCTATGGGTGTCTTCAACTTGCAAAACATAAACATAAAGAGCAAGCCAAAGGCGAGGCTTACCCACCTGCCCCACCAAACCCATCCAACCACCATAGGCCCAACAAGCATCAGCCTAAAGAGCAAGCCAAAGACGAGGCATAACCCACCTGTACCACCAACCCTCCAAACCCACCATCAAACCCACCCAACAACCATAGGCCCAACAAACAGGATAAAAACAACAATAACAGGCAACAAGCAGCACAAGCAGACACACAAACACATGCATCACAGACAAAACAAACAAAGCCCAAGCATACTGGAAAACAACAAGCAGCAAACAAGAAACCTAAAGCTAAAACTTGCCTGAAAAGGTAACCATACAACCACATCTTAAAAATTAGGAAAGTTATAAAAGAGAAAGAGAGAAAACGAGAGAGCAAGAGAAATGGAGAGGGAAGAAGTTATGAAAGACTTCGTTGTGAAGGTAGAGAGAGAGAGAGAGAGAGAGAGAGAGAGAGAGAGAGAGAGAGAGAGAGAGAGAGAGAGAGAGAGCGAATCTAAGATGATGCGCACTTCGAAGAGAGCCTGATGTACAAGATGCAATGGCGAAGGGGGGCAATGATGGCGGCGGTAGCGCCGTCGCCAAAGATAGAAGCGACGACAATGTTGTTGGCAGAGCTAGATGCAGGGTTGGGGACTACGCTTGGCAGGAACTGAGCAACAGGGCGGCCTGGGAAGAGGTTGAAAGATTTTTTTTTATAGAATGGAAGGTGTGAATTGAAATCATAGAAAACGGCTGGCTGAGTTGGTTAGCTTCGGATTCTACTGGCCCTGCCGTCAGAGTTCAAATCTGGAAACCATATGCTAATTTTGTTGCTATGTGTATGCCAAGCCAGGAGATGAGTTACAATCTCAGATCTCAGAAGTATGAATATACATCGCCTCGTTAACTCAATCATGCAGTGCCTTAGTGTGCCATAGCCGGATTGTGCTCATTAGCAAAGGAAAGCCGCCCTCGATCTGAGGAATGTGCACCGCTGTCACAAAGTGATGACATGGCATGACCAACCTAAACGATTGATCGAGAGGACAAGGGGTTTGAGTTAAAAACTCTAACCTAGAAGAACCTAAAGATATGGCCGAGAGGCCTAACAGAATGGGGTTGGGGTTTTTAATAAAACCTAACCCAGCCAACTCATGGACATCGGCCGAGGGGCCCTAATCCTAGAAAATAAAGTAACACTCATCTACTGCTGACATGGCACTGTACGGCATATTCTAGATTTCGCATGCTGATACTGACGTGGCAGTACTATACGAATATTCTGCATTTTGTGCTGGCTGATGCAAGGTAGATTTGCAGTGAACTTTTGGGGG
The DNA here is from genome assembly GCF_014529385.1 of Adiantum capillus-veneris. Classification (NCBI taxonomy): domain Eukaryota; kingdom Viridiplantae; phylum Streptophyta; class Polypodiopsida; order Polypodiales; family Pteridaceae; genus Adiantum; species Adiantum capillus-veneris. The sequence goes on from NC_140946.1 coordinate 29,400,290, forward strand.
CACTACTTTTGGGGATCGGTGCTTTTGGAGGTGATGCTTTTGGAACTCTGCTTTAGGCATCCCTTGTAATGTTGATAAGAGTCCTTGCCGCAGTCTTCCGAGAGCATATGGACGCAGAGTCTCGGAGAGCTAGACCTCGGGGAGTTGTACCTTTGCGAAGCAATAACAAATAAATAGTGGAAGGGGCACCAGTCTTTGGGGCCAGTGCATCTTGGCTCGGAACTCCGCAGTGCCATCTCTCTCTCTCTCTCTCTCTCTCTCTCTCTCTCTCTCTCTCTCTCTCTCTCTCTCTCTCTAAGTTCAGCCATTTGCATATTTTGTATGTGTGTTGTTGCAGTACATCTTTGACTTGGAGTGTCCAAGTCTATTATAGTGGCATCAAAGCTTAGACAATTATTCTTCTATGGAGAATCCGATCCTTTTTGCAACAAACATGGGTTCTCGTGGAGAATCCGACGGAAACGACACCCCTCCGACTGTTGGTCTGCGAAGAGATGAAGAAAGGCAAAATCCCATCGCTGGAACAGAGGAAACTAGCGGAACTAGTATTAAAACCAAAGTCGAACGATTCAAATCGGCACCAAGACGGGTTTAATACAGATACAATCTATTTCAAACAAATTTCAAACAAAACTTTCTCAAACAAAATTCAAAAGTAACTAGAAAAATCATTTGGATTTTTGTCCAAACTTTGAAAACAGTTGGCTTGTCCTTTTGCATCAAGGTAATCGTACAGTTCTGGATCTAGAGTGTCGCGTCATTCTTGTCGTGCCAAGGCATGCCCAAGAGAACATCGCAATTACCCTCATGTTGTGGAAATCGGCTTTTCCATGGTATCCTTGGATAGTCATTGGAAGAGCACCCAATGAGTGGTACCACTTTTTGAGTTTGCCCCCCGTGGCTAGCTTAGCTTCAAGTTCTCCACCCTTTGCATCATAATCAAAGTCCATCTGCTTCAGGAATTCTGGATGGATAAAATTTTCAGTAGCTCCTTGGTCGAAGAAAATCAGGGCTTTCAAGCCATTGACGTTTCCATATGCTTTACACAATTCATTTGTAATTTCAAGGTTTATGCCATAAATGTCAGCCAATGGCAAGTTTAGCTCGTTTGGCTAGAGGTGTCCTGAGGTTGTGTCGGCTGTTGACGCAAGCGTCAGCTCTGCTGGTGTCTCAATTCGAAGGGGACAACTAAAATAGTTATGCCCTGATTAAAAGCATCGAAAACATCGGCTTTCTTACAATAAAGTATCTCGTTGTTGAGGCATCAAACAAGGCCTTTGAGTTTGACTTTCACCAAAAATTCATAATATTATATCCGACCGCTGCATGGTCCATAAGCTCGTGCATGGTTTAGACTTGTTTGGACAGTCAATACTCTTGTACCGGTGATGGCAGTCCAATGGTGTATCGCTCGTACTGGTCCTCTGAGGGAATCAACTTGAAGAAAGACACTAGAAGGTAGACATCAAGGCACCTTTGGTTGTGTATTCCATGGTCTCTGTGGAAAGCATTTTCAAGTTTCCCCATTCCGTAGAATATGGCCTTCATAGAGGGAAGTCATGTAGCTACATGAAAAAATTGTCTTGAAAGCTTGCCATGTCCTTGGAGCATGCAGTTGTGTCATGATTGAACTTCACCACTGCATAGCATTATCCTTAAGAAATTGTCTTGAAAGCTTGCCATGTCCTTGGAGCATGCGGTTGTGTCATGCTTGAACTCCACCACTGCATAGCATTATCCTTAAGAAATCCCGCTGCCCGAAAATCTTGGATTCTTCCATATATTTCCCGAAGGCATAGACGTTGTCAAATTGCTGTAGAAACTGCAACGATTTCTTCCGATCTTTCACCCCAGAAAAGGTGAAAAATTTTATTGCCATGCCGCCATCTTTGAAATCCTTCGTCTGGTTAGGCACATACCCCAGGTACGGATAATAGAGTATCCACACGGGCTCTAACCATTCTATCCTAGTGGTGGTGGTAGTGGGGGAGGTGATGGCAATGCCGGTGGCAAAGGCGGTTGCACTAGATAAGGGTCAAATGGTTGCACCATGTTCCTGAAGACTCCCCCAATTGAAACAGACAACTGGGAAGGTTGCCGGTTGGAAGCTCTCGTCCTTTCGTACAGGAGGAGGTACCACCTGGGACATCAGTGGGGGTAACATGTAATTAAGAAATTTTTGGAAACTTTGTAGCATTGGGAGATTCTGCTGAGGATGGCACGAAAGTATGTCGCGAAGCTTGTCGAGAAGAACTGCAGGTACTCTGCCAAATCCATGAACGCCATTGTGCTTTGTCTATTCTAGGTAGGATCGGTATGCTTTCAGAAAAGCACACGACTGGAGCTCTGATACCACTGTAGCAGGAGAGCACCACCTGCCAGCGAAAAAGAAGAACAGACTGAACAACTTTAAGCACTTCAAATAACACTAAATTGAAAAAGATGCACGACACATGAAACTGGGAGTGGCGGAGTTCCACCCCAAGAGAGCATTAGCCTCAAACCCTGGCGCCCCTTTCGGTATTTCTTTATATTGCTTGAACTCCGTAAAACAGAGATAGTGCGGCTTTGCTCTGCTTCGCTCGTGCTCCTGTAAGGTAGCCGGAGAAGAGAGCCCACCATTCTATTTAAAGACCCAAGGCCTTAGAAAGCAGTTTACAATGAAAAGCTTCAAGTCAAAAAGCATCTGATCCTCAAAAGCTACAAGCTCGTAAAACACGAAAATCCGTACTAATGCCACATCACCCGCCTGTAGCGCAAAATGCGGGCGTCTATAAAATTGCCACGTCATTAGCCGGTGAGAACTTCTGCTTCTACTCCTTCTAAGGTTAGGCCCCTTTGGTCGGGATGTGCAGATCTGCTAGGATCTTCAATGGCTTGACACGTCAGGCAGTTTGTGACATTTGACATGTTTCCAAGCTATCAGGACACCCATCGAGCCCTTCACTTCATATAGTAGTTTGACATCGCCTTCTCGGGAGGTCGTTTCTCGGAATTCTCCAAGGTACAAAAGATAGAATCTTACTTGAAAGGAAACGCACAGACATGGTGGTCTGCACTGTTGTTGCACAGAGAAGCACCTAAGAAGTGGACAAAATTCAAGAGAATTTTCACTTTAGCATGGTTAGCAGAAGAATACGAAGAAGATGCCATCATAGCTTGGCATCATCTAAGAATGAAGAAAGAAGACACTTTGGATGACTATTGCCAGAGGTTTTGGGATACCTTTTTGCCATTGCCCTCGTTTCGGAGGATCCTCTTGAAGGACCAGATTGAGCGGTTTTGTTGTGGATTGCTAAAAGAGATTCGATGGTATTGTCTGCAAAAAGAGTCTGACTCCATTTAGAGACTTATGGGACATGCCAAGCAAGGTTTTGGTATACATGCTCGCTCATTGACCTATTCTACGGACAAGCCAGTGTCCACCTCAACAAGGAAATAGTTTCGAGGAAAAGAAAGAACCAAGAGAACCAGCTGAGAGTTTACCAGAGAGTTCCAAAGAAGTAAGGGAATCAGCTGATAGTATATCAGAGAGTTCCGAAGAAGGGAATGAGCTGATGGCTCATCAAAGAATTCCGAAGATCGAGATTGAGGTGCCACTGGACAAGGGAGGTCAGTGGGGCTACCAATAGGTCACAAGGCACAAGAAAAGAGAACAGCAAGGTAAGCTAGGTCCACCGTTAATTTGGTGAAGGGTACTTTTGGCTCTCGATGCAAAGTGGATGGAGAAGACAACCTCGCAGATTCTCTTCAATTTTAAGTTGTGTCTTGAGGCTTTTGGATTATTAGCAGTGTCTATCTGGAGAGTTATCGATGAATCAGCAGGTTGAATCTGGTGCGGTGCAGATGTACAAGAGAGGAGCCTCTCTACTCCTTTGTTAAAAATTGCCAAGATTAAATAAAGCCACTAATTTCTCCTTCAGATTTTAGGGATACTGACAGGCTGACAATATTTTGCCGAACAACTTTATGAAATATGTACGTTAAATTGGAGTTCCGTAGATCGAACATGCTCTTTCATGTGTGTATTGTTAGAGTATGTGTTGGAACGATGAAATGTTTGCATCATTTTGTTTGATCAATGATTTGAACTTAGTGCATCTAGACATATGCTAGAGATCAGCAGAATCTAGATGTGATGGCTAAGTGAATGTGTGCACCAAGATTTCTATCGGGATGAGATGACTCGATATTGTTGCCAACGCATCAAGAGTTCCGGAAGGATGAGATGGCTAGATTGAATGGTTAAAACACAGTGTCCACTATAAATTAAACGTGTGATTTTGGAATTGCATGCTCTGTGAATCTAATGCCTTGTGGGGATGGTCATGGGCATGGTTTGCTTGAAATGTGAAAAGAAAGGATATGAATCTGACAATAACGAGATTTAGTAGATCAAGACAATTGTGATAAGATTAGCGCGGTTTGGATATGACTGCTAAATAGTTACAATGGATTTGTATCCGAGACCCTCGACAGAAAAGTGATATGATCAACAGCTGATGTCGCTGTAGAAGTGCTAGATTTGTGTTGCCTGAGTACATAGAGTCAGTGTCTACTACGGAGCTAGTTGTCTGTCCTTTCGTTGTTTTTGCAGGCGTAATCATGGGTGATTATAATTCTTTCAAGACGCGGGTATGTCACAATGTGATGATGTGGCATGAACAACCTGAAGAACTGGCAAAGAGGACAAGATGTGGCAAAGGGGCTAAACAGAAGGGGGTTAGGGTTTTCAATAAAACCTAACCTGACCAACTCAAGGACACCGGGCTGAAGGACCCTAACCCTAGAAAATAAAGTATTGCGCATCTGTGGCATTTGCACCGCAAATTCCGGATTTCGCGGGCTGATCATGACGCGCAGTCTTGTACGAAAATTCTGCGTTTTGCTCTGGCTGAATCGCTAAAACTTTGGGGGCATTGCTTTTGGGGATCAGTGCTTTTGGAGCTGATGTTGTTGAGACTCTGCTTCTCTGCATCCCTTGTAATGTTTATGGCAATCTTCAGAGAGCATCTGGACGCAAAGCCTCGAAGAGCAGGGCCCTCGGGGAGTTGTACCTTTTGCGTAGCAATAATAAAGGAATACCGGAGACGGCACCAATCTTTGGGGCCAGTCTTTTGGCTGGGAACTCCGTCTTGCCGTGTTGATTGTCCTCTTTTCTCTCTCTCTCTCGTTTCATTTCATTCAAAGAGAGAGAGAGAGAGAGAGAGAGAGAGAGAGAGAGAGAGATTCAAGTTCAGTCATATGCACATTTTGTACGTGTGTTGCAGTAGATCTTTGACTTGGCGTGTTCGAGTCTACTACAACCGCAACAAAATCTTAGCTGAAGGTAAAGTCTTGCACTTGTAGAGGCACCTTGTCCACTATGCCTGATGGGTAGATTGTCCTCTGGTCTGCCAAAGTAAGTGTGAAGTGTTGCACTTGGAGAGTATTGCACCTATAGAGGCACCTTGTCCACTATGCCTAAAAGGTAGACTGTCCTCTGGTCTGCCAAAGTAAGTGTGAATGGAGCTGTCGGGTAGGCTGGAGACCTAATGCCAACATAGTGAACTTAGGGATCAGGTTAATGCCAAATCCACCATCAAGTATCTCACCAGAGAATTGTTGCCTTAAAATAGACACCGTAAGATGAAAGCTTCTATAATCGGTCAAGGGGGCAGCGGGATAGGAAATCATATAAGGCTCTAATAGCTGCACTAAGAGGTGCCCGCCACTAGGACTTGCACTCGGGTATAAAGACTGGATAAGCTCAAGGGTGTCACCTTGAAGAGTTGGATCTAGTTGAAGCATGTCATAGAGAGACACTTGTTGAAGCCTGAAAGGTATTGTTGAGGATATCTTTGGCTGTAGACTTTTCTCTTGGTGTCATCGTCTTCTCGGGTACCTTGATCTGTTGTAGGTCCGCTACATCTTCCAAGAATGCCCCATCAATGTCGGACAACAGAGAAGCTGGGTGAATGAGCCCCGATGTCGGTAAACTTTGACACACTGGTTCTCACACATACGAGATCACCCCGAGGCAAGCTTAGGCTCAGAATCCGTGAAGGCGAGACTGCAAAGCTCGACTGCAAACAGGGCATAGAATGAGACCTGTAGCCTAACATTCATCAAGACAACCCAAGCCTAACCTGTTTTGGTTTACCTAGATGACATTCTAATCCACACCTTTAAATAGGAACAACACTTAGAGATTTTACATGGATTGATCCCTGCAACTGCAATTCAAGAAATGTAAGTGCTTAGCTACTCAGCTCAGAGTCCTTGGTATCAAGGTATCTGCGGATCGTATCCAGATGGACCCAGGCAAGGTGTTAGCCATACAGAATTATCTAGCTGAAGACGCTTCAGAGATTTTTGGGGAATGCGCTTACTGGTGGATATACTCAACAACGGCAGCAGGCCATGCAAATAGACCTCAAAGATAGACTGCAAATGGGGTAGGATAAGAGACCCGCAGCTCACACCACAACTTCAACCCAAGCCTAACCAAGTAGAGGGGAGGCTTCAAAACACTACCCAAATTGCGCTTCAACAACTGAACGCTTTGCGACAATCACAACACGAGGCCGTCGCTCAGTTGATCGTTAAGCTCAAACAGCTTCTCTTGAGGGCAGATCCGACTATGTCAAATGGAATGAAGTTGTCTTTCCTTTGGCCACGAATCAGCATGATATGTCACGGCATGTCTGAGATCAAGGTCCTACAAGCTTCCATGCAGCAATTCAGATTGCCCAACGCTTTGAGGGAGCATCAAAGGATGATGGCAACCTCCCTCGTCCTACAATGCTAGATCCAAATGCCCAGCTTGCCAACTGCAGATTACTCCCGGATAGAGATGCCCGTTTGAAGTTAACTTCACAGAATGGCCCCGGAAATGGAAGGTTGCAAAGGCTGTTTCCAGGTGGAAGCATCACAGAAAGGCAATTTACATCGCCCTTTTGTTCGCACGAGCCCCGACGGAAGCAAACCCGGGAGTCGGAGGGATTTTTGTCGGCCGTCTCCGTGGAAAGAGATCTAGCTTGGTGAATGTTCACACAACAGGGAATCCAATTGTAGAAAATAATTAAATTTGATTACACTCGTCATAAAAAAAGGCAAATTGCTAAATTGTTTCTAGATTACAAACATTAAAACATAAAAACCATGGGGTAAATCTCAACCCATATTACAAGAGCTCAAGAGGAAGCTGATGATGATGACTCATCGGACATCACATCACCACATACTTGTTCTACTTTGTTCTTAACATATTTCTTGGTACAATGTTCTTGCAAGATTGTCTTGGCGATTAGCACCTGAACCAAGGTCATTTGTCACTCCTCCTTGAACACCACCTTCATAACCTCTTTGAGCTCGCTCAATTACATCCTCCGCCCTTGTAGAACGAAGAGCTTGAATTTCTACCATATAGCTTGGTGCGGTTCTTTGGCTATCTTCGAGTGAGTTGCCAACCAGTAGGTTAGCTTCGGCCTCACACACCCATCCATGTCAAAAGCATCATCGTGTTGTATACAAATATTGTGTGACACGAGGCACACTCCCACCAGATCATGCACCTGATGTTTATACATGTCAAATCTCTTTAACAAGATGTGAAACGTTGCCTTTAGCATGCCAAATGCTCGCTCCACTAGCATTCTTGTGTTGGACTGTATGAAATTTCTTGTGGGATAAGCCTTCCTTGCACCCTTTGAAAATTGAAAGGCGCCAACATAAATGGTCAAGTTGGATAAGCACACCCAAACAACAATTGCCAAGCTCACCTCTAGCACATTTCTGACCTAACTCACTACGAGTGAAGTTCAGTGAGTCATGGATTGACCCTGCCCATCCAACATCATAGTTCCATAGAGAACAATCTGCTACCACTATTAGCTACAATAAGATTGAATCAAAGCCTTTTCGGTTTAAGTAATTCGCATGGTTCTCCTTTAAGGCAATGATTGGAATATGTGAACCATCAATGACACCAACAATATAGGGTATTCCTCGGAGAGCTTCAAATTTACTAGCCAACTTTTCAAAGCAAGATGGAGAAGGCCAACGAATGTAGACATCTCTTAGACCTGATTTAATGATGGCCTTGCAAAAATCAAGGACTATTCCACATGATGTGCTCTTTGCACACCCATTCAAGTCACCTAAGACTTCCAAGTGTGTGCTAGAAGCTTATCTTAGCATAGCAATTGTTACACGTGTAGGAAGGTTGATGGTTTTGTGTATGTTGGTGACGCTTTTTGACATGAAAGGGGCCGCCTTTCCACAAATGTAATGGAAGGTGTCCTTGCTGACTCAAAGGCGTCTCTTAAACATGCTATCTAAGTAAGACTTTGGGGCTAGGCATAAGCCCAAGCTTTCCTATGCTCGTGACCTCTTCTTCTGCTAATGTTAATGTTGACCAATTAGCATATACATTGGACTAAACGCAGTCATATTTGCAAGAAGGCCACATCAACTTGGTGGGGGACATCCTTTAGAAATTTTGCAATTGCTAAATACCATAGCCAAACACAATGAAGCGCCATCTTTGTAGACATCATTTTTGTTACTTGTAAGTCTCCAAAAGCAATGTAACTTGTCAAAGAAAAGAAAAACATGTGTACACAATCTGCTCACTTTAAGAGAAATAAAATATCCATAATGACAATAAAATTAAAAAACGAGAAGATAGCCAAAAGAAATGACAGAAGATTTGAAGTCCATAGGCTTCACTAGTTAGTATCTCGTCAGTTGTTGTCATTATTAGCATGCTTTAAGAACCCAACCAAGGTGTCACGAAAGCTAGCCAAAAAATCCAAGCACTTGTTTTCTAGCACCTCTTGCTAGTTGGAGTTATCTTTCAAGTGGTCAAGAAAAGCGCGACCAGTGTCCATCATCTGTGCCAATGACTCCTCAACCTTTGGAGTAGATTGCTTGCCACTTGTGGCTTGACTTTTGATTCGGGAGGCTTTGGAGTCTTCTTCCCCTGGCAACTTAGTATTTTCCTGGGTGGTAGAGGATGCATGGCTAATAGAGTTCACAGAGGCTCTATCATGGTAGTATTCATCTACCACATCATACCATTTACATGTGTGTTTTCTATCACTTTCAAATGTAGCATTGTGTGCTTTATCCAGCCTATATTGGCCAAGTACAGAGCCCCACTTTTTGCAGCATGCCTCGTTATCTTTATCAAAGTCATGGTATGTGGAGGCCAATCATGCAACCAATTTTGCCCATAGATTGACCCCCTGCTCTTGAGGATTGTTGAATTCCTCGTGCATATACCCCCCTCCCCCCCCCCCCCCCGTCACATGGATAAGATGATCAACCCAGAAGTCCCTCCATTGGCCCTTGGATTTTTGGATGTTTTCCTCATTATCTTTGAGCTCCACAACACCCTTCCTCTTAGACACCCTCGCCTCTCTGATGGAGTTGTTGGTGTAATCTCTTGCATATCCTCACCACCCAAGTGTAAGGCTTTCTTCCCGGATGGTTTTGTACACCCTTTAGTAGATTGATGAGAGGAGGGGTTTGGGCTTGGCCACTATCTACATGCGTAGGCTTAGAGCATAGAGATGGAGCCCATGGGGGGGGGGGGGGGGGGGGGGGGGGGGGCGCTTGAATAAGAAATGAGATGAGGGTGATCGAGAAGCTAGCATGGCCGTGAAGCCATGCGGAGGCATCATGAAGGGGGTCCGTGTGAAGGAGTAGTAAGAGGGTTGGGAGAATACATTTGGGGATGCATTGTCATCAACATTTCAAAAGCATAGTTAGTTTGGGGGAGAGAGAGAGAGAGAGAGAGAGAGAGAGAGAGAGAATTATGGACACATTTGACCTTAATGAGCGGTAATTTGTAGATGAATACATTGCTAGAGCCCTCAATATGTGTGTGTGTGTGTGTGTGTGTGTGTGTGTAGAGAGAGAGAGAGAGGGGGGGTTGGGAAAGTGGGGGGGGGGGGGGGGGGGGGGGGGGGGGGGTGGGCGGGTTGCCGATGAACGTCTGCAGCATAGCTGTTTGGCACTAACATAATGTCAATACTCAGGGAAGCGACTCGGATGGGGCATGGAGACTCTTTGAGAGTGTCAACCTCAAGAAGTGAACCTACAAAACTAATCTATCATTGGCTCTAGCAAATCTACCACTCCCTACTCAGGAAAATCAGCCTACATCATGTCTCACCACTCTAGATCGTCACACCATTCGGCAATCGAACGGACTCAAAATGCAATGAAACTTTAGGAGGAGGTATAACACGCCTATGGGAACTATGCTACATAGTTTGGTTGCAATCCAACAAGGTACGAAAATCACCATCTATCATGATCAAGGTCATGAAAATTGCAATAGAACTATCTAGAAAGGTCACCCAATGGTCTAGGAACACTCTCCTATGGTTGAAAGGTTTTAAAAAAATCATTTTTGCACTCAAAAAAACAGATTTTTCGCATAGACAAACAATCGTGAACCACAACAAAATTGAGAATGATTACACTTAACTTAAAGAGCAAGAGACAAGGAACACAATGCACTTATCAAAATTTAAATTTGATTACCAAAGCTTGAGAAAAATGGATTACAATGTGCTTCAGAGTAGCCACTCTCAGTCGTACGCTCAGAGCTCTTCAACACTTTAGATAAGATACAAAAGTATGTGTTCAAACTTGATAATCTGAAATTTATACCTAGGGTTCATTAGGCCAATGACCGGCTTCCAAGGCTTTTAGCTCAGACAAAAGGATTACAACTTAAATTTTGATGTGGCTCAATAATCATGACTCCTCATTTTAAAAGGTTTTGTCAAAAACATAATATGATTACAGAAGATCTTGGCCCTTTGCTGATGTGGTTGGCTAGGAGGGTGCCCGTTGGGTATATCTGCTAACATTTCCCCCTTCTTGAACTTTGCATGCCCTCCTGCAAGCTTTGGCAGTGGCTTCATTAGTCAAAGGTTCTTTTTTCCATCATCTTTGTAATCATTCTAGAATTTTTCTCTCAAGCCACCACGTCTTTAAAAGGGTTGTTGAGGACCGCACTCTGATATGCAATGTGGCGAGCTGGTAGGTCCTTTGTGAGCGGGTTGAAAATGGTTGAGTCCATTTCAAAGAATTCGATCATGAATGCATCTTCAAATGTCTACATGTAGTGCAAGGGCAGAAACATGCTACATACATTCCCATAATGATATTCCTATTAGGGACCTCTGTCTCCAAATTCCATGCAATGCCTTGGGTGCCTTCAAGGAAAACTTTCCTTGGGTCTTCTGATGCTTCTATGTCTTCAAAAATATGTATACATGTAATAATCATCTTGGCTATTTTTGTGAGCATCTGGTAGGTTAGATCGAGAACATCCCACATATAAGTGATCACAGCCTATATGTTGTTTACCATGTATGACTCTGTAGGCTTGTACTTGTTCATTGGCTTTGAGAGCACCAAATAATTAAGCATTGATGGTCGGTGGCTTCTCCATGTGTAGTAGCTATCCCAGGATCATCGTCGAGGAATGGGACAATATGTCAGGTCGATTCTGAGATGTTGAGGTGAAAGGACATAGGGAGATAGACATGCCACTAACCACCCAACCGTACCTATATATAGGCCCTTGGCCCTCCTATATATAGCCCCGGTATCGCATGTGTATCCATCAGCCCTTGGCCAGGGCCGTGCTCTCCTATATTCCTACCCTTGGCATGACATTACTCCCCCCTTGGAGAAGCGTTTTCGTCCGCGAAAACAAAAGTGGTAGGATCTTCATAAGAACGCTAATGTTTTCTAGAGTGGTATCCTTCATGGATCCAGCTGTTTGTTTGAATGAAAACACGGTGCAGTAGGAGGTGCAATGAAATCAACAATAACATCTCGATTTTGCACATTGTTGTCCATTTGGAACCATCTAGTGTGTAGCATTTAATGGCCTAGTTGCTTGTCTGTAGCGGAAAACAGCATGAACATAGTGAGCATTTCATTAGAATAGATTCCTAATGAGATTAACAAGAGTGCTTGGGTAGAGAGAGCAACAAAAAGCATAACACCTAGTTAGATAGCATGAACAATACTTCAAAAGAGAGAGAAATTAAGCAATTGACAACAGTTGAGGACCGGATTTTCATGGAGCCGGTCCCTCCTCCAAAAGGCTTTGTATTATGGTTTCTCCCATCAAGAGAGACATTTTACAATACAATTCTTTGTGTTCCTTCAATACTAGCTAGTGCTATGAAGATGGAAACTTCATGCACTAAGCAAAACACTTATCAAACACAACATTCACGGTCTCAGACCCAAGACCTCACACACCTTCGAAGATGGTGAGAGCTAGCGGGGTATGAGAGTAGATTGAGAGGAAGAAGGAGTATTCTTACGAGAAAGATGTACATCTCCTCACATAATCACTCATATTAGCATAGCTTAGCTTAGTAACTAGCAAGGTAGAGGAGATGAGCATGCATTGAAGCTTGGCTCTTGGTTGGATTTGCATCACAAAGCCAAGAGTTGTTGGTGTAGGCATCCCTTCTCACAAGCTTGGAGTAGGTGGTAAGCTTTCCATTAAAGCTTGAGAAGGAGAGAGAGTCTTTTTTGCTTCACACATGATATTGTGTGAGTGTGTGTGTGATAATGCCTAGCAAAAATCAAACCCCTCTCTCTCTTGGTCGACCCCCTTTGCTAAATGCTCATGCTACAGCCCTATTGGACCTCCCCAGGCCTAGCCAATGAAAATTAAGTAGCATAAGTTATAGCCTTTTGACATGTGTCCCCCTTTCCCCTTTTGTGAGAGCTTTAGGTAATTAATAAATGCAACTAAACTCTCATTGTACCCCTTTGCCTCCTGGCCAATAGGAATTAGGCGAGCCATTGGGCTGTTGGATGCTCATTGGTCCCCTTGGGAGACTGTCCAATAGTCTTCTAGAGAGCTTGATTCTTATTGGTTATTTTATTAAGTGTTTTTAAATTGATTAAACTAGATTTACTCTAGCCTAGTTCTTATTGGTCCACCTCCATGGCCATCCAATAGGATTTGAGTACACCTTGTGGGCATCTAGCCTAGGGAGCTGACATGTGTCCCTCTTTCCCCTTGTGTACAAATGAAGCTTGTGAGTGTGTGTGGGTGTTTCTCTCTCATCCCCTAATTCTTGGGCTCGCCCCCTCCTATGTAGGGCTTGACAAAGACTTTTTGGGACACACACAAAGCATCCAATTCCCCTAATGTTTGACCTTTGGACACAACCTTTGAATTTTGGAACCTTAGGGTCTTTTGAGCCCATTGTTGCACATAGCTCTTTTGAAGATGGCCCCCCCTTTGGATCCCTATTTTCCCTCCTTTTGGATCCCTACTGTGGCTGGTCTGCTAGCTTAACCAATATTCTAGCTTTTTCTCCCCTGGCACTTCCCCATATTAAATGATCAATTTAACATGAGAAAATCATTTAGGAGAATTAGATATTGATTATTATGACATTACCTCTCTCTTGAAATCATAGTCGTCCTTGACTATGGGGTAGAGAAGATAAAGCATATTCATTAGTCCTTTTCGTAGCGGGTAGAGGATCCCTATTCTACCCTACGACATCATTCCAAAATGGATGACTAGTCCATTTGGCGCTTGAGAGCCTAAGCTGCCGCAAGCATGTCTGCACATTAGTCCTATCAGTCTTCCATAGTAGAGTGACAAGCTCTACTTGGTGTTCGGGAGACGTCGTCTCCACAAACTTGATCTAAGCATGCATACTACTTCATTTTTGTGCACAATAAAGAAAAAGAGAGTCTTATAAGACAAAAACTTTGTTCATTTTAAACATTTGTATTTGCTTACTCTAGGGAAGAATTGTAAGCATTGACAAGATTTATATTATCCTTTAATTGTATGCCTTGCATCCATCTAGCATCTTCAAAAGGATAATTCTTAAACTTAATAAGATATCGTCGATAGTCTTACCGTGTCTTAGTACCTTGTCTTCATGTCGGAGAATGGACTTGGGCTGCAGCACCTCTTCTTGGTCCTCGATCTCCAGTGGGTCTTCAATAGTTGGTTCTTACGGTGGCTCTCCTTTGTAAGGCTTTAGTAGGCTCACATGGAAAGCATTGTGTATGAGCCAATGGTTGGGCAACTTGAGTTGATAGGCCATCTCATTGATTGGCCTAAGAATTTGGAAGGGACCATAGTACCTTTTTGCTAACTTAGCATAATACTTTTGGTGTCCCGTAGGATTCTTACACGTCGTGTGCCTTAATCGAGCCTTGGCAAATTTGAGTAAGACCCAATCATTTTCTTTAAAGTCTTGGGCTCTTCTGTGCTTATCATCAGTAGCCTTTTGCCTTTGCTGTGAGATAGAGATAGCATCCTTAATCTTTTGGAAAGATTCTTGTAGGTCTCGTCTATACTCATCTGCAGTGAATATCTTCTTGTGTACTTTAAGTAGCAAGGGACTTTTTGATATTCCCTCAATTATCTCAAAAGGTGCTTTTTCTGTGGAAGTATGTACAGTGTTACTGTAGGCATACTCCACTAAGGGTAAGTACTTCTCCCATTGGGATCTTTGATCTACTTCTGTTACATAGGCTTTTAGTAGATCGAGAATTGTTAGGTTAGCTATTTCACTTTGGCCATCCGTTTGCGGGTGATAGACCGAAGAGAAGTTTAGCCTTGTTCCTAAATTCTCAAAGAGACCCTTCCAAAAATTACTGGTCATTCTAGGATCTCTATCCGACACTATGGACATTGGCAAGCCATGGTACTTGAAAATTTGTGAAATGAAGAGGGTTGCCGTTTGATGGGCTTTGATAGTCTTTTTGACAGGTATAAAATGATCTTGTTTACTAAACCTGTCTACTATCGTCCATATTCCCGTATTCCCATGGATAGACTTAGGCAATCTTTGATCCATGGATATGCTCTCCCATGGTGAATTAGGGATTGGCAAAGGTTGAAGCAATCCAAGTTGCTTCCCTCTATCAAACTTTGTCTTCTGGCATACCACACATTTAGAAACATACTCTTGTATGTTTGCTTTCATGGTAGGCCAATAGAAATATGTTTCAATCCCCTTTAGGGTAGACTGAATCCCTCTATGCCCTGCATAAGGAGGAGCATGAGATTCATGCATTGCTTTCTCACGTAGTGAGCTAGTAACGCATAGTCTATTGCCATAGAGAAGATAACCATCTCGTAAAGTAAATGGTTTCTCTTTCTTCCCTAGTACAAGGGTTGAAATCACATCTCTAAAATTGGGATCAATAGTATACTCACCTATCATAGAAGATAGATCATTGTGAGTTGCTATGGAAACCACATTCACTCTCGGTCGTCTTGAGAGTGCATCGGCTACTTGATTATGCTTACCATCAATGTGAGCAATATGAAAATGAAATTGTGAAAGAAAGTTTTCCCACCTCATTTGTTTGTCGGAGATCTTGGTCTGCGTCATGAAGTACTTAAGACTTTGGTGATCCGTTCGCAGAATGAAAGGAGTCCCCAATAAATAGTGCTTCCATGAGTCTAAGGCATGTAGAACTGCAAGGAGTTCCTTTTCATAAATGCCTAGAGCTTGCTCAACAAGGTCGAGCTTTCGACTTTCATAGCCCATGGCGTGCCCTTCTTGGAGAAAAACAACTCCAAGGCAATCACCACAAGTGTCACATTGGACCCCAAATGGCTTTGAGAGATCCAGTAATGTAAGCACAGGTTGAGAGATAAGCTTTTCGAAAGCATTGTTCTGCTTGGCAGACCATGTGTACCTAAAGTTTTTCTTTGTTAGGTCATGTAATGGTCCTGCTATTAGTGAGAAATTTTCTATGAAGTATCTATAGTATGCGCACATACCTATAAAGCTTCTTAACTCATGAAGATTCCTTGGTTTAGGCCATCCTTTTATTACCTCTAACTTTGATGGATCCATTTGGATGCCACTTGAGAGATAATGTGACCTAAATACTGAATGTCTTCTAAGAAAAATTCACTTTTCTTTTGATTAACATAAAGTTTATTCTCTCTTAGAGCTTGAAATATTACCTGGAGGTGTCACTTGTGTTCGTCTAATGAATTAGAGTAGATGATGATATCATCAAAGAACACTCCAGTAAAGGTTCGGTGAGGCCTGAATAGCTTCTCAGTGTGGCTGGTGCATTGGTCAAGTGAAAAGGCATGACAATGTATTCGTAAAGACCAAACGTAGTGCGAAATGCGGTCTTTACAATGTCTTGATCAACTATCCTTATTTGATGATAGACACTTTTTAGGTCAATCCTACAAAAATAGGTGGACCCTTGTAGCTTATCAAATAGGTCTTCTACCCGCGGAATGGGAAACCTATTTTTTATAGTGATCCTATTTTTTTTGTGTGTGTGTGTGTGTGTAGCTTTACCCCTTCCTGAGGGGAGGTCCGTTCTCTAGAGATAGAGACACTCAGACAGTGCGAGAGAATGTGCATAAATTTATGTGTGTGTGTGTGCGCATGCGTACACGTGTGTATGTGTGTGCGTGTGCGTGTGCATGTGCGTGTGCATGTGTGCGTGCGCGTGCATGTGCATGCGTGTGCGTGTGCGTGTGCGTGTGTGGCCCTCCCCCATCCCTGAGGAAAGAATCCACATGGTGGGAGGTAGGGCCCACCATGTGGAACCCTACCCCCAACCAAATAAGAACAATCTAGCGACAAAAATATCCAAATAATCCGTAAGAAGTGTCCAAATAGGCATTTATCATATGGAAAAAGGTTACCAACTTAGTAAAGTGGTGCCAATAGGGCTAAATTATACACGCATCACATTCCTATAATAACAGCCATTTGATTACGTATATTTAGTCAAGTATAGAATCAAAGAGACTCTGTCAGTTTAAGGTAATCAAACTATGATATATGTACTTGACCAGATTAGGAGTCGAAGCCCCAACCCATCCCTTTGGATTAGGTGGGTCAAGTCAAAAACATTATAGCAAGTCTAGGCCCATTGTATAGTGCTAACCCGACCAAAGGCTAGCTAGAAACAAGTGTGTGTGTGTTTAAGAAAAATTATCCAACAATAGTTTGATTTCACAAACTATTGAACCATACAATGGGACTAGAGACCAGCCAACATGTAAATAATCAAACCTTATGTATACATTAGATAACAAGTAGATAAACTTAAGACTGCACTTAACATTTAAACTGGATAGTGATATATAGTGTATTATATGTTTTCATCAAAGAATCATATACAAGGGTCAAAAATTAGCCGAACATTGGACGATCTTCTGTTATTGTTGCACTTGTGGTTGTAAGCCCAAGGAAAGAATCTCTTACTTGTGTGTCGAATTCTCCTGTTTGTTTGAACATAGCCAAGCATGATGCGGTCCAAACATGACCATTGGTTGCAACCTCATGTTGTATTCCAGAATATCGAATGGAGATTGTATGTATATACAGGAGGGTCATCATGGCAACCCACCACATAGAAGCTAATCAATAGCCGAGCATCCAATACCTTCCTCTTGGTTGTGTGTGTGTGTGTGTGTGTGTGTGTGTGTGTGTGTGTGTGTGTGTGTGTGTGTGTGTGTGTGTGTGTGTGTGTGTGTGTGTGTGTGTGTGTGTGTGTGTCTGTAGCTGTTAAATCTTAGATAATAAGACATAATTGAATTTTTACATTCAAAAGACAGCTGGCAATGGAACAAGGAATAGATATGTACAAAAACAACTCAGTATTAGAATCATTTAAGTACAATGTTTGTAGGAAAGAGATCCCCTTTCAGGATGCAGAAAGTAAAAGAACTTCCCAAGTCATCAGTGAGTGTTCCATCCAGAGTAGGGTAGCTTGCCAAAGTAAAAAAACCTTCCAAGATAAGACAGAGTCCTTAGTTGCATCCATCCAAACAAGACAACAATTCAGTTAGCCTTGGATGTGTTTTACAGATATCAATGGACCATACCAGTTAATGGACTTAGTTGCCAAAGTAAAAAAACCTTCCAAGATAAGATAGAGTCCTTAGTTGCATCCATCCCAAAAAGACAACAATTCAGTTACCCTTGGATGTGTTTTACAGGTATCAATGGACCATACCAGTTGTTATCCATGTCCATCTTATGAATTTTTTTTATTTTAACAAGCTTAGTGATATATGTGTTAAAAAATGTTCTTCTTTTTCTATTTCTCCTAAACCCAAATCACTAGCAAAAAACATTATTTTGATTAGAAGGCCACCACCCCTTCTAATCCAAGTGTCATAGTCCCCTATCAAAATAGCCTTCAAGATTAATGAAACTCAACCGAAGCTTACAAAAAACCTCTTTTAAAAAAACCATGTAATAAGCTAGTTTAAGTTAGTTTTAGGTCAAATAGAGTTTAATGTTCTCCATGGTATATGGAATTCAAAACATCTTCTAGTGTGCATATCTATTACCAGCTAAATTTCTCAGAACATTAAGTGGCAAGGAACCCTTGAAGTAACCAAATAACTGAAGAGTAGTTCAATACCCATATGTTGTCGGCAGGCCAAGCCTCCCAAAATATCACCAAAAGCCTAAACGGAGCAAGTACCAATTCTTACACAAGAAGATACTCGGTATCATATCATCCTCATGCCCATCCAAGGGGTACAAATAATTCAGTCAAAATGTAGTCAAATTAGTCCCATAATGTATACTTACCTTTAGTTGGTACAGGTTTTCTTTGGTTAAAAAATGGGGTTTGTTACAAAGCATCAGGTGCAACATGTCTCGGATTACTTTCTAACAAAATATTACAATTGCCCAGTGAATGCGACAAAAATAATATACAACCAAGTTACTAAGTTTGGTACAGCAAACGTATGTAGTCGGGCCAACCAACCCCGCACGCAATGCGCACGAAGTCAAAAAAAGTAGTCCTATTCAAATAACCCAACCGATGGGTTTTACCAGGTTGTACCATTACCAGATTTATCAATGAACCATTAGACCATGCTTATCAATCCAATCCCAAACCATACCTTCTATATGCAACTACCTCATTAAGGCCAGAGAACCAGTACAGCATTGGTTAGCACCCGGGAAAAACACCCTATTACCGTAAGTGAATTCAAGGCTTAAGCCAGCCAAGCATAACCCAATTTTTTCCTTTCCCAATATATGCAAGTGACAGATTATACTGACCAATTTTAACAACATATTCCATGATGAGTACAATAATAAACCTATTATTCATGAGTAATACATACACCAGATGTGCATAGTGTAAAAAAACGACAGTCATCGGCAGTTGTACAACCCAATCAAGAACGCAAGAGAAAACGCCTAAGATAAAACAACCGCCACAATGCTATTGATAAGCATTTTACCTATTGTGTTAACAAATAGCAGAATAATGCTTACTGTTAAAAATTCCAAAATAACCAGCAGAGCGAGGCAAAGCTAGGGTAGAAAAAAACCTGAGATACCTGAGTGGTGAGCTCCATAGCTCTATTTGTGAAGCAGGCAGTAGATCCTCTCAGAAAAACACAACAAAACAACACTAGCTAAGTGAGGGGCAGAGGTGCGCCCTCACCTGTTTCAATAGAGGGTGGACTGCCAGTCCTCTGAGCAGGAGTAATGAGTGAGCCGAGCCGCCTTCCTTTGTGAGTGTGTGGTAGCATCAAACGGCACGCAGATACCCATGAATGGGGAGATCCATAGCCATGGAGGAGAGGCCGCCTTCACGGTGTAATGAGGACAGAGAACTTAATCACGGTCGACACGCCCGGGGAAACATATTTTTACATCTTAGTTTATTACTCAAGGGTTGGTTCCATGGTCTTTATAAGGTAATGGCATAATTTGAGCAGTATCACTAAAGTGACCCAGCAAATTCTGGGCTAGATCCAAGTGGGTGGGGGGGGGGGGGGGGGGGGAGGGGAGGGGTTGGGTGGGGATGGTTTGTAGTTGATTATAACCATAATACCTATAGTACCATAGTGTGTGTGTGTGTGTGTGTGTGTGTGTGTGTGTGTGTGTGCACGCGTGCGTGTGTGTGTGCACGCATGCGTGCGCGTGTGCACGCGTGCGTGCGCATGTGCTTGCATGTGCGTGCGTGCGTGCGTGCGTGTGTGTGTGTGTGTGTGTGTGTGTGTGTGTGTGTGTGTGTGTGTGTGTGTGTGTGTGTGTGTGTGTGTGAGAGAGAGAGAGAGAGAGAGAGAGAGAGAGAGAGAGACCTAGATAGAAGATACGGCATTGTGTACAAAGTTGTGAGCAAGGTGAAAGAGGGAAAGGGCCACCAAGGGCTGACAAGACTGTGAGTAGGGGATAACTTTGAATAGAGGGGCCATAGGTTAGAGTATCAAAGGTGAAGTACCTTCTGATGTTGCAGCTCGCGTGGAGGAAGAAGCCAACAAAAAAAACAAGGGCCATCAAAGGTTATGAGATACAAGAGAAAATTAAAGGTTTAGGTGAGAAGGGCCGAGAGGAAACTAGCATATATATAAATGAGCCAGCAAGTGTGTGGGTGGGATATCACGTAAGTCAACAAGGTAGCACCACCTGATATCCTTGTTAACTAGGAGCATGACTTGCTTAAATGCGAGCGTGTGTGGGTGTATATGGGTATACTTGACTTTCTTTAATAGAGTGTTTAGAGCAGCAAACATTTGCAAGACGGAACTGACTTCAATTAAAATGTGAGTTCAACCTATCATTCCAGGAGCTAGTGATTATCCTACCTAAAGATTAGCAAAGTGCGATATGAGAGGGGCTACCCATAGGGTCTATGGGTAGGTGTCTTTATCACATAATTGTTCTATTAGTAAACCAGAGTCCCTGGTGGTGCAAGGGTAGGATATAAAGCAGTAGCCAACATAGAAGGTGAGAATAGAAGGTGTCTTGTATATCTAAGAGTGTGTGTGTGTGTAGCTTTACCCCTTCCTGAGGAGAGGTCCATTCTCTAGAGATAGAGACACTCAAAGAGTGCGAGAGAATGTGAAAAGATTTGTGTGTGTGTGTGTGTGTGTGTGTGTGTGTGTGTGTGTGTGTGTGTGTGTGTGTGTGTGTGTGTGTGCATGCGCGCGCTGTCGAGAAATTAGCGGTCTTGCCGGGAAAGCACCGGGCTTATGGCTGTGAGAGTTTGTGAGAGAACCCAACAAAAACTATATGAAGGAATTAAACCATAGATGCCATGAAGACTAGGGTTTGGAAAGAAGTGCAATCAAAGAAGACGCACTCTTTCTCTCTTGCACTCACACACACAAAGAAAGAACACAAAAGAGAATGTCAAAACAACACAAAGATGAAAACATCAAGGCTATGGTCATATCGTATCATGGGTAATATGAAAGGGTTAATAGATGAGTTAATGGCATTCAATCTTGGCTGACCAAATAGGCTACGAATTGTTCTTTGGAATTGTAGTTTTGTGCTTACCATAATATATATATTTTGTCTAGTGATTGGGATTAATTGTGTGTACAAATCCTCTTGGTTCATAGCAAGATAACTACGCTTACATCAAAAGAAAAATTATAGTCTATGAGAGGTAGTATAATGGGATCCGGTGATAGAAGTATTTCATTGAGCCTTTCAGGGCCGAAGAGAAACACTATACATTGTTGAAAGTGTATTTTACGGCTAATCCATACGTTAATTATAATAGATCGTACAGACTGAAAGCGATAGAAATGATCATAATGTGGGTTATTCATCTAGGATAGTATGTGAGAAATGTAGATATGAGAAAAATGTAGATATGAGAGAAGTGAAGAGATGAGAAGTTTCCCTCCCAAGCCCTATTCTTGCCCGTAGGCAATAAGGATACTGCGGGGAGAGATGTACCTGTAGCAAGAGAACCTAGAGAGGATGAATTACTAAGAATGAGAGAGATAGGTTTGGTTAAGGAGATGAGATTAGATACATATATATATATATATATATATATATATATATATGTTGGATTAGAGATGAAAATGAAAACAACAAGAAATCAAGAAAACATCAATGTAGAACACATTTTACTTGAAACCCTTTGGCACCATTATTGATGGGAGAGAGAAGAAGAGTGGATAATTCTACTTTGATTGATACACCAAGTGCAAGACCTTCTTTGATTAGAGTTGATCTTCCAAGGTTAGCTTGTTGCAAGAATGGCTAGTCTCCCTCTAGGAGAAAGTGTAGGCTTGGGCTTATGTTAATGGCTAAGTACAATTAGGCATTACTACTCACTCCCTCAAGAATTCCTCCCATCAATGGCTTGAATGCTTGAGTTCTTTTGAAGGAAGAAGAGGTCCCCTTTTATAAGTGAAGGGAACCCCCAAGGGTTTACACAAGAAGAGAGGAGCCAGTGTGAACAGGAATTGGAAAAGTTGGAAATGAGCTGTCCCTGCATGATGTGGGCAGACTGGGGTCCAGTATTTTGATCATATCTCCTCAACCGTAGCTCCAAATAAAAAAATAAAAATATGGGCAGAAAATTCAGCTCATTAGCTATGATTTTCATTTAAAAATTGTTTTCCAATTCGGATTGGAACCTTGTGTAAGAAATTCATCAAAATAGGGTCCATTTCTGGCAGCAAAAGTCTTCATGTGGTCCCCCTTAGCCTAAACTTTCATTTGATTCCAAAGGACACCTCATGCCATATGAAAGCATGACATTGCTCCTTGACAAAGTTTTGTAATCATGCTTGCAATAATGCATTAAAATAAGTGTATCTTTGAAATCATGCCACCTAGTGTCCCACTAGGATTTGATTCTCTCCTAGTAGCTATTTAAAAAGAAATATAAGAAAAGTATAAAAAATACATAGAATATATATATATTGGAGTTTACCCTAGATATAGGATCTAGCTAGGGTGTGAGATGATAATGAAATAGTAGAAATAAAGAATCAATGCTTTTTGCCCCAAGTTAAAGAGGCGGAGCTATTGATGCTTTTCCCATAGTATTTTCTGATGGTAAAGTAAGGATATGTTACCCTTGAGAAAAATAATAGGATGAGATAGAAGGCTTATTATTATACTTAAATATACATATGTACATTATAGGAAAGATAATTATGTATCTAAAAAATTACAAGATAACTCTTGTAGCATGCGTTCCCACTATGTACGTGTCACAGCACGACAGCACGCGTGTGTGTGTGTACCAATACCAGTACCAACATAGTCCAGTAAGTACCAATATCAGTACTACTAGTACAAGTATAGCAGTATATACAATACCAGTACAACGAGTTAGTACCAGTACTAGTATAGTGGTATAGCAGTATTAGGATCAGTATGAGTAGTGTATAGTGCCACTACCAAAACCAATATAGTCTAGTAGTACCATTCAAAAATAAAGGTACCCCAGGCCAACAATTCCAACGAATTATACCAAGAAAATGGCAATAGGAAATAACCAGCCATGAGTGTGTATGTGTGTACCAGTACCAGTACCAGTATAGTCCAATAGTATTAGTAAGTACCAATATCAGTACTAGTATATACAGTACCAGTACACCAGAACTACCCGTACTAGTGTAACAGTATCAATATCGGTAGTGTATAGTACCAGTACTAGTATAATCTAGTAGTACAAGTATGTACCAGTACTAGTACGAGTATACACAATACCAAGTGAATTTAAGCAAGTTACCAATAGTGCTTCTTATTGTTACATAATGTCTTTGAGACCTTGCATGCATTATTCTCCAGAGAGTGTACATTTATAGAAATTTGATAATTTGCAGGATGCTGACATGCATCATGAAAACAGTTACAAAGTACTTGGCTTTGTCTATGCCAGAATAAACTGAAACGAGGAGGGGTTCTTGCTTGAATGCTCCATCATCCTGCTCGTGTTGTGTGTCCTTCATCTTTGTTTTGCTCTTCTGCCAATGATGTTGTTGTCTGTGTCATGACAAATCTTGTTAGTAAAACTGTCGTTATGTTAGCATGTGTGTGTGGTGTGGTTGCATGTTCGTAGTTATTATCAAATGTTGGATATCATGCATCATTGTGTTCCATGTATTGTGTCTGTGTGTGCATCTCGAATCATGTGTTTAGACCTTAAATCTGCAAGTAATGAGTTGAGTGTGACAAACATAGAGCCGATCCAAAAAGTTGGGTCATAATATGTAGAATATATACCAAGGGGTTGACCATGTAGGCCTAGGTGTGTGATATGTCAGTGCGTGTTCCATAGACTCTGTGTGTGTGTGTGTGTGTGTGTGTGTGTGTGTGTGTGTGTGTGTGTGTGTGTGTGTGTGTGTGTGTGTGTGTGTGTGTGTGTGTGTGTGTGTGTGTGTGTGGCTGGCCCTCCCCCAACCCTGAGGAAAGGTGCACTTGGTGGAGGATAGGCCACCAAGTGGACCTATCCTCTACAAATTCGTTGTTTTAATGTAGTGATGGTAAACCTAATGCCTGGAAACTGATTCCTCTTAATGAAACTGGTAATACATGTAATTATTTTCTCTTTTTTGAAACCATTCTCCACAAACATCGAGACTAATTTATTTAAATCCGTTACCGCATATGATTCTTGGGATGCATTATACAATATGGGAAGAACTTGTGATATGCACACATTATATGCCATCTTTTTTGTTCGATTTACTAGTTGCATGAATAAACGAAACATTAGGGCATGGTAATTTGTCTTTTTTCCATGCGGTGCACGTTATATACTCACCTTCCATTGATTCGCACAATTGGATATGTGTGTTCAAATATGTGGTTTGATTCGTCTTGTGTGTGGCTTTAATCCCAATAATGTCCAAAGGGTAAATTGTAAAGGGGTCCTCTTGGGACAGGGATTTTTTGTGACTAGGACACTGTGAAATAAACGGATTATTAGCAAATAGTAAATCATCCAGATACCGCCATGAATATAAAAATGCTTTCATCATATCAAATTTAGTAAGTCAGGATACTTTCTTTATGTATTCAATTTCATACCAAGCCAAATACAAATTACACCATAATGGTGAACAATTATATCCCATTGGTATACCTTTTTCTTGGCGATCAATGTGTTTACCTAATTTTGTAAAGCAGTTATCAAGAACAAACTCATTGATGTTATGTAAATAGTCAAAAGTCCAGACTACTTCCCTTTTCTTTTTTGTGAGCACAATCTGCTTGCAGTTCTTTTTAAACCCGAGATATTTCATACTTTTGATGAGTCTAATAATGGAGTCCAGTACCCCAAGTAGCCCATGCATGCCTTTGTGAGGGATAGCTTCATAACAGGAAGTTATATCGAAGGAATGAATGCTTATAACACGTTTTGGTAGATTAATCAAAAAATTGTATTGATTATTAATCAACCAATACCTGTTGGTTTGTGTCCCAGAGATCATTTGTAGCTTTTTATGTGTGATTTCGGTGTATTCTTCCAATCCTTGTATTATGCTTTTGAGTAATTTGGTGATTATAGTCGTGGCCGGAGTAAATACACAATTATGTGCATTAGTGATCCATCGGAAATCCATTTTATGGATTTTAAAATTTCCCATAAGATACGGGAGAGAGAACATAGCTGGTGTCTTTAACCCAATTTCCTGGGTATATGATCCTATGGCTTGGCAAATTTCCTCTTCTTCTGAAGAAAGAAGACCGAATTCGGGGCTTTCCAGTCGTCTCCTTGCGGCTAATTGGATAAGTTTTTTACATATGAAAACGGGAGTTTGCGCAGATTTGTCAAGTCCGCATACGAATAGATATTGTAAAATATAATTTATTTCATTCATCAGGTCCGTGTTTTTGTACCAGGGATTTTGGTTTTGCCTATAGAAGGGAAATCTTTGGGAAAACATTTCATTAACCGATCCCTAGATATAATTGTAATGTAATTTACTCTCCTCACACCCTAGAAGGATACATAAGGTTTTCCATACATTGCCAAGTTCTTTTACTATTGAATTAGGGTTTAGTGGTACTAATGGTATGTGATTTAACCCTTTCTTGATGAATTCCTGGAATGTTTTATGTCTAGCTATGCTAGGGTTAGTGGTGATCACATGTCTTCCAAATGGTTTCAAGTCAACCAAAAAGTTGGAAAACCTTTTATGTGTCAAACAACCACATGGTTGTGATTCATATTTCCTGGGTAAACACCCAGATGGTTTATAGAGAGTATGGTTCAAGTTCTGGGTATATTTCCACCCAAAGCAAATCCTCATTTTAGATTATTCTTTGTTGATGTGAAAATCATTTATAAGTGTTTGAAAAAACTTATGAGGATTAATAAAGTCCAAAAATTTGTTACAAAACAATATATGAACAAATCTTCCATGCATCTTAACATTGCGTTCAAAGTGTAATAATCCATTATTTCTTGTATGAAGTAAATGTACCTGAGCCTCAGAAGTTGGGTATTCAAGTGCTTTGGGAGTATCTCCATAGTCCTCCAATCCTCTGAATTGCCTTGGCCTCTTGCTTGTTGATGCCATGTTGCTTGGTGTATGTGTAATCTTTTTTAGCTGCTCCTTGCCTTTGGGTGGTTTAAGTAGGGTTTCGATTGCGTTGAAAATAGGTGTGTTGTGTAGCTTCTGAAGCAGTGGAGTCCCCAGTGTGTATAGACCAATCCCCTGGCTGCTTCTAGCATGTGCTCATGAAACTGATAGTAGATGATTACTGCATGCCTTAATTCAATCGGAAATGAGGCCACCCATGCAATAAAGGCATAAACCTGGGCGGGTCCCGATGAAAATTGAAAAAACTTTGGTAAATTCTGGAACACGTACCACAAAAATTGATCAAACCAAATAATTAACGACGAAAAATTGGAGTTTGGATCCACCCTTTTGCATTGGCATTTTAGGAAGGGTCGATAGGAGTTCCAACAGTTTCTCAAAAACCGTTTTTGATCCTTTGCTCTGTCCATAAGAGAGAGTCCTTTGGTGCGAGCAATGATTGAAGAGCTTGAACACTTCTTTCCATCGACATCTGATAATTTGACCTGTTTAAGTTCGAAGAGAACATCTTGTGCTAAAAGATGCTTGGAATGTAAGGCTAAGGTTTTACACTACTCAACAATGTCTGTGGGAATACTACATAGCAACCCTGGAGAGGAAATTGTAAAAGGTGCCCGATGGTTCAGGATTTCATAATCCCAAAGTTTATGCTCAAGTCTAATAGCATCTAACTCTACTTGTCTAGGTGTTAGTAAAGGGATTACCTCGGAAAAAAGTTTAGAAACTGCCCTTTCGGGGGATACACAGTTTGCATCTGCCAAAAAGTTGAGGGCTTTCTTCTCCTCTTCTTCCAGAAGGTCAAGATCAAGAAGGGGGTTGATAACCTTTTCTGAGTGTTTGATTTCTATAGGTACGGCTGGAAGGTTATTGATAAAATATAGTTTGTTCACAATAGTAGGCAAAGAGGTAAAATAGAAATCAAGATCTGAACTATCTTGTGCATCGATAATGGGAAGCTTAGCTAAGAAGGTAACGAAGGCCTCAAGAAGCTTATCTTTATCTTTTCTAGAAAGAATCAATAAGGAAAGCCAGTCATTAATAGAAGTTGTGTTTAACACTGAAACAGAGTGGGTGTGTATGGCTTGTTTCTCAAAATCTAGCAACTTTTTATGAAATTCCACACCCTTGAAACAAGACAGTATACATTGGGTCCCGACCAGAGGAATAGGAATGCCTTCTTCTATTCCATATCCCAGACGGGTGAGAGATGGAATCCAAAAATCCTGAATAAAAAAACTAAACCATCATTTATTTTATATCAATACTAAGTTTTCTCAGTATATGATAGATACCCGACCAAAGGTATCTTGGGAAAATTGTGTGTGTGTTTGATTGAAAAATCCCATCATTTAGAATCATATACTGAGAGAACTTAAATACTGTTTGCACTTATCATATGGTTATAACAACGAAAAGTAGAACTTTTTGATATAAAAATTGTTACAAGATCCTTCGGCTTGGAAATGGGGTCTCTAATTGCTAATGGCCTGGTTAGATTTTGCCCGTTGTGTGCTGCCATGAGCTTGTCCCAAATCCTTTGTAGCTTGAATATATCACGAGTGACACTCATCCTAGTTGTCTGCCTGTACGACTGTTTGTCATCAATGATTCTGAGTTTAGCATTCTTTAGAGACTATACTATGTGTTTCTAAAGGGGTAACCCTATCATTATGTTATATAAGAAAACATTCTAATCTATAAGTACTCCTGATTTTTTGAAAATTTCGGCAGCATGTTGTTTATAAAACCGTTTATTTAAAAAAAAAAAACATATTCCAAACGAGACGGACATTGGTCTTTACAAGAAGTGTCTTATACAACAAAGGATTAATCATAAAGAAGAGTAGCTTTAAAATCTTTCGTTTTTACTTACAAAACCTTCTATCTAAGGTTTATTGTACTAGTGCTTATACATTGTATGTTGCCTTAGGGGCCACCTTTCTCCCTATGGTTTAAAAGTAAGTATATACTCCGATCAGTTTTCGTGAAAATTTAGGCAGAATTTTGTTTGTTTCATCCCCTTTTTTTAAAAAAAAACCGGTCTTTACATACTAACTTTGTCTTTATATGAGGTTATCCTAAACCCTCATGCAAAGTATTGATACTTGTTTATGTCCGATAATACTTACAAGACAAACTGATAAGAACAAACAAAGCTTTGCTCTTTTTTGAAAAAAACCTTTATACTCAAGGCTTTCAATATAAATTCACCTGATTGTTACTTGCAGCAGTCATCTTGAAGTGCTCTGTTTGCTTTTGGATGTTCAAGGTAGTGCTCTCCTCAAAAACGTTACCTTCGATTGTCAAGTAATAAAAAATTAAGCGGACCACACATCGTTTACAGTTTAGGTATACTACATACCTGTTTACATGCCAATTTGTTGCTTATATGTGCTTACGAATGCACGCCATATGCACAAGTATGCAAACAATACGAGCTTTGGTGGATCCATGTATTTTCTTGTGCCTATTGTGTGCCCTTTATATAGGGTGTATTTGTTCAAAACTGTAAGTAAAACCTTCTATTGCTATAGTTTATATGTATGCATGTCATGTCAATGTTTAACCGGATTGTATGCCCGTAGGCAAGTCCTATTTCTACAGCCAGATATTTATGTTTTGTGCAGTTGGACGTTTTTCATGTGCGTGCCTATAGCCGAGTACCTTGTGTATGGAACCTCTTTAATGGAAGATGTGATAAGATAAGGAAATATCATGCTTAAAAAACCATTCTGTGTGAAAAAACTATAAAAAGGTGTTTAAATACCTCACTGTTAATGTACCATGCCATATAATTGATTCAAAATAAACCGGTTTACCTCTTGCGCAACTTGCGAGCTGCCTTTGTGTGCAAAATTCCTTCAAGCTTGTGAGAAGGTGCAACGATTCTGTAGCCCACCTTGCGCGTGTGCACGAGAGGATGATTCTTCGTGAAGGTGTAGAAGTTCAGCAGTCCAGGCTTGTGTGTGTGCGTGCGTGCGTGGGTGTGTGTGCGTGCGTGCGTGGGTGTGTGTGTGTGTGTGTGTGTGTGTGTGTGTGTGTGTGTGTGTGTGTGTGTGTGTGTGTGTGTGTGTGTGTGTGTGTGTGTGTGTGTGTGTGTGTGTGTGTGTGTGTGTGTGTGTGTGTGTGTGTGTGTGTGTGTGTGATGCTCTGCGAAGAAGATGGCTCAGTTTTGCCTTCACCTACCTTGCGAGGCCGTTCTTTTATAGGGTAATCCCCATTCGGTGCCTTAAAGGCATTATTTTGGCCATGCCAACTGCAGCAAGATTTTGCCAGAGCCGGATACGGCGTTAGCTTTAGTTGCTTGCTACTTTTAGCAGTTGTGTAGTTGCAAGTGGTTAAACCATAGGAAAAACGTATTTTACCCAATAAAAGCAAGTAGGTGGGTTCAATTTTGGGTTTGTTAGCAAGACCTTATAAGGGTGCCATAGGAAGGGGGGCACGTGCCAGAGATGTGAGGAGCTTCGCAGGGGCCAATATGGACAGACACGTGCTACCACATGTTGAGGAAGCCGTCAGGTGGTTAGGCCAAGCAAAGCGCACCATTGCATGGCGTGTGGGTCATAACAGATGAGCTAGCAACTTGTGTGTAGGTGGTGGGAGGGTTGTATTCTAGGGTAAATAGACTAAGGTGCGACCAAGAGCACGAACGTCCCTTGCATGGGCTGGTTAACTTAAAGGCTTTAGATAATGATATTCAATGTGTTGAGTTCAAAACATTACTCATTGTTGGTGATTTTGTATAATTACAAACATAGGGAAAGGGTATGGATGAGTACATGTAGATTCCCACTGATAAGATGGATACAGAGCCAATAGTGCTTCTTATTGTTACATAATAATTGGTAAATTAATAAGTGCTCTGGTTGTAAAAAAAGGGGGGGGGGGGGGGGGGGGGGGGGACAGTTAATACTTGAGATGCAAACACCATAATGTCTTTGAGACCTTGCATGCATTATTCTCCAAAGAGTGTACATTTATAGAAATTTGATAATTTGCAGGATGCTGACATGCATCATGAAAACAGTTACAGAGTACTTGGCTTTGTCTATGCCAAAATAAACTGAAAAGAGGAGGGGTTCTTGCTTGAATGCTCCATCATCCTGCTCGTGTTGTATGTCCTTCATCTTTGTTTTACTCTTCTGCCAATGATGTTGTTGTCTGTGTCATGACAAATCTTGTTAGTAAAACTGCCGTTATGTTAGCATGTGTGTGTGGTGTGGTTGCATGTTCGTAGTTATTATCAAATGTTGGATATCATGCATCATTGTGTTCCATGTATTGTGCATGTGTGTGCATCTCGAATCATGTGTTTAGACCTTAAATCTGCAAGTAATGAGTTGAGTGTGACAAACATAGAGCCGATCCAAAAAATTGGGTCATAATATGTAGAATATATAAGGGGTTGACCATGTAGGCCTAGGTGTGTGATATGTCAATGCGTGTTCCATAGATTGTGTGTGTGTGTGTGCGCGCGCGCGTGCACGCCTGTGTGTGTGCGCGCGCTTGTGTGTGTGTGTGTGTGTGTGTGTGTGTGTGTGTATGTGTGTGTGTGTGTGTGTGTGTGTGTGTGTGTGTGAGAGAGAGAGAGAGAGAGAGTGTGTGTGTGCACGTGCACGCTCACCCTTACCCAAGTACCATACTCAATGTTAAGGCAGTAGGCCCATTGAGTATGGGCCGACTGCCTCATCAAGTTGATGAGAGTAGAACAATCCAATTTGAAACTTACAAGAGATGTTAAGTCAGTAAGGCCATTGCGTATGGGCCTACTTCTACCATCAAGTTGATGAGAGTAGAACAATCCAATTTGAAACTTACAAAAGATGTATCACATCAAGAAGACCATAGTGAAGCAAATTTCAACAAAATAATATTCAATAATCTCTTCAGAGAAGACTGTACTCCAATAGGAGTTTTACGGCAGTAGAAAATAGTATAGATGTCATACATAATGTTTCGTTGATGTTTTCCATTATTCTAGCATATTTCTTAGGGTCGTGGATAATCCTCACCAAAGAAATCCCTTTATATAAGTAATATTGTTTTGAAACCAAAAGAATCAAATTAATTACACATGGGTAAGTAACTTTGCAACCTAAAATCAGCATAGCCAAACGACTACAATAGTTGTGAGCAGGAACCCAATCTAAAGACAAGGAAAGACCCCCTAACACATGTCAACCTAACAAGGAATTATATAAAGTGGGACAATCAAAGCCTATAGACAAAAATAATATAAAGCCAGTGTCCCGGTCCGCCTACTCACTTGGGAGAGCCTTGTATTTAGGACATGTGTGTTTTTGTATTAAAATTAATACATATACACAAAAGAACATGATGTTCAAAAGAAAATTGGCTTTAAATAACAGGACAAAGATTTGCACAAAAATGACTAAGTCTTAGATTAATTTTTGTACAATGTAATAAGAACGAGGCATCATTCCAATGATCCTATACAAAAAAATATAGAGTTGTGGAGGTCATCCAGATTGCATTGGCAAGCTTCTCCCAAGTCGGACAGCAACAAAGTCAAAAAAAGTCTTAAGTAAAGATAAAGTTCTCACATGTATCCATATAAACAAGACAACATATTTGTTAGCTTTGAATACTTATTACAGGTGTCAAAGAACCAATCACTTGTTATCCTTGTTCTACTTAAAAAATAATTAACATAAACCATCTATTCATAAATAAATTTTTAGTAGTATCAAATAGTGCAAAGTGTCAGAAGGCCATTACCCCTTCTGAAGTAAGTGGCTAGCACCTACAAACTTTTCTTTAATCAATTTTCCAAATGATTTTATCGTGATCAGAAGGCCATCACCCCTTCTAATCCAAATGTCAAATGAAATTAATTCAAAATCTCTTTTCTTTGTTACCAAATTGTAATTGCATTTTTTTAGAAGTTTTCTTGAAGAATGAAGTATCCAAGTTAAACATATTATCAAAAAGATGTCATCTTGATCTTAACCAAGTAAAAGTAACCTCACTTTTTGATTATCCATAAAGGCATAAAAAGGCCACTACCCCTTTTGATTTCAAACGAAATTAATTTAAAACCTCTTTTCTTTGTTACCACATTTTAATATCATTTTTTTAGAAGTTTTTTTGAAGTATGAAGTATCCAAGTTAAACATATTATCAAAAAGATGTCATGTTGATCTTAACCAAGTAAAAGCAACATCACTTTTTGATTATCCATAAAGGCATAAAAAGGCCATTACCCCTTTTGATGTAAGTGGCTTGAAAACATATTTTTTCAAAGTAATCAAGTTAAGCTCTCAATTTATCCAATTTTGTTCATTCTATCCAATCTGGTAAGCTAACCAACATGCTAAGCCCAAGTATATAGTGAAATGGTTAGCACTAGCTCAATATCATAGTTTAATTTAGTTAAGATTAGATCAATTCATGGCTACGCAACCACTACCAAGTCTGCCAGATATAAATGAGTGGTTTGATTCAAGATGTATTATATTTATGCAACATGGTCATAAACTACCCGGCAAACAAATGATCAGAACTATTCAACGAGGCCAAGGTAAGGTAACCTAGCATGTGTTTACAAATTACAGTAGACTAATCCAGCAAAACCAAAAAGTCTAATGTAAGCCAATTAAAAGGTAGTCCAATTTAAGAGCGGTAAGGGCTCAGACAAATCTCATGTCCCTATATGTATAGTAATCTTTTCATGCCTCGGACATTCTTGAGGGAAAGTATTATTCCAATACAAATCCATAGGTCATAACCATATTCATTGATTATGGTATCATGACTAAGGTTAGATCGAGAACAAACTCTAGGCGAGTCAAATATCTAGCAAATTCTTCCGAAATGCATAGATAATAGCTAAATACAATGAATATGGTATCCAAAACTTCTAGCTAGATCAAGGATGCATTCCAAGTCGGTCAACCATCCAGCAAGATTCTAAGGCCACTATCTTGAGTCTTAATCAATGTAATCATTGTAATATTTCTTGCCCTCTTCTCTCATGCATGAGGCATACATGCCATCCATGAATCATAGCACACCACATCATGAGGGTGATTTAATGAGCCCAAGTCTTTATCTCCCATTTGGAACCTCTCTCACATTCCACCCACACACATGCATCCGTCCTCCTAGTCCTCCCACTCCAAGTCTAACATTATTGCTCATCTCATCCACCAAGCCTTGATTTTTGCTATAAAATCACTCTCTGTATCAAAATTTCTTCTACTTCATTATTATTTACATTTTTCACACATTGAGTCCTTGCCTTGATCAACTAAGTTGCAGCTAGTGTAGTATTATGATTAACATCCCATGAATTCCACTAACCTATATTTAACCTCTATCCCATGCATACCACTAACCTTTATCTAAGTTGTGGTTAGTGTAGTATTATGATTGAAATTCCACAAATAGCACTAATCCCTAACCTAATCTCATCATGAAGCATCTCATAGAGTGACACTTGCTAAAAGGTTTTCTTCAAGATATCTTCTAGGAGAATACAATGGTCGAGTTTTACTCCCACTTTTCCATATCTTTTGTTGACAAATTTTGGTCAGTTTGTAGTGGTCAAGATTATCTCCCACTTTGGCATCTTGGATGCGGTTTATGGCTTGATAGTTTGCATTGAATTTTTGCTCATTCTCCATGGGAGACTGTTCCATTTTCCCTAGATTTCTTGCCATACTTTTGCCTTGACTAACATACACTCTTTTGATGTATTTGCAGTCATTATGTGATTTGCTTTTGTTGTGGTCAACTTTGCTCCTGCATTAAGGAGCATATGGTTGTTTTTGGACACGGATTGGTGTTCTTATATCCAATCTTGCATGAGTGAGATTTATGTATGCTCACAGTGGCTATAGGTAGACTTATGGTATGCACTATTTTCGATCAATGAATATTTTGATTGTGAGTCTACTGCATATAGTTTATACGTAGTCATGAGTTAGGATTGACACGTTCATGCATGACTAGTTCTGGTGGTGATGAATTGAGGGTTGAGATATCTACCTGTGAATAGATTGGTAGAGGTCACATTGTATTTCCCTTGTACATGTTGTAGAGCCATAGCTTCATTTATATGGCAGTCGATATGTGTGACAGTTTTGAGTCCACTATGATAACTCATGTGATACAACGGTCTCGTTCATGTTGACACTTGAGATGTTGGCATTGTCACATAAGGCACATTAGATGACATTGCATTAGACACATGAGACAACAACACATATGTATGTGTCATGCAAAGATGGTTTTGACACAAACTAGAGAAGTGGCTTTGTATGCTAGTGACAATAATGTCCCATTTACTCCTGGTGTTCCTCGTTTTTTAATGTTGGATAGAGATTCCACTTGCTCTTGATGGTTGCTAGATGAGTATGTAACATTCCACGTCACATCATGCCATGAGTGATTTAGCACTTTTGCAAGAGGGAGTCTTAGTCATGTGCATCTAGTTGATGGGTCATCATACGACATAATGCTTGTCATTACCCAGTGGTGCATCCTATATGCTACGACATGTATGCTATGTTCCTCAGCTGATACACGGTTTGATCCCGATGAGACAGTTGAGAGATAGTGGATTTCAAGTACTGCTTAGAGAGCACTCTTTTCAGATGCATTGCGGTTTGCTAGTCATTGCGAGAGGAGCCATGATTGGTTGGTCTACCCTATACATGTATCTTAGGTGCGAGATGGCATAGTCTTGATTACATTTCAGTCATGTCAACAAGAGATGAGATACATATCTTTCACAAATGAGCTCCAGAGTGCTATGCATGACATGTCTGTAGATACAAAGTTAGAGCATCCATGCTCTTGCGAGACACATTAGATTGACCCTCTCAGGACAGAGATGCCTCCTAACACAGAGATGAGTGATATGGAGTCTTTGACATGCTCATGCTAGAGACTAATATGATGATGCCACTACACATGGATATAGTCCCTATGGATGATGAGGGAGTGACAACTACCCTAGAGTCAGGATTGACACGTTCATGTGTGATTAGTTCTGGTGGTGATACAGTGAGTGTTGAGATACCTACTGCGAATAGATTGCCAGAGGCCACTGCACTTGGCACTGATGCAATTGGAATGGATATGCTGGCAAAGATTACGCATTTATCATCAGCCTTTGAGACTCTCATGTATGACCTCTTAGTGTTGAGACCCGACATAGTAGTTGTAGTGGGAGTATTTATAGATGGGGTTGTCAGTCGAGCAATAACTGACACAACATGATGCATCATGGAGAAAAGCAGGTCATTACAGGAAATCTGCAGGGTCAACATGGATATATGGGTTTGCACATCGCTATAGCCTATAAGATGGAATGCATCGACTTTGAAAGAGCCAATGGCTATAGGTTGAGATGAGATTCTCCCCTATAACTCTTGTACATACTGCTAGGTCTTATAGTAGTACCACTTATCAGCGCATTTGCCTTTAAGTGGGAGATTGTTGGGGTACAGGCGGTGTGCCTCTTACCCTAGTCGGACACATTAGAAGTTTTTGACCACCCATCACTTATTACTAGATAGAATAATAAGGGGCTCTCTCACACATTATGGTGAGGTGATCCACCCACATTCTGTGCTCTCTCTCTCTCTCTCTCTCTCTCTCTCTCTCTCTCTCTCTCTCTCTCTCTCTCTCTCTCTCTCTCTCTCTCTCTCTCTCTCTCTTTGTGTGTGTGTGTGTGTGTGTGTGTGCATGCGTGCGCGCGCACATACACACCGTATCTCTCCTCATGAAGAGCTTGCTGTAATTTTAGTGCTTCTAATTCTTTGCATAAAGAAATCAAAGGGTCGGATGCACTTTCCAAGAGAATTGAAGTGGAATCTACTTGAAGAGGGTCCTTGAACAACCTCCTTGCCCCTTCTAACCTAGTAGTTGCAGCCACAAATTCATCGAGTGTGGCGTTAGGTCAGAGAGACTCCCTTAGCTTCTGTTGAGAAGCTTTGGGAAGAGCCTTCCCCACCCACTTCTTGACCATAAAGTCTCTTGGTTGTTGGAGAATCTTGGCAACCAAAGCTTTTCTTCTTGTCATACGTTCTACAAAATTCTTATTAAGGTGAGGCACCAAGTTCTCCAACTCATCTAAAACCTTCTCTTGAAATTCACCTGGTTTGAAAGCTTCACAGAGTTGTTGCCATAGTGTCTCCGAATCTAGAAAGTGGTTCTTAGCAAATTGCCTATACCATTTGTCTACAAAGATATCTAGGGTACTAGGGAGGAAGAAGTACTAACTAGCTAGCTAGCTTGGAAACCATAGCTTCGTTCTTGTCATAGGCTCTACAAAATTCTTATCAAGTTGAGGCACCAAGTTCCCCAACTCATCTAAAACCTTCTCTTGAAAGTCACCTGGCCTGAAAGCTTCACAAAGTTATTGCCTTAGTGTCTCTGAGTCTAGAAAGTGGCTCTTAGCAAATTGCACCTACTTCTACTAGGGAAGAAGTACTCACTAGGTAGCTCCTCAATTGTGTAAACTTAGTAGCATAGTGAGACTTTTGTTGAGGTCCCATCGAGGCGTGCCAAAAATGAGAGCACCTGTAGCAAGAAATCTATGTCATGCTCTCTATTGTGGGTGCTCCTTAGTGCAGTGTGCAAGAAATCTCACTCCACACACATATCAAACATTGTATAAGAATATGGAATGAATTGAGATAGGAATACTGTACTCAAAATGACACAACGACAAACTCCAAAACCAAATGGAAGCTCAACTATACTCAAAAAACCGATACAGAGTCTGGCTAGTAGCACATTTAGCTCCAAGCCAAGGACTCAAAGGTACAATGGGGGTGCTCCAATTGTGCACAGATAATGAACGTGTGCAAGTGCTAGGCTAAGGACACGACTCTAAACTCATAGACGTCCCAATACCAACCAATTGAGCATATATACAAAACATAAAAGGCAACCAACCACTAGCCCAAATATCTTAGACAACATAGCTATGCCTATCTTCGGATTGTGGAGGTGGTGAACAAGCCATGGTTTCCTCTTGGCCACCACTCCTCTATCTACCATGTGTCATGGACTACTAGTATCACTACCCAGCAAGAGTGCATCAAGTGTGAACCCAAAGCCAAATGTAATTTCTCCCCTGTAGTTTTTGGCATATCAGTGCATTGCAAAGAAGCCAATGTTTGGGACTCTCTCTCTCTCTCTCTCTCTCTCTCTCTCTCTCTCTCTCTCTCTCTCTCTCTCTCTCTCTCTCTCTCTCTCTCTCTCTCTGGCATTTATGCTATGTGCAGTCACACTCTTTCTCTAAGTTTTTTCTCTCACAAGCATTTCTCTCTCTGGCGTTCTCTCCAACCAATCTCTCTCTCTGTCACTAGCGCTCCCTCTCTCTACTACTCAACTTCCTTTGTTTGTGGGTTGTGTAGCAGATCTTGCGTTCGTGCCCATTTGGTGGGCGGTACACAATTGGAGCATGTTTTAGAGGAATTTTTTTCTGATAGATCCAAGATCCATTGGATTCCTGGTCTCAAGAGGACCTTTGATCGTGGTTTCAGAAGAGATCATTACCTAATTCACCCTTTTGTGCTGCACCTTTGAGAAGGTATCAGAGCCTTAGAGTGCTCTTCAATCAAATTCAGTGATTTGTGCAAGTATGTGGTGCTAAAATTTCATCATGAAAAGATACGGTGTGCTATTTTCCTATTGGTTTTCACTCATATGGGGCTGCTTTTGGCTATAGTGATTTGAAGGTTTCCCTTCATCCATCTTGATTATAGCCTTGTTACATTCCCAAGTTATATCGTTCATT
The DNA here is from genome assembly GCF_014529385.1 of Adiantum capillus-veneris. Classification (NCBI taxonomy): domain Eukaryota; kingdom Viridiplantae; phylum Streptophyta; class Polypodiopsida; order Polypodiales; family Pteridaceae; genus Adiantum; species Adiantum capillus-veneris. The sequence goes on from NC_140946.1 coordinate 29,438,410, forward strand.
GGAGAGGGGTGATGATTCTGATTTTAACTCGATCCATGGTGAAGAAGTACAATGAGAGAAGTGCATGATGGAGAACAGGTCAACAAGAGGTGGGGAGATTGGTCCAATTTTGCTTTGATGTAGGTGATCAACCAATCAAGATACCTACCCTTCGTACCTTTCCCTAGGATCATTGAGTAGCGAGAACTATGCCTTTTGAAAGCAACCATGATGGTACTCTTCAACTCTTATGAGCTTGAAGGTTTTGTCAATAGTAACTTTCAAAACCCAAAGGATCCAGTGGGTGTGAAGCTATGGGAACATGTCAATTCTTGAGTCCGATCATTTATTATTCTTAATAGTACACCATCGGTCATCAACAACATCCAATAAATCTAGGACGTGAAGCAAATTTGGGATCAAATTTCATCTTTATATAATTGAGTTCCTCCAATGAAGCGAATTGCTTTGGAGGTGCAGTTGTGGACCTTGGATGCCAAGCAATCATCCATGAGGGACCATATCAACAAGATGCAAGAACTCCAGTATGAGATACTTCATATGGGAAAGCTGATGAATTCAGAGGACGTGACCACAAGATTTTAGCCTAGCTACTCCCTTGGTGTTCCAATATCTATTCTTCACTGGTCAGGAGTGGCAAATCAAATACTATTTCTTGGGGTGAGATTGCTCCAATGGTGTTGGACCAAGAGGAGTGGTTCAATACAGGGAAGAATTCAGGCTTCAAAGCCTTGGATGGTCCTTCCAAACAATAACAACAAGAAGCAAAAGGGTAAGAAGAAAGCAACAACAATCTGAAGAGCAATGTTGAAAAGTATGCTTTGAAAGGAGTTCAGCGTTGCAATCATTGTGGGGAATAAGGCCATTATTTGTGGATGTGTCTAAAGCGAGTTGGCGATGCTTCGACTTTTACGACAACAGTACAAAAACCAACCTTTGTTAATTTGGAGGTGCTACAGTCAGAGGAATCTCTAGGGACATCGAAGGTTGCAACACTATTGCGGTTTGAGATGGTCAAGATTGGATCCTTGATAGCGGTTCCTCAGATATTGTGGTTTTGGAGTTGGTTCACACCCACCTTTGTGGAACCCATGCAGACTCCATCTTTGGGTAGAGCTCTTGGAGAAGGAGAGCAGCAAAGTATTGAAGACAATTTTACCAAACAAAGGTGGAGAGTTTACCTCCAAATTTCTTATTCAATTTTGGTGGACCATGGCATCAAGCAAGATCTTGCAAATATCACTTTTAAAAACTGGAATGTGGAGCAAATGAATAGGGCAGTAATTGAGATGGTGCAGACTATGCTCGAACATTGAGATTTGCCAAAGTTTGTGTGGACAGAGAAAGTTGTGACATCAGTTCACACCATAAATCGATCTCCAACCTCTTCAATTCTAGGGAAGACTTGTTTGAGGCTTAATTTAATATAAATAATGATGTCTCTCATTTTTGGATACTTGGGAGCAATGCATACGTCCATGTATTGAAGAAGCAAAGGGGGAAGTTTGACCCCAAGTCCATGAGAATGTTCTTTGTTGGCAACAATAGTCTTTTGGAGGGATATCAACTCTATGATCCAGTGAAGAAGAATGTTGTATTGAGCCACAATGTGGTCTTCAATGAGCTTATTCCTTTAGAGAGGGATTTACTCCCAAGTCTTCCATGACAAACCCTGATTTTTTGATACTTGGAGATCTAGATCATGATATTCCTCTTGAGGTTGATGAACCCTCTTCTACAATTCCTTTCCCTCAAGCTCAAGAGGAGAATCCACATATCCTTGATGATGCAAATGAGAGTGGTTCTGACCATGGGGAGAATTTAGAGGAGATGTACCAATAGCTCCCGCTTCCGAGGGCAAACCCATCAAGTTATCAAAGTGGCTATTGGAGACTTTGTGAGATGCAGCTATTTTACATTTTCCACCAAATTTGTGTGATGCTAGTATGATGTGACGTTCTCAATTTTCGATTGATGAAGCAAAATTTATTGTAGGTGAACTATGCTTTGATGTCTATAGTTATCAAGAGACCCTCTAGCACTTGAGGAGGCGCTTTCAGAAATAAAAGGGGAAGTTGGCCATGCAGAAAGAACTTGATTCCATTAAGAAGAGTAACACTTGGCAGTTGGTTGTGCGGCTTGCCAAGGGGAAGGTGATTCGTGTCAAATGGGTCTACAAGACCAAGTATAAATTTGGTGGCTCTTTGGTGGATAAACACAAGACACAGCTCGTGCTAAGGGCTTCTCTTACATACATGGTGTGGACTACGACAAGATGTTTGCATCACCTACGAGGATGGTGACCATTCAAAAAATATTTTCCCTTGTTACCTTTTTTAGGTGACCCGTTAATGAAATGGATGTCATCTCGGATCTTCTCAATGGTGACTTAGAGGAGTATGTGGAGCAACCTCCAGAGTTCTTGGATCCATATTTCAATGATGACATGGTTTGCATGTTGTGAAAGGCTCTCTCTATGGCTTGCTTGAAACAAGCCTCTTGAGTGTGGTACAAGAAGATAGACTCATTCTTTCTAAATGCTCTTGTCATCTTCTATAGACCCAAAATTGTATAATTTAAGTGATGGAGGATTGGTGACACTTATAATCCTCGGTAGCCATGTTGACAACATCCGTAGTACCATGATGATAGATCTTGACTTGCTTCATTAATTCCTTGGATTGGAGATATGGTAGACAGAGCGGGGCATCTTTCTCTCTCATCAGCACTATATCCAAGAGTAGTATTTGCATGACAAAGTGTAAACCTTTTTTGTCTCCTATAGATCTCAATTGGAAGTTGTCACAATATGACCCCTCATATGTAGTAGATGCTACAAGTTATCAAAGGCTAATGGTTTCTCTTATTTGGGTGCTCAACACCTAGTTTGATGTCAGTTTCCTGGTGGGAATTCTCAACTCATTTGTGCAGAGACCCACCAAGTCACATATGGAGCAGGCTCTTCGACTTTGTAGTATATAAAGCAATCAACATTATTAGGCATTTTTTATGCGACTAGAGGTACGAAATCTAAGATCATTTTTCAAGGACGGAGTGATTCAGATTGGGGAGGAGATCCAAATGGATGACAATTGACTACAGGCTACACCTTTTCTTTTAGCTCAAGAGCAGTTTCATGGAGCAATAAGAAACATCCTACAATGGCCTTATCATCCACATAGGTGAAGTATAGGTTGTTTGTAGTGATACATGTGATTCAATGTGGTTACGAAGGCTAATTTTTTAAGTTGGCTTGCCAGAACAAATGACCATGATCTACTTCGATAACTAGAGTTGTATAGCCATTGCGAGAAACTGACTTTTTATGCCCACATTAGGCCTTTAGAGTACAATATCATTATGTTCATGAGAAGGCCAAGTAAGGCTCTATTCAACTATAGTACATTTTGATGTCCGAAAAACCTATTGAAATCTTTCCCAAACCTCTACCATAAGTGACATTATCCTCTCATGCCAGTTCCCTTGAATTGGTTCCCTGTCCAGGAGCTGAGAGGGGGTGACTCTAATAATTGTCCGGTACTAAGAGAGAGTGACTTTACTATATATTTAAAAGCACCATGATTCTCCCTCCATAACAAAATCTTTCAAAACTCATTCTCCCTCCATTTGAAGGCTATCTTTCTTGTTACTCTTAGAACTATGGCTTCTTCTTCTTCTTCCTACCCAAAAGCTCTAGGGACTGCTCTACTCTCTCTCCAATTGATCTCAACCAAGAAGGCCATGGAAAGCATAAGCTCTATTTCCATTTTCAAACTCCCTCACCGCAGTTAATCAATCGCAAGAGAAAAGGGTAAGGAAGGGTTCTTAGGTTCTCATGCAGCCAAGCAAATAGGTCCTCTATAGCAAATCTTTTTCATTCGCATGAAAAGCGAGAGTGCTAGATTTTAAAGTCATGGAAGTTGGTAAGAAGATTGTAAAAGAGGTTTTAGTTCAACACGTTTTTACTCACTCTAAAGCGATTGTTCATGGTGATAATGTCTCAATGGTCATCCACAATGCAATTGTAAGTAAATTCAATTGTGATGGCTTCTCTCACATTTAGCTCTTATATGTATAGATGTTTATTCTTCTTTTGTTCACTTATATTTAGCTCTTACATTTATAGATGATTATCCTTCTTTATACGAGGATGGGAGCCCATGGAGCGTATTATAGGCTTCATCTCTATAACCCATGCTCACATTTGTGTCTTACAGTATGCAAGAAGAACTAGCAAGAGCCTTGCAGATGAATGTGTATTCTTCAACGACCATTTTTACCAACTCAATCAAAGGAATAAAAAAGGAACACTAGTAAGGGTTCCTCTACCAACCAATTGGAACTGTGTGGACTAGTCAGCTTTTGACATAACATTGAAGCATTGCAGAGTAAGCTTTATAGGGATGTACAAAGGTCTCTTCAAAACTTTGTATCCAATGAATTGCTCAAGCTTATAAATTTATGTCCTATTAGTATATTGTTGAGATTTTCCACACCTCCCATGTACATGTTGCTAAGGTTATATTAGTCTGCAAATCCCTTTATTCTTTCTTCTGTGATAAGCTTCTCGATAGAGGCTGGTATGTGAAAGAGGAGGATGGCATGTGCTACAAGATTTCACTTGATACTCTGGTTGTTGTCAAGTATATGATTGTTACTCAGTCAATTCAAGATTGCACTTGGCACTCTAATTGTCAAGTATATGATTGTTAGTCGGTTATCATGTCCTTTTGATACAAGTGTTCTCACATCGTCGAAAGTTGATATGTCCTATTGATTAAGAGTCGGCAGGTTTGGAAAACAACATTGTCATAGATGTTAAAGTGATGGATAAAGGCCTCAACCTTGTGACATTGATAACAATAAGGGAGCAGTGTAACATGTTCTAACTTTGACATGACATAGTGGAGGAGACTGTAGACAATGATCCCTCAAAATGGTATGTCTTGTTGGGTGAATACAAAGTAATGCAACTAAGGGAGAAATGAGTTTCTTGTAGAGATCTTTGTGGTGAGTTCAAATCGTGCCAATGTAATACATCGCCTATGACTCCCACAAAAATGGATAAATACACATTTTTATATAAATTGTGTTAAGAGTGAAATAAATCCTCTCTCTCTCTCTCTCTCTCTCTCTCTCTCTCTCTCTCTCTCTCTCTCTCTCTCTCTCTCTGTGTCTGTGTGTGTGTGTGTGTGTGTGTGTGTGTGTGTGTGTGTGTGCGTTGGCAACTTGATAGGTACAAAGAATCATTTTCATGTATAGAGTTGATATTACGGAGTGTACTTGCAAGTACAAATTCAGAGGTACACAAGTGGCTTAAATATAATTGCTACAAATATGAGATCAAAATGTCCTGTAAAGATCATGAAAATAAGGGTGGAGAGAAAGTTGTGTTGGGTGGGTTAAGCAAACCCTTATGGGGTGTGTCATCTATCAACAAAGTCTTGTGAGCATCAAAATATCCTCTAGGTAAAAATCATGAAGATGTCCTTCAAATGAGGGTGGAGAGAAAGTTGTGTCGAGTGGGTTAAGAAAACCTTTATGGGGTGTGTCATCTATCAACGAAGTGTTGTGAGCATCAAATGCCACATAGATTTGAAAAAAAGGTTTGTAAAACATGTGTACATTGGATTTTGTAGAGCGGTAACTGTGCTCAATGAAACACAATTTTTTTGGCTATACACAAAATTCAGTTCTAATTTCAAAATTTTGGCTTCGATACAAACTATGGTTGTCAGTGGCTCGAGGTTTTGGTTGCATCAAAGACCAAGTTTTGGTTGCATCAAAGACCAAATTGTGCCTCTAAACTGTGGAAGAAGAAAATGCAAAACCCTAAACCGTGGAAGAAGAAAATCCTTGGTGCACGAATGAACAATAATCCTATGATTAAAAAGTATGCAACCCAATGTACTCTTCATCTTGTATATATGGTCTCAAAACAACAGCACTCCATTGATGTCAAAAATAATCAATCTCTGCAAACATTGTGTGGAACATATGAGTAGTTAAAAGCTAGGATGACTCTTTTATTTCACTACATTGCATACTATCGGAACAACCATGTCTACTACAAACAAAGGTCCATGATGGGTTTGACTATTGTTGAGGTTGTCATCTCCAATGTCGGCACGTCCTCTCTTTTATTGAAGTTCTCCTCCTCAAAGTACGCAACCCAATGTACTCTTCATCTTGTAAATATGGTCTCAAAACAACATCACTCCATTGATGTCCAAAATAATCAATCTCTGTAAACATTGTGTGGAACATATGAGTAGTTAAAAACTAGGATGACTCTTTTATTTCACTACATTGTATATTATCGGAACAACCATGACTACTACAAACAAAGGTCCATAATGGGTTTGACTATTGTTGAGGTTGTCATCTCAAGTATCGGCACGTCCTCTCTATTATTGAAGTTCTCCTCCCCAAGCCCTTGTGTAATTTGGTTGTTTCAAGTATCTACTTCAAGGAAGAGCATGTTTTTACGAGGCATAAAATTCAAACTTTTTGCTAAAAGCAATCAAAGTTTAGTGCTATTATGAACATCGGTACATGACCTTTGCATCATGCCCCTAAAAAAAGGTCATCTGTATATAAAGAGGGTTTAAACCAAATGGTGGCATCAAGCGCCCTAAGATTACGCTTGTGGTAAAAGGTTATGTTAAAGGAATGGGCACTGATATTGATCTCCCTTGCATGAATACACCCTTTTGTTCTTAGCACCTCATATAGTTGAAATGTACATCAATTGGATGTAATGTGCGTGTTTTTGAATGGTGTCTTACATGGAGGAAGGGTGTGTAATCAAACCTAGTGCTTTTGTTTTAAAAGGCATGAAAACAAAAATATGCAAGTTGAAAAGCTTTGTATGGCTTAAAGCACGTGCTTCTGTGAGAAAATACATGCTTACTGGATTATGCATGGTCTTCTAAATTGTACGACTAAAAGCTTATCATATGAAGCATGCAAGTGACGCAATGCTAATAATTCTTCTTAATTTGGATGAGACACTTCTCATTGCTGTAGATAGGACACATTGGAGAGTTCAAGTTTGACTTGTAAGCACCTTTAGAAATGCCACATTAAGGCTTCTTGCATCACTATTTGGGCTCTCCATTTAAGCTATGCAAGGAGGATATTGCTTTGTGTCGGTCAAAGTACATTTAGACATTGTTGCGTAGATTTGCCCTTGAGGGCTGCACAAACCTACTGCTTTTCCAAGGAGTCAGACAGTTGCATCGTCGCGATGCTAGAGATTACTTTATTTCAGTGTCTATCAACAAGGAGTTGATATGTCTATTTGTGTATACGTAGTGCAAATTGCAATGTCACATGTGAGTCAAGGTCTAAGCAATGGCAAACTCTTTGTTAAGTGGATCTTTCACCACTTAAAAGACTGTAAATCCAGCATTGTTTAGCACTGTGCAAAGCCCACAGCATCGCCCTTCTTCTTTTGTTACCAGAAGCCAAGCAAGCAAACCTGTGCCTAAACTCTGCCTCACATCTCAGACCAAAACACCTTGAAGCTTTGCATGAGAATACACAAGATAGTAGGAGAGGTGGGGTACTTAGAGAGAGTAACACCAACCCCCATGGCAGTCGATGGGGCTACGGGTACAGATCATCTCCCTTGCAAGCTTACAATGACAAGTAGCAGAAATAAAGGAGAGAGAATGTTTGTTCTTTCTTTATTGATTTACGTTTCTTCATGTATTTGCTAAAAAATAATGAAGCCACGACCGCCCAAAATGCATCCATCCAAATCCTCCATACCTTCTATTGCATATACTAAGTTCCTTGATGTTGTCCACAAGGTCTGACGTCCAAGATTTCACAAGTAATGAGATGATACTTGCTGCTTACAGCAAAGCCCACCAACCACCTCCTGAAAGCAAGTCATTACCACAAGCCCAAGTATATTCCAGCCACTAATCACCTCTTGGGTGAGGGTAAAGCACCACAGCTCATACTGATATCCTCCAGCTCAATACCAAAGCTCCGCATCATCTACCACCACAACCATGGATTACGAGGGGTAATAATCGTCAGGTGAGAGCACCACTCAACCCTGATGCAGGCAGATCTCAAGTCTCTCCTCAATAAGACGTACACATTCAAAGGGCTGCTTAATCCCAACCACAAACCCTTCGGATGCAAGCCGAAGCAGAGCCCCACACTTACCCCTAATGCAGGCAGATGTCAACTCTCTCCTCAATCATACATACACATTCCCTGCTTAATTCCAAACACAAGCCCTACTGATGCAAGCCGAAGCCGAGCACTCCTCCATTGGCTGAAAACACAGCCATAAGGATTGAGGCTTGTACTGGTGCTGTGTTTGTTGCCTTTGCAGCCTGGAAGCAAGAGGAGTGGCAATGTTTTCAGCGTCGGAAGCCTCTGAAACCTTCCATAATTTATGTAATTGCCCTGCAAGGGATGAAGAAAGCAGGTAAGCAGATCCTTTGGCTGAGAAAACTTAGCACCAAGGTGTTGACAATGCAGCTCACTCCTTTGCTCCATCAACTGGGGAAAACCTGCATGCCAACCACTTAATCCCCATAATGATATACCCTGGCAAGGGCAGCCACAAGACAAACCCATGACATATAAAAGGAGAGCACCTATAAACTGGATAAACTTAAGCGTGTCCCCCCACCCCACCCCCCCTTATCCAAAAAAAAACCCACAAAAAGGGGGTCGAAGGATGCAGACCTCCTGGGTGGCCAACCCAACCAACAATGCAGGTCCTCTAGGCGTGCACGACCACCCACCCATACATATCCACATCCACAAGATGCGCTACTGTTCACACATCGATCAGCAAAGTGAACTTTTATCCTGGAGTAAATTGCCTTTGAAAGGACTAGCTGTATGTGTACCCCATCATCAAGCATGTTTCACCACATCATACAAAGCATTTAATTGGAGCATATGTACATTACAAAACTTTTGAACAACAGTTTCCAGCTAAATGGTTATATACATGATCCACATCTCAATCATAGCAGCATCCGGAATCTGCTCCACTTACATCAAGATTCATGTACTGTGAAATGTCTTCCTCGTCTTCAACTACGCTTTCACTGTTTCCGGATGCTGCTTCTCCTGCCTCCAAGTCCTGAGACAAGAACTCAGTAATTCTCGGTTTCCATGATGCTTGTACATCGCCAATTATGTCTTCACTGGCAGCATGGTTTAGCTCAACAAGCGCATCTGGGAGTCCCTTACTGCACATCTGCAAAGTATTACACTCTGTCTTTCCAGAGCCTTTTGGGAGACAAGAATCATGGGAGTCCCTCCCTGGCTGCACCGTATTTTGTTCCTCATTTCCTTTCCTTTTTCTTGGAGATACACCTGGTACATCATCACAAGAAATAACATCCTTATTTGTTATAGACTCATTCATTATATTGCTAATTACTTCTTGTGTGACGGTTATCAGGTTTTTTGAATCCGACGCTTGATAAGACTCTTCTCCGCATGGAGAATGGTCCGAAGTAGACGCTTCTTCCCCAACTTCCAATTTCAACTGTACCTTTGGATCCATCACATCCACAAGTGGGTCGCTCCCATTTGGACCCAAAGCTGCTTCTATCCATTCAAAGTGTTTCATAGAAGTGAGTGCACAGTCCTTCAAGAAGGCATTGTTCACAATGAATCTGCAACATTGCAAAAGTTGGCTGTTTTCTGCTTCAATGTCTTTAATTAAAAGTTGGGAAAGAAGTGATGGCCGCTGCCACCGTGCAAACGGAGGGTGCGAATCCTGGTGCAGTTTTCTGCGATCCTGCCACGATGAGAACTTATTACGATGACCCTTCTTGAAATGACCATTCCTGTGATATTGATTATCGTCATCATTTTTCTTTTCATGAGGTGAGCCCTCCCTATTTTGCATGCCAATAGAAGAGACATCTCCAGCTTCCTTTATCCCACTCTTCCCATTTGAACCATCTACAATTGAATTTCCCTCTTGAGTGATGGCTGGCCTAGCATTATCGTCTAGTCTAATTGAATTTTTCTCTTGAGCGGTGGTTGACCTAGCATTATCATCTTGTCTGCTTTTTTTGGATTGCCTGTTCTGTGTACGGAAATAATGGGAAGGAATCTCTGGAACTTGATAACCGAGCTGCTTCTGCTTAGCTATGACATCCAACATTCGCTGCCATAGAAACAAGTCCTATGAGAAAAAGAGCCAACAAAAAAACTAAACCTTCAACAAGCCCTCCATTTCTTGAATGCATCCCTTTGCAAGCACATTACCTGACGTCGCTGCTGTGCCTCTTCATCAAATAATTCTCCTTCAGATTCCCGCTCTCTCTTTTTCTCAGCCTGTAAAATCCCTGGATGAGCCACTGCCGTTTACGAAGCCCAGCTTTTAATTCTAAAGAAACACGCAAACCTTTCGCAAGATATTCCCAGAAGTTGGATAGCTCCTTTTTCGCTCTTCTCGCCAGCGTTTTATGTCTTCTTTGTCTTCCATGGACCGGAGTGCCAAAGCTCTGTACATGTAATTGCATGAGTATCAATTTTTCAGCTTCCTATCTTCTTTCACGCATCAACACACATTGCTCATGTATGAACCCACTAACACACAGACTTTTTGGTTTCAAGGCTGGCCTGGACTTACTTGCGTCCACGATACGTTGACTGAAATTCAACCTTCCCATGTTCAACAACCTTATGCTCCTTGACAATTTTTCCTTCAGTATTGGAACAAAAACGCTTAAGGTTAGCAGCCCAACAAAAATAAGAGGCAGTTAAGTAGATAAACCCTTAACCCTTCAAAAGAACTGATAAGTCAGCTAAAGTACTCCTTAAAAAAGAGAAGGATTCTAAATAGCCTATAGGTGGTACCACTCATCAAAGATAGGAATATCTTAGCAACCCCCTTTCTGGCCGAGTATAGCACCCATATTTTATATATAGCAGACCATAGTAACCAGGCACAATAGAAATGGGAGAAACACTACGGTCTGGAACAAAGTTTTAGAGTTTCCATTGGAGACCAAAAAAAAATAGTAAAAACATAAAAACTCTTTATGCATTGCATGTAGTTGTGAGCACGATGACCTTCCATATAATCCATAACTTAATGCAGTAAATCGTGTTTAAACTGTACCCTGTGGATGGAGGTCAAACTAAAGTACAATGGGTGGAAGCATATCAAGGGTGCCTCATCTGAAGCTCAAAGATGTAATCAAGAAGACTTGATCTATTGGCAAGCTCTCAACTAGAGTGTGCGACCCTGGAAGCGGTAGCCCTGCAGTCGTTCCCCCCACGTCACAAACCCATTGCCAACTCTGATAAGCAAACACATACAGCCCACCAAACGAGTTGTGCATATGGACATATTCAAAATCAATGGCATAGGGACTCCTCTTGTTATGTAGTACATTGTTGACATGTCCGACCATGGCGAGTACATGAAGCCCAAGTGTCAACAAGAGGTCCTGGATGTGCAAGCATCCACATGAAGTAACATATCAGGCGGCTGACCCTAAGGCTCCAGATGCATACCAAAACTATAACTAAAAAGCAAGAGAGATTCGTTGCCGAGACCAATGGCCTAATTGGCATGGACAGTGTAGAGGGTGTTGCTCCCTTATAAGGATCCGCCACCAAATGCAAGCCGTGTACTCAAAGGAGAGTCGCTCCCCATCACTTTGCTCAAGCACTCACCAGAATCGCAGACCAACTCTGACGAGGGGACCCAATCCCAAATCCATAAATCTGCCTCTTCTGTGGGGACACCAGATCAACACAAGAGTGCTTGTCAAGGGAACCCACCTGATGTCGCTTGTCATGGGATTCTTGTTCTTTTGTTCTTTGCGTTTCTCACATTGGTCATCATGGACATCATCGACGGCTCGTCTCTCAGGGACCAGGGTGTGGTACCACTTGATCAGTGTTTGGATGTTCACTGGTAGCCTATTCGGCCAAAGCAAGCCCACCACCCCTCATGAGAAGGCAAGGTAGTCTCCTCCAATCATGGCATGCCAATCAACAGGATAGCAACATCGATCTCTATCATATGTGTAGCAACCCCATGTCAGATCCCATACAAACTGCCAATGATATTTTAAGCTAATAATGTGGCCTCAAACCAGCTGTGTAGAGATGTTGTCGGACCACTATCCCAACCAGCCCAATCAATGTGAGTCCACTCGCCAAGCTGCCAACCCTCCAAGCTCTCTCTCTCTCTCTCTCTCTCTCTCTCTCTCTCTCTCTCTCTCTCTCTCTCTCTCTCTCTCTCTCTACTGAGGAGAACTACTACACAGCATCGACGAAGGCTGCATCAGAGGATTCAGATCACTTTGGCCCCACATGCACGACGCCTGGTCAGACTACAGACCATGGAGGAGATTGATGAGATCCACCAGCGATCGATGATGGATCTCCTATGATTTAGCTCTTTGAGGATTGTACACCCTGCTCATATTGTATCAGCCTTTGTGTTGCTAAATTGGCTTTATCTTCCAGAAAAATAATTCTAAATGAATTATTGGATTTATAAGTGAGAGGGTTTTCTCGCTTGGAACACCAAGGAAAAATAATTCTAAATGAATTATTGGAATTTTAAGTGAGAGGGCTTTTCTCACTGGAGACATCCGAGTACAGAGTATTCCTAGTGCGTCATTTAAAGTAATGACGGGAACACTGAGAACGGGAATATCTGTAAGGCCACCAAGAACGGGTACTTCTGATGCGTCACATCGGATGGGTGACAGGGAGCATCGGAAAGAAGTATCCGACCATCCGGGAACGGACATCTCTGATGCGTCATAGGATGGGTGACATAGAGCATCGTGAAGGAGATTGTACCGTAAGTTCGGTAGGAAAGGACTAGGTGATGGGTATTCCTGATGCGTCACAAGGTGGGTGACGGGTGCATCGAAAAGGGAATATCCATAGTCGGGAGGAAATTCCGAACTATGTTAGAATTGTGCACAAGGAAAAAGCAAGCACTTGAATGAAGATGGGCTCAGAGGAAACTTTGAGGAAAAATAGATGCTTTTTGAGAAAGCGGGATTGCCTTTCGGGAAAGCAGATGCTTTCTCGCGAGGAAGTCTATGTCTGCATTGCAACTATGCATGTGATTGCATCCAGGGACGCCTGGGAAGTGCTATGAAAGCATTGTTTTTAACTTATCAGGTTTTATTGAGTTTTTGGACAGATTCAGACCATTTTTTAAAGGTGACCGATCGCCCACTTAATAAGTGGGCAGCCATCTGATAAATAAGGCAACAGATCAACCAACCTTTTCTCTCTCTCTTTTTCTGGCAAAAAGCGGAAAAAAAAATTAAAAAAACAAAAAAAAAACAGCCGCGATCTCTACGCGAGCAACTATTCATGCCTGTGGCTAGGAGCTATAAAAGCATCACATGCCCTTACTCAGAGAGGAGGACCAATCTTTGCAAGGAGGAGATGCTGCTACAAATTTCAGCCGTAAAGAAGACGTTGCAGGTGATGCCCATGGCTGCCCCAACTGTACCAGATGTCGCCAAGACCCAGTACGCGAGTTCCCTCGCGAAGAAGTGCCTACGGAGCGTGTTTCCATCGCGACAAGCTGCTGTTTTTCTCTGATTTCAGCCCCTAAACGTCGTAGACGGGGCTGATTTATGAGAAGGAACCGCAGAACACACCTCTTTTGTGTGTAGGATTGGAAGAGAGGATTTTCTATGGAGAGATCTCTTCCGGGGAATTGCTTTTCGAGAATGGAGTTGCGTTTCGAGCGTCGAGACTTTGAAGGTAACGATTTTCATGTTATGAACTCTGAGTATTTGTTTGCACGTGTACTTCCTCTTAGTGAGGGAGTAGGAGCAGAGGAAGGTACGAGCCTCTGCAGGAGAAAAGCGCTCTGAGGAACTAGAGCCAGATCAGCCCAGGGGTTTCGTACCCGAGTTTGGGAAGTAGATCCACGGATCGGAGAGAGGTAGTCTCTCAAGTTGCGATCCGGAAGTTGGGATTCCCAAGTAAGGACTTCGTGTCCGGGAAAGCAGAGTTGTTCTGCAGGAAGAGGACTCTGGAAATAGAGTTCTAAAAGAGAGTTGCAGGGATGTCATGCCCTTAGTCTGGAAGGTGAGATCTAGAGGCGAGAACCTTGATTCTCGAGGAATTGAAATAAGGAACGGAAGTTCCTTGGAATAGGGTTTTGCCCTAGGAATCGGAAGCTGAGGCTTCCGGGAACCATCAAGTCTTCTTCTAGAACGAACGTGGTAATACGTTCGGTTCAAGTGCTTGTATAGAGTTCTCCTCAGTAATAAAGATACTATTACGGGGGGGGACCAACCCATCTTCTTGTCCCTAGTACTGTGTCAATCTTCTCACTGTATCTCTCTCTCTATCTATTTCTCTCTATATCCTCTGGCTTCAATATTAAGTGATTAATTTTATTTATCCGAGTATATTTTATATTGCTATGCGCTCCCGTTTGTGACACTTTGTATCAGCTCTCACCCATTATATTCCTTCACGCACACCCACATTGTGTTGTATTAGCCCCTAGTCACTACTCTCACCCCCCTACTCATATCCTACACAGTTCTAGCTAGCTCCTAGTTCACATCTAGCGGTTACGATTTTAGTTTTTTGCTTTCCTTCATTTTATTTTTGTACCCAGACATTCTATTAGATTCACCAAGATTGTATCAATTTGGTCTTAGGTCATTTTGGCCTTTTGAAGATGTTTAATATAACATTTCATTTCATTTCTCTCTCTCTCTCTCTCTCTCTCTCTCTCTCTCTCTCTCTCTCTCTCTCTCTCTCTCTCTCTCTCTCTCTATCTATCTATCTATCTATCTATCTATCTATATATATATATATATATATATATATATATATATATAGATAGATGATGATAAATGGGAGTTTTTCAGAGATGGCGATACTATTATCTTGGGGGATTTCAATGCTAGGACTGCCCATCACCAGACAGTATTCTATGATACCTCAAAGGAGTTGATGCGCGAGCTTGATATTATAGAAATGGACCTGTCTAGATTATTACAGGATGAGGAGCACACTGAGTATGGCAGATACCTGATTGATCTGGGGACTGCCCATGGATTGGCCATTTTGAATGGCCTACAGAGATTCCTTGCCAGCTGGTGGTTTTACATGCTTTCCACATCGACACGGCGCTAGTATAGTGGATTATGTTATGGCTCCGCCACGACACATTCCTTCCTTTCAGGATTTCGTGGTGGGAACTAGGCCGGTTGGGGTAGCAGTTGATCATGCTATCTTGTCTTTCACTATCATTCCAGTTCAACACAGCTCCATTGGGAGAGGCCTCCACACATACTTGGTATACCTTCACGAGGGAGACGGATCACGTGTACAGTGATAAGATATACAGCCAGTGTAAGGTGCAGCGGAATGAATGTTGTACTTCTCAAGATGAGTGATCCATATTTGCTCAAGGTTCCTTTTAGTTCTTATGGAAGGGAGAGCCTTCCGTTCTTAATGGAGAGTGCTATGATCACGAACAAAGTGAGTGGACACTGTACGTGCAAGTGTATGAGACTGAGAGATAGAGAGAAGAGAGATACAACACCAGAGACGTAAAACCCTCCTCCGAAGGCCCCACTCTCGTCGGCGAGAGTGGTCTACTTATGATTGCACAAATGGGTACAATGATGATGCATAAAAGCTCATGCACATCTAGGCTATGTCGATGACGACAACCGGGATGGCGATGGCGACAATGGGGGCTGAATTGGGGGTGGATCTAATTGCTGTCCAAAGACACTATCTGCTGAAAATCTGCTGAACCTTGGGGCTGTTTTGGGCGGCTGAAAACGCAGGTTTGGCTGCGTTTTTCTGGAGGCTGGAATGACTTAACAAACACTGGAGTCTGCAGGGTGTTAGGGCTGAAACAACGCAGGTCTACCTCCTGTGAAAACGCTGGTTTTACCTGCTGTCCCTAGGGCTGAAAACGCTATCAAAATTGCCGCCTTCTGATGGTGATGAAGTTGCTAGTTGCAGGGGAACACTGCGGACGGGATCGGGCTGAAAACGCCAAGGCAAGAGATGGCTGGCGATGCTACAAACGCTAGGGGCTGAAGTGTTGGCGATGAGGCTGGGATCAAAAACGCCAGGCTGCTGAAGATGGGAAACGCTAGGCGATGGGTGCTTGACGGGTTCTTGCTGAGAGAGGGGAGTACCAGCTGCCAAAGGCCTGTTGTGCTCCTTGCTCATCTGCCAAAGAGTGCTAGCTTTGGTTTGCTTATATATTTTCTTACCCACATTACCCTACCTACGTTTGTTGGGAAGTCACTTAAATTAATAAGTGAAAAATATCAAAAATAGGGAAAATAGGCTAAATGCACTGGAAAAATCCCCTAACTGATTCTAATGAATCCTGATGGGAATACTCATGATTATGTTGTGTGCAACCAGAGGATATGCATCTATGCTAAGTGATTGGGCATGCACGGTCTACAAATAGACTCACAAAAGTACCAGATCACTTCTAATCTAGACTGACTGGACTGGACTGACCCTTGTCGTGTTGTAGCTTGTCCGCGGACACATAGGGTTGGATGTGTCACGTGACATCTCCTCCTTTTCAGAGTGAGGTACCGGTACCGAACTCTATGGCGTCGAGGGAGATCGCCAACAACATCCGGAATCCTGGAAGAGACTCTTCGCCGGCCCACTCTGTTGTGTGGGTCGTGCGGTACTTGAACTTCATAAAGGTCTGCAACGCTTGCTTCTTTGGGCCGCGCCAAAAGCAACACAAAGTCTTCTGTGGCTCCTTCGATGCTTCAACTCTTCGTCTAGAGTCGTGCTTCTTTCTTCTTCAAGAATCTCCATGGCTGAAAATTCCTGAAACCATTTCCAACACAAAACCATGAACATACTCATTCCATGTAAAGTGAGTGGAAAAAATCTTGTCTTCTCTAAAGACTGTGCATGTAATGTAAATGAACCAATAGACGGAATGCCAAACCGTTCACCACATACACGCAAACAATGAGATCGAATCTTTCTCTTATGATCTAGAGCAATCAACTGTGGTAATTCACAACGGAATTGCCCATGCTTGGTGCTCATACTTTCATGTGCTCGTTCTACAAATGTGTCATGCCAAGGAAGAGACATGGAATGTGACTTCCTTACATACATACTTTTCAGCTTTTCATGAGAAATCCGCATACATTCGTGCTCATCCATGAGAGAAACGTGCTCAACATACAATATGTCATGCCTAGGAAAAGGAATCGCATAAAGATGCTGACTAAAATACAGGAAACGATCACGAATGAAACCCTCGAACAATGCGTGCGTATCAATGATGCGAACACATAATACTTCCTGTGGGAAAGTCTTTGGACCTAGGCTTGAGAGCCAAGATCGCTTCTTCTTGGATGATCGAATCGTCCTATGGGGGTTCATTGGACCTCGACTCGAAAGCCAAGATCGGTTCTTCGTGATTGATCGAATCTACAACGAGGTTAGCTTCGGTAGAAAAAGCATCCACTAACACATCATCCTTGTAAACAACCACATCATCTTCATGCAACTCATCATGCTTGTGAGAAATCACATCTTGATCATGCAAATCATCATGCTTGTCAGTGTCATCCAAATCATCATGCAAATCATTGTCATTCAATTCATCATGCTTCTCATAATCATGCAAATCCTGTGTGTCATGCTTTGGAGAAAAAGAGACTGAGAGAGTCTCCTTCTCATGAATCCGTTCAATCTTGTCTTGCATATTACAATGAGAGATAGAGAATGAACAATGTCCTCTCCATGAATGACAATGCAAGAATCACTTTTGGCATTGAGAGTGAAAAAGTGAGCCTCCCAATCAATGAGAGGGTTAGCATCACGAAACCATCGAATGTCCAAAATCATATCACATCTTGAGAGAGGAGAGACAACAAATCTTCTAGTGAAGGCAGCTTTTTGAATTGCAAACAACACATCAAGGCACTCCTCCGTGATGAGAGCGTCCATTGTAACCGGCTTGTTAACTTCAAAAAGGGCGGTAGACTTTAGACTTAAACCTTATTTGCTTTCACCCATTTAATTTGTCACCCACTTTACCTGTACTTTCAAGACACAACAAAGGGGAAAGGGATACAGGCTGCTAGATTGCACCTGTATGAGAAGACCGACACCAGATTGGCCCCTAACTTAGGCGCCCCTTTCGGTATTTCTTTATTGTTTAAAAGAGGGAATAAACATTGTGGTTCCCTACAAGCTGCCCCGCACAAGCTTGCCTGAATTTCAACTGTTCCGATCCGATTTCGACAACATAACCGTACTAGGACCCTTCACAGTCAGTATTCCCACGCATTGAATGACTTTCCCGATGCATACGGGCACTTTGCAAAACCTGGCGAGAATCTGCAGCACGCTGAATTCTCTGTTTTCAGCCCCGAAAATGCGCCAGATCACCTGTACAGCGGTCCCCTCGCGTCCCCGAACCTCAGGCGGTATTAGGGACCGTTTAGGGCCAAAACCCTAAACCTGCAAAAATACACAGCAGGCTGTAATTTACTGTTTCGGGCTCCATTTCGCGTGCCGGTCGCATCCGTAGCAAGTCCTCGAGCTCCCGCACCTGTAGGACTACTTGCCCTTTGAATCGGACAAGATTTCTCGCGTGAAACCTCTCCGAATTCTCCTGTACCTGCGGGGGATTAGCCGCTAGCTAATCCAGTACCTGTGCAAGAGGCTCTTGCCTCGGTAATCTCGCATGAACCCACACAACTGTACATTGGTCAATTGAAAAGCCCACTAGAGGGGCATAACATACTGCCATACAGGAGAGAGAGGGCAGTGCGTAGCGTGCAGGGCATCACTCCTGGCACCGCACTGTACGTAGGAGGGAAAGGAAACATTTTCAGGTCCCAAAATAGCAGTTCCCTAAATTTCAGGAGATGCTGCATTGTATCTTTCTAGGTCATCTGACCCCCTTTGTACACTGCAGCCACACCCAGAACTGAAATGTAGCCTCTCTAGCAAAGGATTCCAGTTTGGCTAGTCAATGACCCCACTTTGGCTAACCATAGTCCTTGTCCAACCTTAGTGCTCTCTTGCTCTCAGGCCTAGACTCTCTGGACAGTTCCACACTAGCTATGCAATGCAGGGCAGTTAGATTTCCCGAGGGGTGTTTCCAAAAAGTGAAAGTAAATAAATAATAAGAAAGAAATCAACAAAAAGGATAGATAGTAGTCACACGCTGGTGACATACCCCCCTCTTGAAATCTCAAACGTCCTCGTTTCCATCTATGTCGTACATGCTCACAGTCAACATTGATGTATTCCACACCTGTCGACACATGTACGACACATACATGCTCATTGTCAACCCTGGTGTACTCAACACCTCGTCGACACATGATTGCCTACGTGTGAACCATGTCCCAACGACATAGTGGTAGCTTCGCACTCTACCATTGCTTTGAGTCACTAACTTTCCAATGACAAAATGGTAGCCACACATTTTGCCACTGTCTTATAGTACACGTTGGGCCCAGTAACACTTTCAAGCATACCCAAACCGACAGTTTAAGAATGCAGTTACACATGTACCCTTGAATAGAAGCAATTACTGTATCCTTGACAAACTGACAAGAAATACTCACTTCTATAGCACTAACCAAACTTTTGGACATTCCATAAGAGCAATTGCCAAACTGACAATCTGTACAACTCTAACATTCATGTAACATGTACTTGATTTGAGCTCACTTTAAATACCATGTACATCATTTGTTTCACAAGCCATTGTCACACTGACAATCCATGTAGCTTTGAAACTCAAGGGGTCAAGGTAGGTTGCAAATCGAAGGCTTCAAGGTAAAGTGATAACACAGTTGGTGACTCTGCAAGTTCACCTTCTTCCATCCACTTAGCATCCATTGGTGGATAGTTTCTGAACTTTACCAAGTAACGCCTAGCAACCTTGCCTTTCACTTTTCTTTCTTTATGTGCCAAAATCTGTTCCGGGACCAAGATCTCGTCAAGTTCCTCGAATTCCGGCTGATCTTCAGCTTGCATATCCTCTGGCACATCACCCACATAGGGTCTGAGAAGACTCACATGAAACGCATTGTGAATCTTCCAACTCTCAGGCAATTTCAGCCTATATGCAACATCACTGATTATGTCGCATACTTGAAAAGGCCCATAATAACGCATGCTAAGCTTTGGAAACACTCTTTTCTTGCCCTTCATCTTTTCCTTTAAGAGATTAAAAGCTGAAATCTCTTTCTGTGTCCATCTAAAGATGACTGCCTTCTTTTGAAGAGCATGTAAAGGTGAAGCAATCTCAGCAAAATTTCGGATAAACCTTCTGTAATAGGAGCACAGTCCCAAGAAACTTCGGACATCGTGCACTGTCTTCAAATCTGGCCATGACATGATCGCTTCAACTTTTGCAGGATCCATTCTGACACCATCCTTTGAGACAATGTGTCCCAGAAAGTGAATCTCTTCCAGAAAAAACTCACTTTTCTTTGCATTGATGAGCAACCTATGACTGCGTAGCTCTTTGAACACACTGCACCAATGCTACTACCACAGGCGTCACACTGGACAACAAATGACTTCCTAAGATCTGGCAACACAATGACTGGATCTGAAGTCATCTTTTCCTTTAAGAGATTAAAAGCTAAAATCTCTTTCTGTGTCCATCTAAAGGTGACTGCCTTCTTTTGAAGAGCATGTAAAGGTGAAGCAATCTCAGCGAAATTTCGGATAAACCGTCTGTAATAGGAGCATAGTCCCAAAAAGCTTCGGACATCATGCACCGTCTTCAAATTTGGCCATGACTTGATCGCTTCAACTTTTGCAGGATCCATTCTGACACCATCCTTTGAGACAATGTGTCCCAGAAAATGAATCTCTATTCACTTTTCTTTGCATAGATGAGCAACCTATGACTGCGTAGCTCTTTGAACACAATGGCCAAGTGATGCCTATGCTCCTCTTCATTCTTTGAGTAGACTATCATGTCATCAAAGAATGTACCAACAAACTGCTGGTGTGGACGTTGAACGTAGCAGGAGCATTTGTGAGACCAAAGGGCATCACTAAAAATTCGTAAAGGCCAAACGTTGTTCTAAAAGCAGTCTTGTGCACATCCTTTGATCTAATGCGGATCTGATGGTACCCACTCTTTAGATCTATCCTGCTAAACATAGCTGCTCCTTCTAATTTGTCCATAATATCATCAATTCTAGGTATAGATAACCTATTCTTGATGGTATTCTTGTTCAGTGCACGGTAGTCGATGCACATACGCCATGAGCCATCCTTTTTCTGCACCAACAACACTGGAGAACAGAATGGAGATGAACTGGGCTGAATCAGCCCCTTTTCTAACAACTCCTGTACTTGGCCCATTATCTCTTTCTGCTGAGCCGCACTAACCCTGTACGGAGGCTTATTTGGTGGGCTACTGCCTGGCACCAAATCTATCGCATGGTCCTCGGGTCTCTCTGACGGTAATTGAGACGGTAATGAATCGGAAAAACAGTCACTGTATTGTTGTAAAAACATTGACCTTTCTTTATCTAGCACAGATAAATTTGATTCATCACAATCTGACACTTCACGTGCAAAAACCAAGTACGCAGAAAGATGCTTTTTCATTACAGAAGTAATAGCAGAAGCTGATACAGTAGGAATAGACTCCCCTTTAAGCTTTACATCCAGAATATGAGTCTTTCCGCTGCTCTGTACAGTGATCTTTTTGTTGTAGGCATCCATGATTCCCTGTACACGAAATAACCAAGGAATACCTAACAACACATCACATCCGTCCAGTGGCATGATGTAAAATTCTTCAGCATCTACATAGGATTGGATATGTAGACGCAACTTTCCAATGATGGGTGTCACAGCCTCTGTATGGCCAGGACATGCCAAACCTGCCTCTGCTGTATACCCCATCTCTTCAGGTCTGATTCCCAACTTTGAAGCCAATTCTGGGGAAATGAAGTTGGCTTTGGCACCTGGATCAAAGAAGATGAGCACTGTTTGATCCCTGACCTTTCCCCATGCTCTGCAAAGCTCACTTGCATCTGAATTTGGCTTGTCGCCCACCATATCTGGCACTAGACCAGCCATGGGCTTCTTTCCTTTCTTGTCTTCCTTGTCATCAGAATCAGCTGGCCTTTTCTTTGTAGGACAGTTGTAAGCAATGTGGCGAGGCTGCTCACATATAAAGCATTTGTTCTCTGTCCTCAGGACCTTCTTTTGCTCTTCTGACTTGCTAGGAAAACGTCTTTTCCATTTCTTTGCTGGTCCTTTTTCTGATTCAGCCGTAGCTTTGTCTTTCCCTGCGTTGGCCGACTCCTGAGTCCCTTTAGGAGCCTCATTGGGAACGTGCTTCTTGGTTGAATTTTTCTTGCCTGATCCTGCCTTGACGCCAGTGTTAAATTCACAATCTTCTCCCTTGAGCAAACCATTGCCAGTGTTTGCTACCTCGATGAGCTGCGTCAAAGTAGTGACTTTGGTCTTCGTGCAGTACTTTTTCAATCCTTTGGGTAGGCCACAACAGTATTTTTCAATCTGTTCTGTCAATGGCACAAACCTATAGGAAGTTACTGGAAGTAGAGCTTTCCAAAACTTCCGATTGTAGTCATCGAGATTCTTGCAAGTGGCAACATTAAGCTGGTGCCATTCTGTCATGACATCTGCTTCAAAGTCATCAGATAACCATGCCGCTGCAAAAATCTGCTTGAAGTAAATCCATGTGGACGGAGCTTGCCCTTACAGCAATAAAGTTGTCCATCATTTTCCCGCATTCCCTATCAAGAAAGTGGCTCTCTTGCGGACCTTTGAAGCCTCTGTAAAGTTTCCCCCTACATAGGCCTTGTCAAACTGCTGGAGGAATGAGAGAGCCCCGAAAATGCGCCAGATCACCTGTACAGCGGTCCCCTCGCGTCCCCGAACCTCCTGGGGGTATTAGGGACCGTTTAGGGCCAAAACCCTAAACCTGCAAAAATACACAGCAGGCTGTAATTTACTGTTTCGGGCTCCGTTTCGCGTGGCGGTCGCATCCGTAGCAAGTCCTCGAGCTCTAGCACCTGTAGGCCTACTTGCCCTTTGAATCGGACAAGATTTCTGGCGTGAAACCTCTCCGAATTCACCTGTACCTGCGGGGGATTAGCCGCTAGCTAATCCAATACCTGTGCAAGAGGCTCTTGCCTCGGCAATCGCGCATGAACCCACACAACTGTACATTGGTCAATTGAAAAGCCCACTAGAGGGGCATAACATACTGCCATACAGGAGAGAGAGGGCAGTGCGTAGCGTGCAAGGCATCACTCCTGGCACCGCACTGTACATAGGAGGGAAAGGAAGCACTCCATAGCTCTTAACCTGTGACAAAATCTTGCAAAATGAGCCTCCCAGCTATAAATTCAGCGCCACTTCTTGTTGCATGAGGAAAGTGCACAGAAATGTGCCACTTGGCGCATTTACAAGCATTTTCCCGTTTCGGGGTTACTGCCTAAAAATATCCCGACCGGTTGTCCGGTTGACTTCACTGCAGAGTAATAAAATGTTCCCCTTGTCATTCCGGAGGTAATGACACGAACACATTTTCAGGTCCCAAAATAGCAGTTCCCTAAATTTTAGGAGATGCTGACATTGTATCTTTCTAGGTCATCTGACCCCCTTTGTACACTACAGCCACACCCAGAACTGAAATGTAGCCTCTATAGCAAAGGATTCCAGTTTGGCTAGTCAATGACCCCACTTTGGCTAACCATAGTCCTTGTCCAACCTTAGTGCTCTCTTGCCCTCAGGCCTGGACTCCCTCTGGACAGTTCCACACTAGCTATGCAATGCACGACAGTTAGATTTCCCGAGG
This sequence comes from Adiantum capillus-veneris, assembly GCF_014529385.1. Taxonomy (NCBI): domain Eukaryota; kingdom Viridiplantae; phylum Streptophyta; class Polypodiopsida; order Polypodiales; family Pteridaceae; genus Adiantum; species Adiantum capillus-veneris. The sequence goes on from NC_140946.1 coordinate 29,462,255, forward strand.
GGTGTTTCCAAAAAGTAAAAGTAAATAAATAATAAGAAAGAAATCAACAAAAAGGATAGATAGTAGTCACACGCTGGTGACATCCATATCGGGAACAAAGCCAGAGACCTCGATAGGAGATCTCTGACTAACTTCTAGGCAGGCTCTCTCAACAAGAGAGGGGCTGATCACATCATGCATACTACCTGGGTCAAACAATATGACAAAACGCTGCCCCATCATATGACCATAACATTTAATGAGAGAATCATCAATGGGAGGATGATGAGAAACTTGGGGCACACTCGTGTTATCATTAATTGCATGGACACAAGAAGTGGGTTCTGTGGATTCTTTAGATTCATTTGATTCAAGCTTAGGACATGTTCTTTTTATGTGACCCTTAATGTGACAATGAAAACAACGACCTTCCTTAGAGTAAGTGCTTTGCTCTTCCGATGTGACGTATCCTCCTACAATTCCTTGTGAAGCTTTTTCATCTGGGGTTAGCTTAGGTTTTGCAGGTCCTTTAGCTTTACCCTTAGATTCATTGTTAGAGTTCTTTTCCGAGGAATTAGAGGAAGAAGGGCTAGAAGAGTTAACATTCTTAGCATTATGCGTGTTCTGAGAATTCTGAGAGGTCCCTTGAGAAGTCTTGTTCTCCTTAGGCTTTCCCTTATTGTGCTTCATCTCTTGGGAGAGAGCAATCGCTACCGCCTTGTTGAGATCCGCAGGGTCAAAGACTTCTACATCAAACTTGATGTATTCGTCTAACCCAGAGAGGAAAACCTCCTTGCGCTCATCATTCGATTTGCGTAATTGAGTGCCGAGCTGCAAAACACGGTTAGAAAAGGACATAACTGGCATACCGTGTTGCTTGAGATTGCGCCAATCTTCCTTCAAGCGTGCAAGGTACTGAGGAGGTATAAACCGCGCCTTGAGCTTGTCTTGGAAATCAGCCCAACTGAAGGACAGGGGCATGAAGGACATAACTGGCATACCATGTTGCTTGAGATTGCGCCAATCTTCTGAGGAAGTATAAACCGCGCCTTGAGCTTGTCTTGGAAATCAGCCCAACTGAAGGACAGGGGCGTGAATTGGTCGGCTTCCTCTAGGTGCGCGACTAATTGTGTCTCTTGCCATGCGTGGTATGTAACAGACTTGGACACTCCAAGTCAAGAATCAACCGCGACAACACCAAATAACCACTTCAAAACAATTCACAGATCACAATAGATTTGCACTGGCCCGGCGGAGTTCCGTGCCTAGAGATATTGGCCCCAAAGACTGGCACCCCTTTCGGTATCTCTTTTTATATTAATCAGATCAAAGTACAAGAGAGTGGCTAGGGTTTTACTCTCAGACTCTGCGTCCAAATGCTCTGAGAAGTGAAGCCCTCACCACGTATTTAAAGGTACAAGGGATGCCCAAAAGCAGAGCCCCAAAAGCTTTTAAAAATAAAAGGATCAATTCTCTCTCTCTTAGAGAGTCTCTTTTTTTTTTTTTAAAGCAAGTTCTCTCTCTTTCTCATGGCATGGAGAAAAAGCAAGATTCGCGTCGCTCATCATTATTATAAAAAAATAACTTTTTAAAGAAAGCCTCCACGATTTTCGGAAATTAGGGTTTGCAAGAATTTTAGGGTTTCTGTTGTCCGCCACGTCATCACTTTGTGACATACCCCCCTCTTGAAAGCATTGTAATCGACCGCGATTATGCCTGCAAAACCGACAAAAGCCATAAATCGTCTTAGCAGACACTGACTGTTAGTACCTACGTACTAGGAATACACATCTAGTACATGTACAAAATCGACAGTCACATCACAGGACATGACCAGACATCACAGGACATCACAGGACATTCAACATTCATTCAGATCTTAGACCATGATTTATCGGCAATGTAGCTAGCAATCACATCTAGGTCCAGTCGGGACCTCATCGATGTCCGATTGACTAACCCCTATTGCAACCATGTCTATTCGAGATCAAGTAGACCAAAATGCTGCAGTCATTTCGTCTGTCAGTTCCTGCGCTCACAAGAAGTCAAGAACAAATCAGTATCATTATCAGGAATTCCATTTCATAAAGTCATCCAGCAGAATATTGTCAGCTCTCAGTATCCTTGAAGCTCAAAGAGACATCAGTGACTTTAGTATCAAAATCAAGGCATCTGTTGACAAAGGAGCGAAGTGACTCCCCTCTTGTGCATCCCACTGTACCAGATCTCCGACCAAGCTGAATTCTGGGTTCCGTTTGGAGTAGACTATGCTAAACCAAAACATCGAGGTAAAGTTTCACAATCCGAGGAGTATCTACTAGGTCCTCCTCCTCCATCCACTTCGCATCAAATGCAAGAAAGTTCTTGAACTTAACCAAGAACCGCCTTCGGACTTCACCTTTCTTCATATCGTTATGTGCCAAAATCTGTTCAGGAACAAGGATCTCCTCGTTTTCTTCCACTTCAGGTTGCTCATCAGGCTCCCCATCATCAGGCACATCACCCTTAACAGGTTTCAAGAGATTCACATGCAATGCATTGTGAATCCTCCAAGTATCTGGCAATTTCAATCGGAAGGAGACATCATTTATCTTGTCAGTGATCTGGAAAGGTCCGTAGTATCGCATACTACGCTTTGGAAAAAAGCCTCTCCTTTCCCTTCTTCTTTCGTAGGCGTGCCTTCTCAAAACGTAAGAGCACCCAATCATCCTCCTTCAATTTCAAGTCGCGACGATGGCGATCCGCTGCCTTTTTCTGTCGTTCTTGAGACTCATGCAAAGTCTCGCGAACCTTGGCAAAAGCCGTATCCAACTCTCGCGAATATTCATCCGCTTCCAATATCTAATCTTTCGTGCTCAGGAAGGATGGAACCTTCGCAACACTTTCAACAATCTCACATGGCGTCTTCCCCGTCGAAGAGTGTATCGTGTTATTGTAGGCAAATTCCACCAAAGGTAAGTTCTTTTCCCATTGAGTCTTCTGATCCGAGATACAAGACTTCAATAAATCTAAAACCACTGAATTGGCAATCTCAGATTGCCCGTCAGTCTGCAAGTGCAACGATGACGAGAACTGCAACCACGTGCCAATGTTCTCTCAAATTGTCTTCCAAAACAAACTCATAAATCTGGGGTCTCTGTCAGAGACAATCGTCTCAAACGTGCCATGTAATCGGAAAATCATCGTGATCATTCTGTGTAATCGGGAGATCGAAAATGAAATCCATTTCAATACTTTCCCAGGGGTGGGTGGGTATGGGTAAAGGGTGTGACAATCCATGTGCCTTATGCATATCAAACGTGACCTTCTGGCATACTGCGCACAACTCTTCCACGTCCTTTTTGAGTCACGGCCAAAAGAAGTATCTCTCTACCCCTTTCATGGTGGTAGCAATGCCGCGGTGACCCGTAAAAGGTGGACAGTGGCATTCAATCATAACCTTTTTCCTCAACAGCTGTGTAACACACAACATAGTCTTTTTCATTAAGTAGCCTTCCCGAAGGGAATATCCAGCTATTGTCTCCCCATCCCGTATCCGTGTGAAAATATCTGCAAAATCTGTATCTGTGGCATACTGATCAACCATATCCTCAAAGCTCCTATGATGTATCGCGGAAATAGCCAGAACCAACGGTTTCCGAGATAAAGCATCTGCCACCACATTCTTCTGTCCCTGCACATGGACAATCTAGAAGTGGAATTGTGACAAGATGTTCGCCCACCGCATTTGCTTTTCAGAAAGCTGCTTCTGTGACAAGAAGTAGCGCAAACTCTGATGGTTTGTAAAGACAGTAAAATCTGCTCCGAGTAGGTAATGCCGCCAATGAGTAAGAGCATGGATAACCGCCAAAAACTCTTTCTCATAAATCTGTGCTGTCATCTCCGGCCTAGAGAACAAATGACTCTCGTAAGCTATGACATGGCCTTCTTGCATCAAGATCGTACCCAGACTACGACCACAAGCATCACAATCTACTTCAAATGACTTCTACAAGTCTGGCAAAGTCAAAATAGGTCCCATAGTCAATTTCTCTTTCAATGTCTGAAAGGCAGTCACCTCTATGGGTCCCCACAAAAAAGGTACTCCTTTCTGTGTCAAGGTATGCAAAGGGGAACCAACCTCCGCAAACTTTCGTATGAACCGCCTGTAGTACGAACACACTCCCAAGAAGCTTCTAGCTTCATGGACATTCTTCAAATCGGGCCAATCACGGATAGTCTCTATCTTGGCCGGGTCCATTTGCACTACTGCTATTGACACAATGTGTCCCAAAAAGTGTATCTCTGGTAGGAAAAATTCACTTTTCTTTGCATTAATCACTAACGTGTGATCTCGAATGCCTGAAAGACTTGAAGCAAATGATCTGTGTTCTGCCTTAGAAAGTGCCAACAAATACCCTGTACTCTCAAAAAATCCTGTACATCATCCGGTTAAATGTCGCAGGAGCATTCGTTAAGCCAAAAGGCATCACTAACAACTCAAATAACCCAAAAGTCATCCGAAAAGCTGTTCTGTAGACATCCCCTGGCGCTATCCTGATCTGATGATATCCACTCTTCAAGTCAATCCTGCTAAAGCACTAGGATCCCTGTAACCTGTCGAGTATATCATCGATCCTAGGAATCGGAAATCTGTTCTTGATGGTGATTTCGGTGAGAGTGCTATAATCGATGCACATTCTCCAGGATCCGTCTTTCTTCAAAACCAACGACACTGGAGAGCAATACCGTGAAGTACTAGGCTGGACAAGACCCTTTTCCAAGAGGTCTTTCACTGGTTCATAATCTTTTCATTCTGTACTCGGCTCACACGATAAGGTGGCCGATTCGGTGGCGTGCTTCCAGGTATCAGATCAATGGTTTGATCTTCAGGCCCTCTGAAAAGCAATCAGCATGAGTGCGGAGAAAAATCTTGGCGTTCTTTTGATCAGGTCAAAACATATTCAACCTTTATCCATCGTTCAATTCTCTCCCAAAAGAATGAGTAAGAAACTGAAGTTCATCAAGTACAATCTCTAAGCCCTTCATTTATCAAAGTCGCTTTCTCAGCCCGGTAGTCAACCACGGCGTAGTTCTGGTGGTACCAAGGGATTGGGAGTACAACGTCACTCGCGTGCCCTGAACACCCCTGTCATTGCAAACGAAGTTTGCCAATGCTCGGTGTAATGGCAACATCCCATCCGGGTGCCAGTCGAACTACCTCCGTCTGTGGCGTCAGTCTCTCGGGCCTAATTCCAAATCGAGCCGTCAATTCCAAGTGAAAATAAGTAAGCCTTGGCTCCTTCAAAAGAGCTTCCTGATCCTTCACTTTGCCCCAAAAAGCGGCAAAGTTTGTACTTTCATTCATTAGATTCGGCGCAAGTCCCACGCCATGTGGTACCAGTTCTGCTTTTCTATCTGCCTTTTCCTCAGCTGCTCTCGAACTCTCAGGCCTGTCGTCGTCTTTATCATTCTGTTCTTTCTGTGCCTTTTCAGGGCACTTGGCGGAGATATGTCCATGTTCCCTGCATCCAAAGCACTTCCCCTCTCTGATGAAGCGAGCTCTCTCCTCAGGAGTAAGCTTGGGTCGTGCATCCTTTTTCTCTGGATTGCTCTTTTTCTTTCTACTTTGATTCCCAGAAGTCTGTTCGGCTCGTTGTGTCATGGCCTTATATGTGGGGTAGGTCAAACTGCCAGAGTGAATGGCAAAGCCCCACTTCGCATGACTCATCAACTCCTAAATAGAAGCTGACTTCTATTCCAAGCAGTAATCTCGGATCTCTATAGGTAAACCGCTCAATCTGTTCTCTGAACGAGATCTTCTTGAATGAAGAGGCGGGTAGAAAAGAGCTCCAGAATCTTTCACAGTAAGCATTGATTGTATCTTTCTTGGTCATCTGAAGATGGTTCCAAGCAGCTCGTATATCTCATTCATATTCTTGTGTCAACCAAGAAGAAATAAAAAGCTTCTTAAATTTCAGCCATTTAACTCGCGCAGTCTTGTTTAAAAGAAGCGTGGACCACCAAGTACGAGCATTCCTCTTAAAGTAAGAGGCAGCTCTCCGAATCTTGGAGTGCTCTGAATAGCGTCCTCCCGCGAAAGCGATGTCAAACTGCTGTATAAAAGACAAAGCCTTCGAAGCATCTGAGTATCCTGAAAAAGTATCAAACTTGATAGAGTGGCCACCTTCCTTCAACTCTCGGACTTTCTTGCTTTTATCTTCGAGAAAGTCATACTGGTTGGCTTTGTAAAAATTCTTCTTGTTCGCATAAAAGTTTCCGTTGTCAGAGTCTGAACTGTCCGTAGACGAGTCCTCTGTAGAAGTGTCACTCACTGGGCGAGACTTATACTTCCTTGCCTTTTTCTTGCCCTTTCCAAACCGTTGTTTCTTGCTTCGCTTTTTGCTTTTCCGGTCTTCTTCGCTCGAGTCTGAAGAGCTAGAAGAACTGTGTGAAGACGGAGAAGAAGAACTGGGTAGGTCTTCAAACGTGACACGCTTCTTCAATTTCTTTGCTTTGTCAAATGTCGACCGCCGACAACCCAATGTTAACCCTCACGGCTCACGGACACCCATCACCTACGATGGACGCGTATTATGTATTTGGTAGAGTCAGGTACCGGGCTTGTCGGACCAATAGGGAAAGGTAGAGTGATCGTCGATGAGAGGCGCACTTTAACTTGGACATTCAAGGGATTAGTTGGTTAAGCATGGGCGCCCAAGTGTGAATGGGGTGAGCTCCTATAAAAGCCAACTAAACCTAATTTTTACTCATTCTCTCATTTGTGCAATTGAAGAGTGCTCTTGCTCCATCTCCATCTTCTTCTTCTTCACCTCCTTGTGTGTGTGTGTGTGTGAGAGAGAGAGAGAGGGAGAGTGTGTGTGCGATCGAGCATTACGAAGGCACGACGGCGGCGAAGCGGTTGAGCGCGGCACGACTGCAGCTTCTTCTTCATCGCGGCGAGGAATCCACCACGAAGGCGAGCGTAGAGCGGTGAGTGACACACCCTTTGTTCTCTTGAGCTTGCTAGTTTAGGCTTGTTGTGTGCTTGGAGCCGTTTGTGGCTCGCATACGGTGTATTGGCAAGTCCCTTGCTTCGACAGTGCGACAAGGAGCGCACATTTTTGGCGCCGCTGCCGGGGATATGCCCTACACTAAGCTCGGTTAGCACTTTACGCTTCCTTGTGGTGCAATTTCTATCATAGGAAAGGCAGGGAAGGAGTGTGTGGAAGGTTTCTGTTTTTTGCGTTTTCTGCAATTGCTGTCAAGTTTCAATTTCTGCTATTGTCTGCGTTTTTTCAATTTCTGTAATTTCTGCGTTTTTCAAGTTCGGCGTTTTCAATTTCTGCAATTTTCTGCATTTCTGCGTTTTTTCAATTTTCTGCAATTTCTGCGTTTTTTCAATTTTCTGCAATTTCTGCGTTTTTTCTGCATTTTCTGCAATTTCTGCGTTTTTTCTGCATTTTCTGCATTTTCTGCATTTCTGCGTTTTTCTGCATTTTTTTCAATTTCTGTATTTTCTGCATCAACAAAAGAAAAATTTTGGAAAAAAAAAGTTTTTTGAGAAAAAAAAAATTTTTACGCGAGCGAGTGGGCGGCGATATTTTTCGAAAATAAAAAACGTGACTCTTAAAAACGGACGGGTTGGTTTGTATAAAAGGTAGATCGGGATCGGGATCATTTTCCCAAGCCCAAGCCCAAGCCCAAGCCCAAGCCCAAGCCCAAGCCCAAGCCCAGGCCCAGGCCCAGGCCCAGGCCTCAGTCTTATGATATATACTAGATTCACTCTTATATATATACCCTACTCTCTCAAGAGAGAATGAGAGCATGTGGGACAAGTCCTCCACTCTCCTCCTTTCTCTTCCCACTTGCACCCTTAGACTTTCTAGTTTGGGCCTAGTTCCCTACTGGAAATTGACAGTTTTAGGGATTCCGAGGGCATAGAGTGACCAAACGGAGGGCTGTAAAGCACGGCACGATCCTCTGACCGATACGCTCGTTTCGAGCTATCACACGGCCCATTCCACGACACGCTCTAAAAAATCTAGCAAAAAAACAAACAAAAAACACGCTAAAAACTAGTCACAAGGCCTCCTAGAGCAGCTTTTTGACACCTTAGGGTATCAAAAGCACATGCACTTACGCTCTGGGCGGGTGCTAGAACACGAGCATATTGAGAGTGCCTCTGTTCATACGGACACCCATTACCCATCCACGATAAGCTCTAGACCCTCAGCGGGGACACAAGGTAGCACGACCCAAGACCCTAAAATAGCCGCTAGTGACTCCTCCTCCGACTCAGAAATCATGGAAGCATACCCTACCCAAAACACTGAGAGAGAAGGCCATGCACCTCCCGAAGCTCCACAGCCTAGTACTAGTATGTTTAGCCGTTTCATGGAAACATTAGGTAGAGCTACTCGCTCGGAACCTGATGCAAATGAAGCACACGAAGGGGGTGGGGAAGTGGAATCTCCTTTCACATCGCACGTGGACCCCACACCCCCAAAGAGTGTCCATGTGGATATCCTACCAACTTCTTACCAAGAAGGCCCTGTTGAGCAGCCTCCTTCAGAAGTTCCCTCTAGAGTACCGTTGGTGACAAGTAAAACCACGGGGAGCAACATTGCTTCTACCTCGCAAGAAACCATTAACACGTCGACTCTAGAAGGATTGTTCATTAATGATCATTGGACATATGACCTCCACACTGAGGTGTTGACGGATATACACTCTGGCCACGCCTACCATGTAGGATGGATAGAGATTGTACAATCCACCTCTAGTGCCACGAGCATCGAAGATCAACAGAAAATGATCTGTAATGTTATCCATGGCATTATTCAATCAGAAAGGCAAAACCGAGGGGTAAATATACTCTCAACTGGCCCCATGAGATTTCTGGATACGAGCAAGGCTCAACAGCCTACTCTATCACAAATGGAGACTCCTCTAATGAGCCCCATGGACCCATCTTACGTCATTTCACCTGGGGTCTCTATGCAATCTGAGCCTCCGAGCGACAACTTTAGCTTCCCTAACTTGGCTCAACCCTCTATCAAGGAAAACACAGTGCTCACTCCAGGGATAAGCCTAACAGAGAATGTACCGATGACATCTACGGTTAGCGCAGTGCCACTACCTAGTGTTGTAGTACCTAATATGGGGCCTCGACCATATGTGCCTTTAGCCCCTTATGCACACATGGCCCCCACACCTCCAATTGTACCACTTGCTTATGCTCCTCGAGTGCCGCTCCCTAGCTCTTATCCGAGTGGACCTATGCCCGGTTATGTTCCATATCCTGCATCATCTACACATATGCCAAGACCGGTACCCGTTCCTCTCCCACATATGATTCCAAGAGTACCTCCACCGGCCCTACCTCCTCACATAGGTGACTTGGCAGCGTTTGCTCAAACCATAGGTCGATCTATCGCGGAAAATATGCGTCATGCATCTGATAGAGAGCCTAGAAGTAAGGCAGTACAAATTGCCAAACTCACGCAAAAATTCAATGGGGACGAAGATGCTAGAAAACACATTGAAGTGTTTGAACAAGTATGTGATTCCTTAGGGGAACGCAACGAACTACATAAGTGCAATGCCTTAAGCTTGACATTAAGTGGGAAGGCTGGAGATTGGTATAGGACCCTAAGGGTGGACGAGAAAACAATCTACCCTACCCTTCGAAGGTTGTTTCTAAAGGAGTACATACGAGAAGGTGTGCTTTGGGGTGTAGCATCTCAGCTACAGAAGGCCGAACGTAAGGAAGGAGAGTCAATAAGGGACTTCATTAGTCGTCTAAAGCACTTAAACTCTCGCTGCCCTATAAATGAGCGCTTCAACAATAACCAACTGCTTGATCGATTCATTCGAGGGTTGAGGAATGAAGGAATTTATAATGGACTAGTGATTAGAGGTATCACAACCTAGGAAGATGTCACTGCCAATGCAATCCAATTAGAGGACAACTTGATGATAGCAGGCATGAGGGTGTCTACTGACACGAGATCCACTAGCTCACAAGCCATTGAGTATGAACCCATGACTGCAAAGCCCATTGCCAATGAGCCAAAGGTATTTGAGACCTTCTTGACAGACCTCACCAAGGCAATCCAAGAGTCTCTTAAGGATAACCGACCCCCTCAAAATAGTCACATGTATCCAAGAAGGGAGCAACAATGGTGTTCCATTTGCTTAGGTCCACATAGCACTAGTGAGTGCCCTACGTTTAGAGTAAAATTTAATGGAACTTGCAACGCATGTGGTAGGTATGGTCACCAAGCTAAGGATTGTTTAATGATCAAACGTATGATGGCAAATAGACCACCTGTAGCCTGGACGGATGCACCTCGAGCTCCTGTATTGATGCCTGCTCCACCTGTTGAGCAACTACCGCAACACATGGTCCCTAGATCTCAAAATGTTGTACAAGCTACACCGCTACCACCTCCTGTGCTAGGACCGCAGCCCCCGCATCCAAGAGTCGCCCCTATGAACCAAGTGGGTTGCGAGCCATCTAATGCTTATGCAGATGGCTGTGAGGAGGAAATAGACACTAGTATTGCCTACGGACTTGATACATTGGAAGAATGTCCTATATACTACATGGAAGATTGTTGGGGACAAGTCAAGCCGGTTTATCAAGCTGCTGCTCTCGCATCCAGAGGTCAAAATATCAACACCCAGGCTAGGAGGCCACCTCTTCAATGCTACGAGTGTGGTGGACCACATCGGGTAGCGGAGTGCCCTATTAGGCTGCAAAAGAATGCTGCACAGATGCAAGTGAATCAAGGGAGCACGTCTGCAATGCCAATACTCACATGTAATCGTTGTGGCATAGATCACTTGATTGCCCAATGCCCCTATAACCCAAATGCGCCTAAAATCACACCCCTAAATTTGGTCGAAATTGCTAGTGTGACATCACCAATACCACCCGTCGCACCCGCTTATGCGATTACAAGGTCCATGCTTCAAGGGCCAGGCCATATCCTCGAAGAGAGAGATACCGCGTCAGTTATCCAAGCAAAGAAAAAGAAGACACGAAGGAAGAAGTCGCAGAATACGGAAAATTCAAAGCCAAGTTCCAAAACAAACATAGGAACAGGAGATGACCCCATGTATATGAATGACCTCGAGGATGATTCAGATTCAGTCGAGACAAAGGAGACTAGAACCAATACCACAAAGGGAAAGACTGACAAAGAAAACCGTAACATGGAACCAAATGAAAACCGAATAAGAGAAAACCATAAAGAGCCTCTGAAAACACCACAAGTGTTTCCAAATCCAATCCAAGACCCCCAAGATAAACCGCAGGGGCAAAAAGGGAAGAATCGTAAAAAGAAGATTGGGACGTACCCAAACCCAGTAGACGAGATTGAGCAGGTGAAACATCTAAGAGGTTTAGTGGAGGAGACTCAAAGGAAACTAGAACCAGAACCCATGCATATCAAAATTCATGACACAGTGTTTCCCACGCAAGTTCATCCACCCCACATGAACCATAGACCGTTAGCCATATCTAGTATCATCCAAGAAGGGAGTGAGGACAGGACATCAGAAAGTGAGCATACACCCTTCTTGTTGGAAAGGATGTTTAACGAAGGAATACCTGATCCCATTGAGGAATATGAGATTCCATCCTCACCAGTTCCTAGTCAAGGACCTACACCCTGCAAAACGCCAATGAATGTTGCCAAACTAGTGGACTTCATGTCTTCTGAGGTCCGAACCACGATCATAGCAAAGCTGTATGGAGATCCTGAGTTATTCCTTGCACTTCGAGCATTCCTTAACGGAGAGCTACGAACGGGATTACCGCAGTTTGCGCAACCAAATAGGCCTGACTCGATTATGATTGATGAGGAAAATCATGTGCAATCACTTGACTTAGATGGACACGAGTCTGTGATCGAGGTACCCATTAACGAATTAGGGCAGTATTTTGAAGGCGACGAGTCTAATGCGACCCTACCCATCACTACCAAGGGATTAACTATAAAGGGAATTCTTGATGGTGGTGCGGGAGTTAGCATCGTTACAAAAGATTGTTGGGAATCCATGGGAAAACCCCGCCTCAGTGTTACTAACATTGTGGTAAAGATGGCAAATGGTACCATAGCCAAACCTATGGGGATGCTCAAGGATCTTAAGATCAAAGTTCTAGGACACAAGGTACGACATACGTTCATTGTAATGGATTTCTCTAAACACCTTATGTCATATGAAATGATTTTAGGACGACCATTCATGAGGGAAGCACAAATGGTTCACGATTGGTCTAAAAATCATGTCTATTTGCAATTCCAAGACTCTGTCCTTAGAGTGGATTTGGTGACTGGTAAGGTACACCCCTTAGGGAGTAAAACCATTATTGATCATCGCTCTGACACCACAGTTCACTCGGCCCCACTACAATATTGTTACACTTGTAAGAAGGATACAGACATTGGCCAAGATTCTCCTTACATGGATGTGTTACCGGGGATGACGGAATCAGACAACGTAGATTGGGTCCACCTAGCATCAACCATAGACACTTGGGGAAACAGGGGGACGACCTGGGTAACACCTGAGGGGGATGAAATTCCTGTACCCTTAAATATGCTACAAGCAATGCATATCGCTTCCGACAAGACTCATCCTAATGTAACAGAGAAAACATACAAGTGGGTCCCTAAAGCTTCTTTAGTGACCATAGCTAGTGCTAAAAAACAGAAGCCTTGTAAGAAAAGTACCACTCGCTCCAAGAAAAGTAAGAAAATGTTGCGATGGATCCCTAAACGACTATTGGAAGCCCAAGGCTACTATCAAGGAAATGATCAAATCTGGGTGCCAAAACGTAGAGTGTGCTCTTACCTATCACCTGACCCAAGTGAGCCCAATCCCGTAGTTCCAAAACGAATCAATGATCGTGGAAAGAAAAAAATCACAGAATGCTACACACCTAGTCCAGAGCTAGTTTGGGTACCAAAGAAAGAACGACTTGTTCCACCTAGCTCAGGAAGGGGAGAGTCCCATGAAGATTCTAGCTCATCATGTAATACATCCATAGAGGTAAAAGATTCTACACAGCCTCCATCTATAGTAGTGGACCTCCATGAAGCTACAAAAGAATCCACACCTCCCAGTGTTCAAGAATCACCTGATGAACCACTTCAAGTTCGATCCTGGGAGAGTACCTTACCACCGTTGCAACTTGACAAGGCACCTAGGGTAATAGAAAACTACTGGCAAAAATCCTCACCTATTACCAACTGGAACAATTGGTTTCAAAGGGTGACAAGCTCATTTCAAACGGTATGATCTACCCAAGGAAGGGGGGTGTGTTTGCTGACAATCATCATTCATTTGCTTCCCTCTCAACCTTTTTCCCTGACCTCTCAATCTCCAATCTTAGGGAATGTACATATAAAGCTTTATACTCAAAAAAAAAAAAAAAAGAGCAAGAGCAATTAGCAAACGAGTATGCACAATAAAAGTCAAAACATTGACTCAGACCTACACATGTCACATCTGGTACAGTGAAACAGAAACCTATGCCATAAAACACCTTTGATCCTCATCACTTGAGTGATGGAGGGTAAGTAAGATTAGTACGATAGGAGTGTTTCTGTTTAGAGTTGAGAGATTAGCAAAGTTCTCTTTTCCCACTGATGTTCCTCCTAGAGGTATTGTTTGTGTTTCATAGTGTGTACAGAAGCGTGTTGCTATTGATAGGATTTGGACCTTCATGGAACCTTCAAATCAAGCGCGACCATCAACACAAACAGGTGTTTCTTATCCATTAGCATTGCCCTTATCTTTTTTGCATCTATGATTGTCTGCTTTGATTGTGATTGGTAGCATAATATTCAGCGCATTGGCTTAGTATCAAACATTTAATTCAATGTAATGTTTTGTCATAATCACTTGTTTAAGTGTAAAAATCAAGCAGTCCGACTAAGCTAGTTTGACCAAGCTAGGTATTAGAAATCTTCTCTTAATACCATGGGGAATGCCTTCCTAATAAGCAATGGTTACTTAGGTTCTTAATCCGATTTAGGCAGCATTGTATGAAATGTACTAGGGCTTTCTAGTGGGCTTAACCCTATTGACCTTTAGCTTAAGTATTATAAAGGGAGTTTACTAATGTGATGAGCCTGGGGAGTGTATCAGTGTTATATGACCCCCCAAAGTTACAAAATTTAAATGTTGAAAATGAACAAACAAAAAATCAAAGTGCCACAATGTAAAATTTTAAGCTGGAAGAGAAATCTCAGCTTGATTTGGTACTTCACTCACATGTATCGCCTATGGTACTAGAGCCCTAGAGGTTCCCAGTGTGGGCGCTTTTCCTTGAAAAGCAAAAAACCCAAGGCATACAAAATAAGCACACACATCAAAATTGAATCAGTGTGAAAAGACTTTGAGGGGTCAAAGAAAAAGTAATCAGTCAGGCGATGATTTCATGAGAAATTCCTTTTATGGTAGCTTAACTACAAAGTCTTCTAGGTATAGCCTCTAGTCAACCCTCGAACATGAATACTTGGCTCTCGCGATTAAACAACTTAATTGACCACAGAAAATTAAGAAGCTTACCCATGGTATTAATATTCGATCTCTAGTGCTTTTCGACCGTCAAATTAGTGACCCCAGACTTGTTTAATTTTCTACCTTTACATCTGTTTATGCATTTGATTACATTGAAATTTAATGTTCATTGCTAACAAATTCTTTGAAATTCTTTGACCAATCAATGTGTCTACCTAAAACTGCATATGCTTTTTAAGAGAATGCAATTACTGTGCCAATGTTGTTTGATTTTGCAGTGACTGAAGAAGGCTAAGGACATTCATCTCAAATGCTCTTCCACCTCGACGAACCAGCTTCAACTCAATAGCTTCCGAGGACGGAATCTACATCAGGAAGGGGGGCATGTTAACCCTCACGGCTCACGGACACCCATCACCTACGATGGACGCGTATTATGTATTTGGTAGAGTCAGGTACCGGGCTTGTCGGACCAATAGGGAAAGGTAGAGTGATCGTCGATGAGAGGCGCACTTTAACTTGGACATTCAAGGGATTAGTTGGTTAAGCATCGGCGCCCAAGTGTGAATGGGGTGAGCTCCTATAAAAGCCAACTAAACCTAATTTTTACTCATTCTCTCATTTGTGCAATTGAAGAGTGCTCTTGCTCCATCTCCATCTTCTTCTTCTTCACCTCCTTGTGTGTGTGTGTGTGTGAGAGAGAGAGAGAGAGGGAGAGTGTGTGTGCGATCGAGCATTACGAAGGCACGACGGCGGCGAAGCGGTTGAGCGCGGCACGACTGCAGCTTCTTCTTCATCGCGGCGAGGAATCCACCACGAAGGCGAGCGTAGAGGGGTGAGTGACACACCCTTTGTTCTCTTGAGCTTGCTAGTTTAGGCTTGTTGTGTGCTTGGAGCCGTTTGTGGCTCGCATACGGTGTATTGGCAAATCCCTTGCTTCGACAGTGCGACAAGGAGCGCACACCCAAATATCCTGGGAAGTCAGTGCCTTTCTTCTGCTTTTTGCCGTGCTTTTTGCCTTTCTTTTGCACGTCGAAAAGCTGAGCAATCCGTGCATCAACCACGTTCTCCAGTTCCTTCTCCGTATATTTCTTAGAGGCAGAAAGTTTCTTGAGAGCGGGTTTCGGGAGTGGTGTTGTGGTTCTTTGCCACTTCATCTGTACCTCTTCCAAAGAGGTCTGGTTCATATATTTTGCCATCTTCGGGTCCTTGGCAAAATTGAGCATCATCTTTGTTGCATCGCCAATCAATTGACGACGCTCCATCTCTTGCTGCTCCGCCTGAGTAGGCCTAGGCGGGCCATACTCTGTGCCGGAATCTTCGTTGTGATCCATGCCCGCATCTTCAGATACAGAGGGAGTCGACTGATCATTGCCTGAAGCCATAGGTGCCGCGGAAAAAAAAGTTCGGGTATCGGATTTCCCGTAGAAGAGAAATCGGCCGTGCTCTGATACCACTGTAATAGACTTGGACACTCCAAGTCAAGAATCAACCACGACAACACCAAATAACCACTTCAAAACAATTCACAGATCACAATAGATTTGCACTGGCCCGACGAGTTTCGTGCCTAGAGATATTGGCCCCAAAGACCGGCGCCCCTTTCGGTATTTCTTTTTATATTAATCAGATCAAAGTACAAGAGAGTGGCTAGGGTTTCACTCTCAGACTCTGCGTCCAGATGCTCTGAGAAGTGAAGCCCTCACCACGTACTTAAAGGTACAAGGGATGCACAAAAGCAGAGCCCCAAAAGCTTTTAAAAATAAAAAGCATCAATTCTCTCTCTCTTAGAGAATCTCTTTTTTTTTTTTAAAGCAAGTTCTCTCTCTTTCTCATGGCATGGAGAAGAAAACAAGATTCGCGTCGCTCATCATTAAAAAATAAAAAATTAAAAAAATTAAAGCCTCCACGATTTCCGAAAATTAGGGTTTTAGGCATAAATTAGGGTTTTTGATGTCTGCCACGTCATCACTTTGTGACATGGTACCAATTGATGGCATCGCCGGCAAGGTACATGGTTGCCGTCAAAACTTTGCTATTTCCTGTCTTCTTAGTTGTCGCAAAATAAGCATTAAATTGATGCAACCAAGAATGAATAACCGTTGCATCCATCATACTTACTGAAAGTCAACTTCTCTGTGACTAGATGGTTGGAATCCGCATCGTGGCTTGCACCACTTGATGAACTCCCACGATCTTTGGCTGGTTCGGACTTCGAGGCAAGTACTTGTCGAATCAATTCTTGAGTGCGTAGTTCTCTTTGAGCCTCACGCTCAATCTCCAAGGCCGCTCTTTGAACTGCGCGCTCAGCCTCCAAGGCCGCGCTTCGTGCTCCCGCTTCCTCCTTTCTTTGTTCTTTTCTTTCTTTTCGTTCGTCGCGCTCACGTTCTAAAGCAAGGCGATTTGCTTCTTGTTTGGTCATCATGTCCATCATCTGCTTGACCATCGCCTCCATAAGGTTTGGTACACTTGGTGGCGTAGATGGCAAAGGGGGAGGGTCGAAAAAATCTCCTGGTGGGAAAAATTCTGTCACCTCTCTCATGCTCATCACCTGTATGAGAAGTATCCATTCCGCTTCGGGTGACGACCATGCACTATGATCTTTGGTTCTTAAGTCTACGAGGAACTTGGGTTCTTGAGGTTCTTGAGGTTTTCTTTCGCTTGCAAACCGTGTTTGAGAAGGATCTTCTCTTCACCCGAGTTCTACTCCTTTCCGCGGGCGCACCCCTTGGCGGCCTTGCACTCACACTAAGGTTGCTTTTTTCCACCTCACGTCGATTGGCCGGCCGCTAAGTGCACGGTTCGCTCTCAATGAGTGAAAAGAGACACAAGGGGAATCTGGACAAGCCCTTCTGGAATTCTTGTCACTCTTCAAAAACACGATTAGGAATCGACACGCCCAAGCGAACTTGGGTTCATGCGACCGCAACAAGCAAAAAAAAAATTCTTGTGGTTCTTTCCTTGAGTGATACAGAACACTGCCAAAGCTCTGATACCAATGTAAGGTGCAGTGGAATGAATGTTGTACTTCTCAAGATGAGTGATCCATATTTGCTCAAGGTTCCTTTTAGTTCTTATGGAAGGGAGAGCCTTCCGTTCTTAATGGAGAGTGCTATGATCAGGAACAAAGTGAATGGAGACTGTGTGTGCAAGTGTATGAGACTGAGAGATAGAGAGAAGAGAGATACGACACCAGAGACGTTGTAAAACCATCCTCCGAAGGCCCCACTCTCGTCGGCG
This sequence comes from Adiantum capillus-veneris, assembly GCF_014529385.1. Taxonomy (NCBI): domain Eukaryota; kingdom Viridiplantae; phylum Streptophyta; class Polypodiopsida; order Polypodiales; family Pteridaceae; genus Adiantum; species Adiantum capillus-veneris. Next base: position 29,479,994 of record NC_140946.1, read on the forward strand.
AGAGTGGTCTACTTATGATTGCAGAAATGGGTACAATGATGATGCATAAAAGCTGATGCAGATCTAGGCTATGTCGCCGACAACAACCGGGATGGCGATGGCGACAATGGGGGCTGAATTGGTGGTGGATCTAACTGCTGTCCAAAGACACTATCTGCTGAAAATCTGCTGAACCTTGGGGCTGTTTTGGGCGGCTGAAAACGCAGGTTTGGCAGCGTTTTTCTGGAGGCTGAAATGACTTAACAAACGCTGGAGTCTACAGGGTGTTAGGGCTGAAAAAATGCAGGTCTACCTGCTGCAAAAACGCTGATTTTACCTATTGTCCCTAGAGCTGAAAACGCTATCAAAACTGCCGCCTTCTGATGGTGATGAAGTCGCTAGTTGCAAGGGAACACTGCGGACCGGATCGGGCTGAAAACGCCAAGGCAAGAGATGGTTGGCGATGCTACATAGTACAAACGCTAGGGGCTGAAGTGCTGGCAAGGAGGCTAGGATCAAAAATGCCTAGCTCCTGAAGATGGGAAACGCTAGGCGATGGGTGCTTGAGGGGTTCTTGCTGAGAGAGGGGAGTACCTGCTGCCAAAGGCCTGTTGCTCATCTGCCAAAGAGTGCTAGCTTTGGTTTGCTTATATTTTTTCTTACCCAAATTTCCCTACCTACTTTTGTTGGGAAGTCACTTAAATTAATAAGTGAAAAATGTCAAAAATAGGGAAAATAGGCTAAATGCACTGGAAAAATCCCCTAACTGATACTAATGGATTTTGATGGGAATACTGATGATCATGCTGTGTGCAACCAAAGGATATGCATCTATGCTAAGTGACTAGGCACGCACGGTCTACGAATAGACTCACAAAAGTGCAAGATCACTTCTAATCTAGACTGACTGAATTGATTGAACCCTTGTCGTGCTGTAGCTTGTCCACGGACACATAGGGTTGGATGTGTCACGTGACATGCAGCTATGCACTCAGGAGCCAGGACGACCACTAGATGAGCTCACCCAGATTCTGACAGAGACTCTACATGATGCAGCATCAGAGGCATATCCCCACAGCCAACCTACACACAGACGATCTGGAAGCATGCCTCAGAACAGTTGGTATGATGAGGAGTGTAGAGAGACGAGGATCAGATTACACAGAGTGGTGCTCATGGGTACTACTACACATAGACAATCACGGATTATCTTTCACCGCCTAATGCGACGAAAGAAGAGGGCTTACCTATCTCAATTAGAGTGTGATCTGTATCAGTGTTTATGAGTCAGGACTCTAGTGAGGCATGGAGGCTTTTCAAAGAGCACTCTCCACCACCAGCCATCACTTCCACAGAGACATGGGGGGAATATGCTACATCTCTATATACAGCATCGGGGCAGCCACCTTTACCTGACCCTCCACAGGCATGCCCAGAAACATGTGCTTTCTTTACTGTTGAGAGGGTAAGGAAAGCCATTGACAAGATGAAGACAGGAAGAGCACACGATCATGATGGTCTAGTAGCATTTTATCCATGCGCGAGATATGCTTGCAGAGCCTCTTGCTATGATGTTTAATACAGCCATGTACGAGGGTTTCCCTAAGACTTGGAGTATGTCCACTATTGTGCCTATCTTCAAGTCGAGAGATCCTATGCTTCCCGGGAATTACCGAACCATCATGGTTGGTCACACTCTCGCTAGGCTATATGCATCAATTCTTGAGCGCGAGTTGAGTGGATGGGCAGAAAGAGAGGGCATACGAGCAGCAAGACAAGCAGGTTTCAGTAGAGGTTTCTCCACTCTTGACCAGATTTTGACACTCAAAGACATTATTGAGGACGGTAGACACCATGGCAGGAGGATATATTGTAGCTTTGTGGATTTCCGCAAAGCCTTTGATACATTGCCACGAGCCAGACTCATATGCAGATTGCAAGACATGGGGGTGCCCACAGAGCTGATTTGGGGGATCTTAGCTTTATACAGGAGAGTGGTAGGACAGGTACGCACTACTCAAGGCATGTCAAACATGGTTCACTCCACCATTGGGGTGAAGCAGGGTTGTCCCCTATCTCCGACTCTCTGGGGTATATGTAGATGAGTTTTCAGATTATGTACAGACAGAGGGTGATAGAGGTGCTCAGCTTCTAAGGACATGGATTCCGTTGCTATTATATGCTGATGGTATTGTGCTGATCTCAGATTCTCCAGAGGGGATGCAGCGTCATTTGGATGCATTGCATGTATTTGCACGAGATAGTGGATTGCCTGTGAACCTTGGTTAGACCAAGGTAATGGTGTTTAACACCACGGCGCAGTGGGTAAGGAGGTCCACCCCCACTTTTACATATGGTCGAGAGACTGTGGAGGATGCAGATACATACACTTATCTTGGGGCGGTTTTCAGTGGTCCAGTATTTTCCCCGAGGCGTGCAGCAAATACACGATTGACCAGAGCCTATACATCACTGGGGAGACTTGAGAGGATATGTTCGCAGGTTCAGTTCCAGGAACCTCGAACAAAGCTTTGGCTCTTTTGACACTTTGGTCACTTCGGCCAAGCTATACGGAGTGGAGATATGGGACCCCTCAGTTGATCATCATAGCAGAGCTAGCAGTACTGATGGATGGAGATGTATGGAGAAGCCCTTGGTGTCTATGATTTCTCGGATGACATTATTACGGCGGAGCTCTCTGCTCCTCCATTGGTAGTGGAGGCACTCACTCGATCAGTTTCATTTATGCATAGCACTTGGGCTCTCCCTAGAAACACATATGCTCGATTAGCACTAGAGTCTTCGCGACAGCTAGCATTACAAGGAGATAGATCATGTTGGTATACAGAGATGGCATCTTGGTTTCAGTTACATAGCTTTAGTATGGATCGGCTACCCCAATTTCAGTACTCTTTGGATGCACCCTCCATCTCCCTCACTAGGACAGAGATTACCAAGCTCCTCAGATAGGACTTGATTCAACTGGATACGAAGAGGACATGGATACAACCTACACATGAGCTAGGTACGAAGATGACTTTCTATAGAGAGCATCTTCTCCAATTCACGGAGGATGGTTCTGTGATCAGACCAGGATACATGAACACTCATCTATTCCACGGGATACGATGTGCTATTGGTCAGATACACACATCCTCACATCAACTAGAGATCGAGACAGGCAAATTTAGAGGAGTACTCGTTGAGTCCAAGATTTATCAGGTGTGCCATATAGAGCCAGAGATAGAGCTACATTACATATGTCACTGCCCAGCATACTATGAAATACGAGGCCACTTTCACTGTCTATTCAAAGAGGATTTTGGGCCACTTTCTAGAGTTATGAGATACCAGAATCAGAGATGCCTCCGATTATACTTACTAGAGATTCGCAAACACAGAGGATCTCTTGAAGAGGGGCACAACGAGAGAGATCCAGCAACAGCGGAAAATTACAGATTTCTTTTAGTCACAGACAAAGGAGTCTGAGCAGCCCCAGCAACATAACAACACAAGAGGCACCAAAGACATACTGCTTGATCGGGCGATAGAACTGGGGCGGTCCCGTCGCCCACGGATGAGGGGGCCCTCTCGACATCGACGCAGATTGCGACAGAGGATCCATACCATACTAGCGCGACATAGGAGCCGTCTTGACAGAGTGCCTACCTTGGAGGACATTGAATCTCTATAGCCTTTTGGATACTGATGTATATGTATATGATATACAACTGTCAGAGAGCTCCATTGAATCAACTCACCCTTTGTATCAGCTTTCACCCCACCCCTACCCGCTATTTTCTTTTCAGTTCTTTGTACTTTTTGTACCCAGACTAGGTATTAGATTCACCACATGTACCCGTCTCTCTCTCTCTCTCTCTCTCTCTCTCTCTCTCTCTCTCTCTCTCTCTCTCTCTCTCTCTCTCTCTCTCTCTCTCTCTCTATATACCTTGGAGAACATTGAATCTATATAGCCTTTTGGATACTGATGTATATGTATATAATGCCTCGACTGTCAGAAAGCTCCATTGTATCAGCTCACCCTTTGTATTCCACTTGTGTCAGCTTGCACCCCACCCCTACCCACTATTTTCTTTTCAGTTCTTTGTACTTCTGTACCCAGACCTGGTATTAGATTCACCACATGTAACCTTTTGGTCTCATAGGTCATTTTGGCCTTTTGAAGACGCTAATATTACATTTCATTTCTTCTCTCTCTCTCTCTCTCTCTCTCTCTCTCTCTCTCTCTCTCTCTCTCTCTCTCTCTCTCTCTCTCTCTCTCTCGGAGGACATTGAATCTGTATAGCGTTTTGGATACTGATGTATATGTATATGATGCCTCGACTGTCAGAGAGCTCCATTGTATTAGCTCACCCTTAGTATTCCACTTGTGTCAGCTTGCACCCCACCTCTACCCACTATTTTTTTTCAGTTCTTTATACTTTCTGTACCCAGACTTGGTATTAGATTCACCACATGTAACCTTTTGGTCTCATAGGTCATTTTGGCCTTTTGAAGACGTTAATATTACATTACATTTCATTTCATCATCTCTCTCTCTCTCTCTCTCTCTCTCTCTCTCTCTCTCTCTCTCTCTCTCTCTCTCTCTCTCTCTCTCTCTCTCTCTCTCTCTCTCGTTTTGCAGGTGCAGAAAAAGAGGCTATATGCCGTGTACAAAAGAGATCTTTCGAGATTCCTAGCGGCCTATCATCCAAAGGAAGCACAAGAGCGGGATAACAAAGTGAGGGCTATGTGAAAATCAAGGTGGCTTGTACGATTTACGTAAAATGAACCATTGGGAAGGTGCATAATGCCATGTGATCTGACTAAGGTCCCGTGTGAATACAACTAAAGATCTCGCCCATGTGTGAAGAAAGGAGAGTCTATGCTTGTGGAGAAAGGAGCATCTACGCTGCTCCCCTATCCTAGAGAAGCCTGTTGACGTATCCCACTGACTGCGAAGAGTGTGCTGCAGCTCGGTCCAAATCGCTTTCATACAGGTGGATGTAGGGGAAGACTATAAGCCTAGAATGTGAGCCCAACGAGCCTCCCACATGGTCCATAGTTGATGATGCAAAAGTAGTGAAAACAGTATCCTGCTGGTAGAAGTCCAACTGGTGACCTATGACTAGAATCATTTGTACAATGCTTGGTCTATATCCTAAGGCTTGCTTGGTCTATATCCTAAGGCAATAAGCATGAAGACGGGATCTGTAGGCAAGCCTTGGAAAGAGGTATGTGACCTCGGGAACTAAGACAGTGTAGTCGAAAAAGGAAAGAGGGGTCCCATCAATGTAAGGTGCAGCGGAATGAATGTGATGATGAAAAACGCTGATGCATCTGCTCTTCAGGCTGCGTTTTAAGGTCACTGCTGTATGCTGAAAACGCTGGTTATGCAGGAATAGTAAATACCCCATGCTGAAAAACGCTGGGATGGAAGGGGTTCCAATGCTGAACAAAAACGCTGGAAGGTCTGGCTTGCTGGCGTCTGCTATGGTGTAGCTTGTCCATGGACACATAGGGTTGGATGTGTCACGTGACATCCTCTCCTTTTTAAAGTGAGGTACTGGTACCGAGCTGCATGGCTTCCTTGTAGTCAGCAAACAACTCTAGATAATCCTTGAAGAACTCTTCGTCTACCCACATCGCTTCGTAGGTTCCTCGATCTTTGAACTTCAAAAAATATTGTCGTACTTGTTTCTTCAAACCATGGCGAAACCGATGCAACAAGACTTGCTCCGGCTCCATGACTTCAGCTTCATCGATGATCTCCGGTTCTTCTTCTTCCAAAACATCCTTTGGAGGTGTTCCCTGAAACACTTTCAACCAAGAAACATGGAAAACGTTGTGCATTGACCATGAGTTAGGCAACTTCAATTTCATTGAAACCTCATTAATCTTTTTGATGACTGGAAATGGACCATACATATGAAAAGATAACTTAGGACATTTCTTTCCAACTTGCATAAAGACGCTGTTTCATAATTCGTAGATACACCCAATCTCCTTCCTCGATCGAGAGCACCTGACGATGCTTGTTAGCCTGTCTAGAAGAAGATTCCTGAGCCTTGCTTAGCCGAAGCTTCACACTCTCAGATGGCATCAGGCATTTGACTGACCGATCGAGTCAACAGTGACTGAAATCGGCGGCCAAAAGCTGCCTCATAAGGAGTTCGACCAATAGCAGAAGAGAAGGAATCATTGAGAATAACCTAAACCAATGGGAGATAGAGCTTCCATTGAGACTGTTGATCATGAACATAAGATTTTCACACATCGAAAGCTAACTGATTATAAATTTCGGTTTGACCATCTGATTGTGGATGAAAAGCGGATGAAAAATTAAACTTTGTGCCAAAATTTTCAAAGAGTGCACGCCCAAAGTTGGACGTAAACTTAACATCCCTATCTGAAACAATGGACTTTGGCAAACCACAGAGGGGGTACCAATGCTTTATGAACAATCGTGCAACATCTTGTGTAATAATTGTGGCCTTACAAGGAATCAACATGCAAAATTTGTTGAAACGATCAACAATAGTTAAACATTGAGTGTTCCTTGAATGCAGACTTGGTGGTAAGTTAGTCACAAAATCCATAGAGATATCCTGAAAAGGTCCCTCCGGAATAGGCAACGGAAGCAAGAAGCCTTGCTGCTTATCCCAAGGAGCTTTTACTTTTTGACATATAGTACAATGTGTGACATAACTAAACACATCCTTCCGCATTTTAGGCCAATAGAAAAATCGTTCAATCTTTTCCTATGTGGTGTTCATAACCCTGTGCCCACCCGTGAGAGAATCATGTGCATCATGCAATATGGTTGGCCTGAAAGAGGGCAACACACATAGACGCTGAAGAAAAAATAACAATTTATCACGATGAGATAGTTGTTGGGCCCTTGGGAAGCAAGAGCCTGCAACCAATACTTACCAAACTCCGAATCTGCAGATTGATTCTTCATGTTGTTAATAGACTCACCCTGTATAGAAAATGTGATTCTTGACTCAAGAGCCAAAATCTGTCCTTTGCGACTCACCACATCTGCAACAGGGTTAGCTTTTCCAGGCACAAACTCAATCAAACCTCCAAATTGCTCAAAAAATTGTAACCACCGCACTTGGCGATCACTCCAATGTGCACTAGGCATAGACTGGAGCCACTTGAGGGCTTGATGATCTGTGCGCACTGTAAACTCTCTACCATACAAAAAATGCTTCCAATGCTTAAGAGAGTGAATGACAGACAAAAGTTCTTTATCATAAATTGAATAATTCTTTTCCGCACTATTGAGCTTCCGACTAAGGAAAGCTTTTGGGCGACCATGCTGCTGGAGCACAGCGTCCATGGCGACATTGCTCGCATCTGTCCATACCTCAAAGGGGGTCATCCCAAGAAGCAAGGATAAGACAGTGCTTCTGTCACCGCAACCTTGAGAGCTGCGAAAGCCTCAATGGCTCCCTCGGGTAAGTCTACGCACTGACGGCGAGTCTTTACCCCTTTCAAAACATCAGTCATAGGTGCAGCAATGCGTGCAAAATTCTCTATGTATGAACTATATGCTTGACATAAACCAAGAAAAAAAACGCACATCATATGCAATTTTGGGCAAATTCCAATTACGAACCTGTTCCACCTTCGCGGTGACTTCAGTAAGAAAAAATTCCGACTTCTTAGCTGCCATATACAACTGACACTCATCCAAACGAGTTAATACCCTTTCAACATCTAATTCATGTTGCTCCCACGATGCAAAAAAAATGAGAATATCATCTAAAAAGATGAACACACATACACCTACCATATCGCCGAAACGACCTACCATGAGACGATTGAACGTACCCACAGCTCCTGTCAATCCAAAAGGCATAACAATATACTCTCATTGCCCTCGCTCGGTGCGAAAGGCGGTCTTGAAAATGTCGCCTTTGAATACCCGTACATGATGGTATCCACTTTTGAGATCGACCTTGCTGAAAACCTTTGCCCCATTGAGCCTATCGAGGATATACTCAATGCGAGACATCGGAAACTTGTTCTTGACGGTCATTTTGTTTAATGCCTTGTAATCAACACACAAACGAGACGAACCATCTTTCTTGCGAACAAACAAAATAGGGGCAGCAAAAGGACTTACACTCGGACGTATGAATCCTCTAGCCACCAACTCCGTGAGTTGTCGCTCTAACTCTTCCTCCTGTGACTTGTTCAAACGGTAGGGAGCCTTACTGACAGGCTGCGCTCCCTCCATAAGCTCGATGCAATCGTGCTCGAGCCACTCGGGTGGGAGACGAGGTGGAAGATGTCACCAGCGTGTGACTACTATCTATCCTTTTTGTTGATTTCTTTCTTATTATCCATTTACTTTCACTTTTTTGAAACACCCCTCGGGAAATCTAACTGCCCTGCATTGCATAGCTAGTGTGGAACTGTCCAGAGGGAGTCCAGGCCTGAGGGCAAGAGAGCACTAAGGTTGGACAAGGACTATGGTTAGCCAAGTGGGATCATTGACTAGCCAAAGTGGAATCCTTTGCTACAGAGGCTACATTTCAGTTCTGGATGTGGCCGCAGTGTACAAAGAGGGTCGGATGACCTAGAAAGATACAATGGCAATATCTCCTAAAATTTAGGGAACTGCTATTTTGGGACCTGAAAATGTGTTGGCGTCATTACCTCCGGAATGACAAGGGGAACATTTTCTTACTCTGCCGTGAAGTCAACTGGGCAACCGGTTGGGATATTTTTAGGCGGCAACCCCGAAACGGGAAAATGCTTGTAAATGTGCCAAGTGGCACATTCTAGTGCACTTGCCTCATGCAACAAGAAGTGGCGCTGAATTTGAAGAGGGGAGAGCCTCATTTTCAGATTTGTCACAGGTTAAGAGCTATGGAGTGCTTGCTTTCCCTCTTATGCACAGTGCGGTGCCAGGAGTGATGCCCTGCACGCTACGCACTGCCCTCTCTCTCCCCTTTGGCAGTATGTTATGCCCCTCTAGTGGGCTCTTCATTTGACCAATGTACAGTTGTGTGGGTTCATGCGCGATTGCCGAGGCAAGAGCCTCTTGCACAGGTACTGGATTAGCTAGCAGCTAATTCCCCCGCAGGTACAGGTGAATTCGGAGAGGTTTCACGCCAGAAATCTTGTCCGATTCAAAGGGCAAGTAGCCCTACAGGTGCGAGAGCTCGAGGACTTGCTACGGATGCGACCGGCTCGCGAAACGGAGCCCGAAACAGTAAATTACAGCCTGCTGTGTATTTTTGCAGGTTTAGGGTTTTGGCCCTAAACGGACCCTAATACCCCCAAGAGGTTCGGGGACGCAAGGGGACTGCTGTACAGGTGATCTGGCGCATTTTCGGGGCTGAAAACAGAGAATTCAGCGTACTGCAGATTCTCGCCAGGTTTTGCAAAGTGCCCGTATGCGTCGGGAAAGTCGGCCAATGCGTGGGAATACTGACTGTGAAGGGTTCTAGTACAGTTATGCTGCCGAAATCGGGCTGGAACAGTGGAAATTCAGCCGAGTTTGTGCGGGGCAGCTTGTAGGAACCACAGCGTTTATTCCCTCTTTTGAACAATAAAGAAATACCGAAAGGGGCGCCTAAGTTAGGGGCCAATCTGGTGTCCGTCTACTCATACAGGTGCAATCTAGCAGCCTGTATCCCTCTCCCCTTTGTTGTGTCTTGAAAGTACAGGTAAAATAGACGACTAATAATGGGTGAAAGCTAAATCAAGGTTTGAAGTAAAGTCTACCGCCCTTTTTGGATTGAACAGGCCGGTTACATGGTTCCATTGTCGGGATTAAATCACTTTTTCCCATAGAAGTGAGCCTTGGTCAGTTTTGGGCTTGAAGACACAGGGGATCATAGACCAGACACAGGGAATTGCAATTATGGCTGACAGACCAGATGATGTGACTGAAGAGGTCTCCTCTTCACAGGGTCAACAGACACATGAAGTGGGTGAGTCCTCAAGACCACCACAGACAGATGATGATATATTCAGGACCCAGTTGACTACTGCTGTGGCTATGTTCACACAAGTAATGCAGAACCCGAGGTTTTTAGCCTTTCTACAACCTCCTGTTCCGTCTCAGCAAGTTGGGTCACTGGATCATATTCAAAAGCTTGTTAAGGCTCGAGCACAGGTGATTCATACCGCACAGTCAATGGAAACACCTATACACTTGACGGAGAACATGCAGTCTCCACAACCTGTGCCTAAGGTGCAAGAACAGGTGGCTGAGATGCCAGTCTTTCAAGCTGTACCAGTTCAGCCCGCCACCTTTCAGCAGCCTATAGCTGGTTCTAATGGGCAGGGAAGCAACCTACAGGCTATGCAACGGGTCTTCCCACCACCTTCAGTACACCCTGGCTATTTTGGAGGTGGATCCGTATTCTAGAGCATGGCTGGTCATGCACCTGGAAATCAGTTTTATACGCCAGGAACAGTGTTTGGGGGTGCTCAAACGATGATGCCTAACCCCATGTACAGTGTCATGGGTATGCAACCACGGTTTCAGAGCACTCACGGCCAATTTGGGATGCCACAGGCAAATTTTGGTATGGCTGGAATTACAAATCAGCAGCCAAATATGGCATTTCCAGGTCAAGTTAATAGCGGCCAAGGAACACAGATGAACCCTAATAGTGTTCCCATGTTTCAGTCACTTCCATATGACAATTTAACGCCGCTGGAGAGGCCAACTCCGTACAAAGAAGGTGGCAAAGGTGTGTCTTTCACGACCTTTACAGGGTTTGATGACAGGAAGAAGGCTCTCTCATTCCTCCAGCAGTTTGACAAGGCCTATGCAGGGGGAAACTTTACAGAGGCTTCAAAGGTCCGCAAGGCAGCCACTTTCTTGACAGGGAATGCGGGACAATGGTGGACAACTTTATTGCTTCAAGGGCAAGCTCCGTCTACATGGATTTACTTTGAGCAGATTTTTGCAGCAGCATGGTTATCTGATGACTTTGAAGCAGATGTCATGACAGAATGGCACCAGCTAAATGAAGCCACTTGCAGAAATCTGGATGATTACAATCGGAAGTTTTGGAAAGCTCTACTTCCAGTAACTTCCTATAGGTTTGTGCCATTGACAGAACAGATTGAAAAATACTATTGTGGCCTACCCAAAGGATTGAGAAAGTACTGTACGAAGACAAAAGTCACTACTTTGCGCAGCTCATCGAGGTAGCAAACACTGGCAGGTTTAGGGTTTTGGCCCTAAACGGTCCCTAATACCCCCAGGAGGTTCGGGGACGCGAGGGGACCGCTGTACAGGTGATCTGGCGCATTTTCGGGGCTCTCTCATTCCTCCAGCAGTTTGACAAGGCCTATGTAGGGGGAAACTTTACAGAGGCTTCAAAGGTCCGCAAGAGAGCCACTTTCTTGATAGGGAATGCGAGAAAATGATGGACAACTTTATTGCTGTAAGGGCAAGCTCCGTCCACATGGATTTACTTCAAGCAGATTTTTGCAGCGGCATGGTTATCTGATGACTTTGAAGCAGATGTCATGACAGAATGGCACCAGCTTAATGTTGCCACTTGCAAGAATCTCGATGACTACAATCGGAAGTTTTGGAAAGCTCTACTTCCAGTAACTTCCTATAGGTTTGTGCCATTGACAGAACAGATTGAAAAATACTGTTGTGGCCTACCTAAAGGATTGAAAAAGTACTGCACGAAGACCAAAGTCACTACTTTGACGCAGCTCATCGAGGTAGCAAACACTGGCAATGGTTTGCTCAAGGGAGAAGATTGTGAATTTAACACTGGCGTCAAGGCAGGATCAGGCAAGAAAAATTCAACCAAGAAGCACGTTCCCAATGAGGCTCCTAAAGGGACTCAGGAGTCGGCCAACGCAGGGAAAGACAAAGCTACGGCTGAATCAAAAAAAGGACCAGCAAAGAAATGGAAAAGACGTTTTCCTCGCAAGTCAGAAGAGCAAAAGAAGGTCCTGAGGACAGAGAACAAATGCTTTATATGTGAGCAGCCTGGCCACATTGCTTACAACTGTCCTACAAAGAAAAGGCCAGCTGATTCTGATGACAAGGAAGACAAGAAAGGAAAGAAGCCCATGGCTGGTCTAGTGCCAGATATGGTGGGCGACAAGCCAAATTCAGATGCAAGTGAGCTTTGCAGAGCATGGGGAAAGGTCAGGGATCAAATAGTGCTCATCTTCTTTGATCCAGGTGCCAAAGCCAACTTCATTTCCCCAGAATTGGCTTCAAAGTTGGGAATCAGACCTGAAGAGATGGGGTATACAGCAGAGGCAGGTTTGGCATGTCCTGGCCATACAGAGGCTGTGACACCCATCATTGGAAAGTTGCGTCTACATATCCAATCCTATGTAGATGCTGAAGAATTTTACATCATGCCACTGGACGGATGTGATGTGTTGTTAGGTATTCCTTGGTTATTTCGTGTACAGGGAATCATGGATGCCTACAACAAAAAGATCACTGTACAGAGCAGCGGAAAGACTCATATTCTGGATGTAAAGCTTAAAGGGGAGTCTATTCCTACTGTATCAGCTTCTGCTATTACTTCTGTAATGAAAAAGCATCTTTCTGCGTACTTGGTTTTTGCACGTGAAGTGTCAGATTGTGATGAATCAAATTTATCTGTGCTAGATAAAGAAAGGTCAATGTTTTTACAACAATACAGTGACTGTTTTTCCGATTCATTACCGTCTCAATTACCGTCAGAGAGACCCGAGGACCATGCGATAGATTTGGTGCCAGGCAGTAGCCCACCAAATAAGCCTCCGTACAGGGTTAGTGCGGCTCAGCAGAAAGAGATAATGGGCCAAGTACAGGAGTTGTTAGAAAAGGGGCTGATTCAGCCCAGTTCATCTCCATTCTGTTCTCCAGTGTTGTTGGTGCAGAAAAAGGATGGCTCATGGCGTATGTGCATCGACTACCGTGCACTGAACAAGAATACCATCAAGAATAGGTTATCTATACCTAGAATTGATGATATTATGGACAAATTAGAAGGAGCAGCTATGTTTAGCAGGATAGATCTAAAGAGTGGGTACCATCAGATCCGCATTAGATCAAAGGATGTGCACAAGACTGCTTTTAGAACAACGTTTGGCCTTTACGAATTTTTAGTGATGCCCTTTGGTCTCACAAATGCTCCTGCTACGTTCAACGTCCACACCAGCAGTTTGTTGGTACATTCTTTGATGACATGATAGTCTACTCAAAGAATGAAGAGGAGCATAGGCATCACTTGGCCATTGTGTTCAAAGAGCTACGCAGTCATAGGTTGCTCATCAATGCAAAGAAAAGTGAGTTTTTTCTAGAAGAGATTCACTTTCTGGGACACATTGTCTCAAAGGATGGTGTCAGAATGGATCCTGCAAAAGTTGAAGCGATCAAGTCATGGCCAAATTTGAAGACGGTGCATGATGTCCGAAGCTTTTTGGGACTATGCTCCTATTACAGACGGTTTATCCGAAATTTCGCTGAGATTGCTTCACCTTTACATGCTCTTCAAAAGAAGGCAGTCACCTTTAGATGGACACAGAAAGAGATTTTAGCTTTTAATCTCTTAAAGGAAAAGATGACTTCAGATCCAGTCATTGTGTTGCCAGATCTTAGGAAGTCATTTGTTGTCCAGTGTGACGCCTGTGGTAGTAGCATTGGTGCAGTGCTAATGCAAGATGGCAGGGTAGTAGCCTATGAGAGCAGAATTTTGCAAGGGCCAGAGATGACCATGTAGGTCTATGAGAAAGAGTTACTGGCTGTGATTTATGCGCTCTTATGTTGGAAACACTACCTGCTAGGTGCAGATTTCGTTGTCCAAACGGATCATCAGACCTTGCGATACTTCTTGACACAAACAAAGTTATCTGAGAAGCATATGCGATGGGCAAATATTTTGTCCATGTTTCATTTTCAGATTGTGCATGTGGAAGGCAAGAAGAACGTTGTGGCTGATGCCTTGTTAAGGTAACCACAAATTTCAGCTGTGTCGATTCCTTATCATCATGAACTTGATGATATGAGAGAACAGTATGCAAATGATGAAGATTTTGCAAGGGTCTTCGAGCAACTAATGGATGGACAACGTCATGAACACTATCTTCTTAAAGACGGGTTCATGATGATGCATGGCAGATTGTGTGTCACAAAGCCATTGCGACGCAAAGTTATGGAAGAGAGTCATGTCCCACCGTATGCAGGGCATCGTGGTATCGATGCTACAATTAAAGCGGTTGAGACATTCTTCTACTGGCCTACATTGAGAAGAGATGTGGATGCCTTTGTGCGAGAATGCCTAATATGCCAAAAGGTCAAGTTTGACAGGCAAAAGGCACCAGGGTTATTGCAACCACTACCTATTCCAGATAAACCATGGGAAAGTATTGCTATGGATTTTATCTTTGATCTTCCGAGAACGAAGACAAGAAACGATGGTATTTGGACCATTATTTGCAGATTCAGCAAACAGGCTCATTTTATTCCTGTCAGGAAGAAGATAAAGCCAGATCAGATGGCACGCTTGTTTATGAGCAATATTTTCAAGTATCATGGCATGCCACAGTCGATTGTTAGCGACCGTGATCCACGCATGACAAGTTTGTTCTGGAGAGGCTTGTTTGAGAATATGGGCACCACGCTCAAATTCGCTTCGTCATTTCATCCTCAAACAGCTGGGCAGTCAGAAGAGGCAAATTCTACTGTCCTAGATCTGCTGAAGTGTTATGTGTCAGAGCATAGAGGAAAGTGGGAGCAGTATTTGCCATTGGTGGAGTATGCATACAATAATAAAGTGCATTCATCAACTGGCAAGGCACTTTTTGAGATAGTTAAGGTGGCAAGAAAGTTCCTCCCATACTGCATACAAAGGACAAGATATTTGAAGCAGATAAGTATGTTCAGGACATGGATGAAATGTACAAGAAGGTCAAAGTGGCCTTAGAAAAGACTCGGGCAAAGCAAAAGAAAGCAGCTGATCGTCACCGTCGTGAAGTGGTATTTTCACTTGGTGATTGGGTGCTTCTACGCTTTGAAAAGGCAAGGTTAAAGAAGATGAAGGGCAAGAAAAGAGTGTTTCCAAAGCTCAGCATGCGTTACTATGGGCCTTTTCAAGTATGCGACATAATCAGTGATGTTGCACATAGGCTGAAATTGCCTGACAGTTGGAAGATTCACAATGCGTTTCATGTGAGTCTTCTCAGACCCTATGTGGGTGATGTGCCACAAGATATGCCAGCTGAAGATCAGCCGGAAGTCGAGGAACTTGACGAGATCTTGGTCCCGGAACAGATTTTGGCACACAAAGAAAGGAAAGTGAAAGGCAAGGTTGCTAGGCGTTACTTGGTAAAGTTCAGAAACTATCCACCAATGGATGCTAAGTGGATGGAAGAAGGTGAACTTGCAGAGTCACCAACTGTGTTATCACTTTACCTTGAAGCCTTCGATTTGCAACCTACCTTGACCCCTTGAGTTTCAAAGCTACATGGAGTGTCAGTGTGACAATGGCTTGTGAAACAAATGATGTACATGGTATTTAAAGTGAGCTCAAATGAAATACCTGTTACATTAATGTTAGAGCTGTACAGATTGTCAGTTTGGCAATTGCTCTTATGGAATGTCCAAAAGTTTGGTTAGTGCTATAGAAGTGAGTATTTCTTGTCAGTTTGTCAAGGATACAGTAATTGCTTCTATTGAAGAGTACATGTGTAACTGCATTCTTAAACTATCGGTTTGGGTATGCTCGAAAGTGTTACGGGATCCAACGTGTACTATAAGAAAGTGGCAAAATGTGCAGCTACCATTTTGTCATTGGAAAGTTAGTGACTCAAAGCATGGCAGAGTGCGAAGCTACCACTATGTCATTGGGATAGGGTTCACACGCAAGCAATACATGAGTCGACGAGGTGTTGAATACACCAGGGTTCACAATGAGCATGTATGTGTCGTACATGTGTCAACAGGTGTTGAATACATCAGTGTTGACTAGGAGCATGAACGCCATAGATGCAAACGAGGACGTTTGAGATTTCAAGAGGGGGGTATGTCACCAGCGTGTGACTACTATCTATCCTTTTTGTTGATTTCTTTCTTATTATCCATTTACTTTCACTTTTTTGAAACACCCCTCGGGAAATCTAACTGCCCTGCATTGCATAGCTAGTGTGGAACTGTCCAGAGGGAGTCCAGGCCTGAGGGCAAGAGAGCACTAAGGTTGGACAAGGACTATGGTTAGCCAAGTGGGATCATTGACTAGCCAAAGTGGAATCCTTTGCTACAGAGGCTACATTTCAGTTCTGGATGTGGCCGCAGTGTACAAAGAGGGTCGGATGACCTAGAAAGATACAATGGCAATATCTCCTAAAATTTAGGGAACTGCTATTTTGGGACCTGAAAATGTGTTGGCGTCATTACCTCCGGAATGACAAGGGGAACATTTTCTTACTCTGCCGTGAAGTCAACTGGGCAACCGGTTGGGATATTTTTAGGCGGCAACCCCGAAACGGGAAAATGCTTGTAAATGTGCCAAGTGGCACATTCTAGTGCACTTGCCTCATGCAACAAGAAGTGGCGCTGAATTTGAAGAGGGGAGAGCCTCATTTTCAGATTTGTCACAGGTTAAGAGCTATGGAGTGCTTGCTTTCCCTCTTATGCACAGTGCGGTGCCAGGAGTGATGCCCTGCACGCTACGCACTGCCCTCTCTCTCCCCTTTGGCAGTATGTTATGCCCCTCTAGTGGGCTCTTCATTTGACCAATGTACAGTTGTGTGGGTTCATGCGCGATTGCCGAGGCAAGAGCCTCTTGCACAGGTACTGGATTAGCTAGCAGCTAATTCCCCCGCAGGTACAGGTGAATTCGGAGAGGTTTCACGCCAGAAATCTTGTCCGATTCAAAGGGCAAGTAGCCCTACAGGTGCGAGAGCTCGAGGACTTGCTACGGATGCGACCGGCTCGCGAAACGGAGCCCGAAACAGTAAATTACAGCCTGCTGTGTATTTTTGCAGGTTTAGGGTTTTGGCCCTAAACGGACCCTAATACCCCCAAGAGGTTCGGGGACGCAAGGGGACTGCTGTACAGGTGATCTGGCGCATTTTCGGGGCTGAAAACAGAGAATTCAGCGTACTGCAGATTCTCGCCAGGTTTTGCAAAGTGCCCGTATGCGTCGGGAAAGTCGGCCAATGCGTGGGAATACTGACTGTGAAGGGTTCTAGTACAGTTATGCTGCCGAAATCGGGCTGGAACAGTGGAAATTCAGCCGAGTTTGTGCGGGGCAGCTTGTAGGAACCACAGCGTTTATTCCCTCTTTTGAACAATAAAGAAATACCGAAAGGGGCGCCTAAGTTAGGGGCCAATCTGGTGTCCGTCTACTCATACAGGTGCAATCTAGCAGCCTGTATCCCTCTCCCCTTTGTTGTGTCTTGAAAGTACAGGTAAAATAGACGACTAATAATGGGTGAAAGCTAAATCAAGGTTTGAAGTAAAGTCTACCGCCCTTTTTGGATTGAACAGGCCGGTTACAGAAGATCATCCTGCAAAAAGAGATGTTTAAACTTCGTAAACAACTCCGAATACTTACCTGGAGCCTGAATGCTCTGGGAAACTGAAGCAGCATAAATGAATGCCGCTTGCGCTCCTCGTCGTAATTCACGCTTTACCTGTACATGCGAGATGAGAGGCAAAGAATGCAAGCCCTCCTCAGCACGAATGTGAGAGGGGAATCAGTATCGGAATGTAAAGTGATCGTGTTAGCACCAAATTTAATGTGAGGATCAAGTTCACGAAACCATTTAATGCCTAAAATCATATCACATCCTGAGAAAGGAGATACAAGAAATTTCCTACGAAAAGAAGCTTGTTGAACGGTAAAAAGCACATCAAGGCACTCCTTCGAGATGAGAGAGTCCATACCAAGAGCAAAGCCAGAAACCTCGAGAGGAGCTTTCTGACTAACCTCTAGGCGGGCTCTCTCAACGAGAAGGGGACTAATCACATCATGCATACTGCCTGGATCAAACAATATGATAAAACGCTGCCCTTTTACATGACCATAACACTTCAAGAGAGATTCATCAATGTGTGTGTCAGAGTCAGGAGAAGATGCAGGTTGTGTTGTGACAGTGCTTGTGGTAGTTGTAGGTGTCTTTCGTTCTTTAGGTGGGACTGTCTTAGGACGGGCCTTCTTTATGTGCCCCTTGACATAACATTGAAAACATCCACCATCTTTAGCATAAATCACTTGTTCTTCAGCCGTGATGTATCCTCCTATAATTCCTTGTGAAGCTTTTTCATCAGGGGTTAGCTTTGGTTTTACAGGTACTTTAGCTTTACCCTTAGATTCATTGTTAGAGTTCTTTTCCGAGGAATTAGAAGAAGAAGGGGTGGAAGAATTACCATTCTTACCGTTCTTACCATTCTGTGTGTTCTGGGAATTCGGAGATGTCCCTTGAGAAGACTTGTTCTCCTTAGGCTTTCCCTTGTTGTGCTTTATCTCTTGGGCGAGAGCGATTGCTAACGCCTTGTTGAGATCCCCGAGGTCAAAGACTTCAACATCAAACCCCCTTTGGATCCCTATTTTCCCTCCTTTAGATCCCTACTATGGACGGTCTACCAGCTTAACCAATATTCTAGCTTTTTCTCCCCTGGCACTTTCCCATATTAAATGATCAATTTAACATGAGAAAATCATATAGGAGAATTAGATATTAGTTATTATGACATTACCTCTCTCTTGAAATCATAGTCGTCCTCGACTATGGGGTAGAGAAGATAAAGCATATTCATTAGTCCTTTTTCTAGCAGGTAGAGGATCCCTATGTTACCCTACGACATCGTCCAAAATGGGTGACTAGTCCATTTGGCGCTTGAGAGTCTAAGCTGCCTCAAGCACGTTTGCACATTAGTCCTATCAATCTTCCATAGTAGATTCGTCTAACCCAAAGAGAAAAGCCTCCTTGCACTCATCATCCAACTTGTGTAATTGAGTGTCTAGTTGCAAAACACGGTTAGAAAAAGACATGACTGGCATACCATGTTGCTTAAGATTACGCCAATCCTCTTTCAATCGTGCGAGGTACTGAGGTGTCATAAACCGCGCCTTGAGCTTGTCTTGGAAATCAGCCCAGCTAAAAGAGAGAGGCATGAAATTGTCGGCTGTCTCTAGGTGCGCAGCTAGCTGTGTCTCTTGCCATGCATGGTACCAATTGATGGCATCACCGGCAAGGTACATAGCTGTCGTCAAAACTTTGCTATTTCTTGTTTTCTTAGTTGTCGCAAAATAAGCATTAAATTCATGCAACCAAGAATGAATCACCGTAGCATCCATCTTACCATCATACTTACTGAAAGTCAACTTTTCGGTGACTGGGTTGTTGGAATCCGCATCGTGGCATGCACCACTAGAGGAACTCCCACGATCTTTGGGTGGTTCGGTCTTCGAGGCTAGCATGTGGGAAATAAATTCTTGATGGCAAATCTCCCTTTGAGCCTCTCGTTCATCACGCTCGCGTTCGAAAGCAAGTCGATTTTCTTCTTGTTTTGCAGCAAGTTTTGCATTTCTTTCATCGCGCTCCCGCTCATGAGCAAGGTGTTCACGTTCCTGAGCAAGGCGCTCACGGTCCTGAGCAAGGCGATTTGCTTCTTGTCTATCCATCATGGCCATCATCTGCTTGACCATTGCCTCCATAGGGTTTGGTGCACTTGGTGGCGTATTTGGCGAAGGGGGAGGGTTGAAGAAATCATCTCCCGGTGGGGACGAGTCTTCGTCGCCTCTCTCATGCTCATCACATGTATGCGAAGTATCCATTCCGCTTCGGGTGACGACCATGCACTATAATCTTGGGGTCTTAAGCTCACGAGGAACTTGGGTTCTTGAGGTTATTCTTAGGGAAGGAGAGAGCCTTCCGTCTCATGGAGAGTGCTATGATCACGAACAAAGTGAGTGGATATTGTATGTGCAAGTGAATGAGACTGAGAGGAGGAGAGAAAAGAGATACGACACCCGAGAGGTTGTAAAACCCTCCTCCAAAGGCCCCACTTTCGTCGGCGAGAGTGGTCTACTTTGGTTGCACAAAGGTGTACAATGCGTATGCAATGGACTAATGCAAACGGGGACTATGTCGATGAAGACCATGAAGACTTTAGGGCTGAATTCGATGCTTCTCTATCTGCTGTCCACAAAGGGGCAAAGGCTGAGAATCTGTGCCACTTTTGGGGGCTGAAATGACTGGTTTTTACTGCTGATTTTTGGCTGAAAATGACTGCTCTTGTCGGGGCTGATGTGATGATGAAAAACGCTGATGCATCTACTCTTCAGGCTGCGTTTTAAGGTCACTGCTGTATGCTGAAAACGCTGGTTATGCAGGAATAGTAAATACCCCATGCTGAAAAACGCTGGGATGGAAGGGGTTCCAATGCTGAACAAAAACGCTGGAAGGTCTGGCTTGCTGGCGTTAGTGAATGGGCTGAACTGGCTGCCTTTAGTGATAGGGGAAAAACGCCAAGAACTGGAGGGTGCTGGCGATGGCTACTGAAGAGGGAAACGCCAGGATCTGCAAGAAGAGGGGCGATCCCAAAACGCTGGTGGCTGCGGGTGAAGGGGCCTCACCAAGTTGCCTGGGAGAGGGTCTTGCCGAGAGAGGGAGGGAACACCTGTTGCTTGGTAGCCTGCTGTGCTCCTTGGCTCATTCTGCCAATTTGTGCTAACTTGGGTTTGCTTATATATTAACTTACCCAATTTGCCCTACTAAGTACCCAACAAAAGTCACTTAATAAATAAGTGAAAAATGTTAAATATAGGGAAAAATAGGATAAAGTCACTTGAAAAATCCCCAAACTGACTCTGATGGAAATGCTTATGCTTATGCGGTGTGCAACCAGAGGATATGCATCTACACTATGTGACTGGACATGCACGGTCTACGAATAGACTCACAAAAGTGCCATATCACTTCTAATCTAAACTGACTCGACTGACGGAAACCCTGCTATGGTGTAGCTTGTCCACGGACACATAGGGTTGGATGTGTCACGTGACAATCAACCTACAAGGAAGGCCACTGCCACTCACCGAAATCCCAATGCAACTCAACAAGGGGCTTCTCTTGCCAGATCCACAATCTCTAGAGTGGTGCCTCCTTTGCAGTGAAAAGAAGATCAACACAAGCACCTCTCTTAATAGGCTGCCAATGAGAATCTAGTTGCTGATCAGGTCGCACCTCACCCTGAAACTTCAGTCTGATGTGATGGCCAGTCTCTGGAATACTAAATACTAGAGTCCCATGCTGTGCAACAATCAAGTCTTCTGAGCGAGGGGCGAAAAACCACCACCAACCCTGATGAGAGGGTATCAAAGTCTGTCTCCCAATGTAGTCATGCCAGTAAGCAAGAATAGCCTCATCAATCTCTCCCATGCGGATAGTAACCTTTCTGCGAATCCCAGAGGTAGCACGAATGACATGCGCACCAACCAAGTAAGCATCTAATCGACGGTAGCAACATGCCGGCCCATCATTTCATCACGCTCGTCAATGTGTATCCTTGCGCCTAGCTGACGCCCCTCTTAATCTATCAAATATGGATTCCAAACAAGTGGTTGCCTTGATACCTGCTCTGCAAAAGAGGGGGTGGGTGTCGAATCAGAGCAAGGCACAATTCCTTTCAAATCCACAGCAAGCAGCAGAAGATATATCTACGAGTGCATCTGAGAAGATGAATCTGATGGTCGAGCGCCAAGCGTCCGTGGTATCCATAGACCCAAGACAAGAAGAGCCATGTGACAAAGCATGGTGTAGAAACTGTTTCCAAGGCTTAGCCCCTCTCTCTCTCTCTCTCTCTCTCTCTCTCTCTCTCTCTCTCTCTCTCTCTCTCTCTCTCTCTCTCTCTCTCTCTCTCTCTCTCTAGCATGCATGATTGAGAAAGGGTTGAAAGACTTCGTATCGATTCTAAAAGATGACAAGCACAACAGACATGTATGGCGAAGTACTCTTGACACCAAAAGAGCACCCATTTTTATAGCCGGTTACTACATTCCTCGTCATAACTCCCCCTTTTATGGTTGCATGGATAGAGAACAGCCATTTGTTGACTTAGAGGACATTGTTGGCAAACATGATGTTATTTGCTTTGGAGACATGAATGCCCGCACAAAAAAACATGATACGCAACAATTTGATATGCCATACATTTCAAGTGAGTTGAACGAAATTCACTTGTATGATCATACTCTAATGGATGACAAAGAGCCAGATCGCTACGAAAAGCTACTTATACACACGTACAATAGTACCGATATGCTCATTGCAAATGGGGTATCTTTATGAAGCGTAAGTTGTCCCTTCCCCACCCCAACACATTCTTGTTTCGTGACTTTGGCCTACCTAGAGTCCCCATGCTCCTTCTCACACCTTTGCTTGTGCTTCCACTAAAGGTTTGTCAAAAAATTTCAATACTTTTCATAGTACTCTCTTTTAACAATCAACCAGTAAATATTAGCACGGATCCCATGCACATAACCACAATACTTGCAACCTAAAGGAAGGGGTCAAAAACACCTCAAACCATATGAACGAAATAGATTGTTTTAATACATGTATCATCCGTGACTCTTTGCTTATAATAGCCTCTCCATAGCATTGTACACGTGGCAAACAGCTTAGCTAACAATGTTTATGCCAAAAAGTGTGCACTGTCTGTATTGCACAATTACTTACCCGCAGCTTCAAACAAGCATCCTTCCTCACCACATTTTACATGTGACTTCAAATGATCGGCCAAGACTTCTGAGGTAGTAAAGGTTCGATCACAAGGTTCACACTTCAATGGCTGCATGTCTGACCTGCAACCAATTAGCCTCAACAAACAGAAGACTCCAGGTGCAAACAAACACACAAAAGCAGCTTGAAAAGCATGTATAACTTCAACAGTCAATTATGCACTGTCATTTGACATTGTTTCCACCTTAAGAGCTTACCTTTTCCCAAGACCTTTGCCAAATGGTTTCCCTCTAAAATCACCAAATTTTTCTCGAAAGGTTGGAAAGGATCGGTTGCTCTGAGATTTAAACTGCTTATTAGAGTGAGGTTGATAATCCCTAGAGGCACGGGAGATGCTACCTGCACCGCTCCCTGCTTGTAACTGAGCTTGAGAAGGTGACAGCCAGTTCCGATGGTTGCTTTCAATAGTAGAGCTTGGGCGAGCTGTGACTGATGCCATATGCCCATTGATCCGTGCGTGGTCAATCCTTGGAGAATCAGCAGCCCTTGTCACTTCCAGGCCAGGATGTGCCTTTGGCATAAGGGAAGACATTGACTGAGCTTGTTCAAAAGAACCTTTTGTATGTGGTTCCCCAGCTCTATGGATGTTTGTAGAATGTTGACCATTCTCGTAAATCTCTCCTTGTGAAACAGCCAACAGTGGGGCCTTATCTGAGCCATTGCTCTTTAATAACTGCCCACATGAAAACATAAAATTTCAGACGCACACTTATGCACATACTGTAAGCTCAAAGAAGTAGAAGTCCAGAGTATTAGATACTCTGTATCGAACAGATCAGAGCTGCTACCTGCAAAGTCGATGACAAATTTTCGAGGTGGGCTGGCTGCTGCCAGGCTGGTGTAGATTGCTGACTCTGGACCCTGCTTTGAGCACTTGTTCCATCTACACTAGAGTGTGTGGGCATTACAGGTAGACCAATGGCAACTCCATTGGTATGAAAATTTGGTTGATGCATTTGCATGAGTGGCTGCATTTGGTGGACAGTTGGAAGCAGTTGGGGTTGAGGTTGAAGCTGTAGTTGAGCATGAGAATTAGACTGATGTAAATTCTGAGGTTGGGTCTGCATAACAGGTTGGGGTTGTGAGTGTGAATGTTGATATTGCTGGTGCTCATACTGAAGCCGTTGTTGGACTGTGTGATGTTGTTGATGCTGATGTTGCTGGGAGTAATGTTGGTGTTGAAACTGGAGTTGATGCTGGTTTTGATGTTGATGTTGACCTGAGTGAAAATTCTGCTGTCGATGCTGATGGTAAAGAGAATGTGAAGATTGACTCTGGGAGTGTTGATGTGAATGTGGAGGTTGCTGTCCAGATTGATGTTGTTGCTGATGTGGGGGTTGAGGACATGAGTGTTGCTGATGTTCAAATTCAAGCTGACTTTGTTGTTGATGTTGCTGTTGAAACGGGCGCTGATGTTGATTGGCATG
The DNA here is from genome assembly GCF_014529385.1 of Adiantum capillus-veneris. NCBI lineage: Eukaryota > Viridiplantae > Streptophyta > Polypodiopsida > Polypodiales > Pteridaceae > Adiantum > Adiantum capillus-veneris. Next base: position 29,504,155 of record NC_140946.1, read on the forward strand.
CATGGCCATGCCTCCTGTGGCAAAGTTATCAACAGTTGGCTGGGAGGGTATCCCCATAGCAACATTGTTGCTATGCCTTGGTTCAAACCCGGGTGGGAACGAGGAGGGGGGAGGGGAGCATGGACACCTGCGGTGCCCCTGCCAATGTCCAGGCAAGTCTGTATTTGAAGAACTTTCATAAATATTGTTTGATCCTGAAGTTTGGATGAGGCAGCTTTGTTGGGCCTGAATAAATGAGTTGCTTGCATGCAAAGACTGAGCAGGAAAACTCCCTACATGGGTATTGCCCATGACAGAGTTGCCCATATGCGCTTGGGCAACGGCTGGAACTATATTCCCCACATTACCCACATGAACAAGGGTGCCAGCAGGAACCACATTGCCGCCATGAGCAACAGCGCCGTATACTGGAGCTACACCGGCCGGGATACCTACTGGCACAATCAAGCTCTGGTTCGGAGGAGAATAAAAGCCAGGTTGCCCGTAAACAGAGGGTGCGCCAGCTGCTACAGCAGCAGGGTAATATGGCCCTTGCTGGGGCAACATAGCGAAAGCTCCGGCCCTTTCTCGCCTACGAAGGAATTTACAAAGGGACAGAGCTCGTAACAGTTACCAGCAACATGTGTTCTCGCGGTGACGGTCGAGAGCGCTGCCCACCATGGCCTTCGTCGAGTCCACTCCTAGCTGCCACCCTAAGTAACACTCTTCCTTAAAGAGGGTTTAAGGGTCCTCCATGGTTTTATGCTTCTATTTAGAGGGTTCTTTTGTCGAGGATTAGGAGTCCCTGGAGATCAACGGTGGGAGGAATGTGTGATTCTGAATTGAGTATTGAATCCAAGGGACTCTCTTATTCAGATGGATATCCTTGTTCTTCCAGATCTCCTTTCTAAGCTATGAATTCCTCTTGCCCCACCCCTACCACTTAAGGATGAGTGTGTTGGGGATGGCTAGATTCCATTTGGGTCTTTTTGGAATTAAATGATTGAGTATGTCTTCTATGTTTATACACTTCTTGTCCTAATATGTGTGCAATGTGAATAAATGTTTTCATTTTGCAAAACTCATACAAGTATGTATTTACGAATTGAGGTGCATCTGCAAATATGAAATACCACCCTTGGTTTGGAGAGGGGAAAATAGAAAAGTTTGTTATAATGAGTGCATACTTTGTCTTGAAATAGATGTTTCTTGAATTTATGACTTTATATTGCTGTGAGAATGTATATTGGAAATTCGTATTGATTTACGTTGTGAATATCAATGGAATTGTAATTATGTTATTGTAGTATTTGGTGTTTAGCATATCAACATCACAACACATTTTACTCACTTATTATTAGGGATATTCACTCTCCTAATGTAAATAGCATCAATGAACAGTTCCTATTTTTGAAATTCAACTGCAGGCAAGAACATGGTGCTCACTCCTACTTGCACTAAAAGCCCATTCTGCACCAACATCAGCATCACAGTCTCCTTTCACAGAAGACTCAACAGTAGCTGCATTTGTAGTGGAACCAGCCTCTTTCTTCTTAGTCTCTTTGGCCTTCAACTTAGGACATTTCTTGATCAAGTGATACAATAATGGCGACGCATCTTCTTTTTGCCCTTATCACCAAAATTCCCAGACGAATTGCTATCAGCAGAAGCATTAGGAACATGTGATTTCCCACTCGCTCTCGCAGAAGAACCATAAGAAGTGACTGTGTTGCTATTACCACCTTTTCTTTGAGGAGAAATAAAGGCATGTTCAACTACACGCTGTCTAGTCTTGTTTTTCTTTTTTAAAGCGACTCTTGCAACAGCAATGTGCATAATGCATCAAACATGACAACTTCAGGATTTCCTTGGATCATAAGTCTCCAAGTACTAGCAAAAGTGTGGTAAGAATCTGGAAAGGCATCAAGAACAGTCTACACAAGGGAACTATCTGAAATGACTTCTCCTACAGAAATAAGTTGCTCATTGATATCCTTGACACCAGCAAGGAAAGTGTCCATGTCATCTTCCTCATGCATATCTTCGACTCCAGTCCCCTTTACACAACAATGCAAGTTTTGCCTCATTGTGACTTGCATAAAGACCACCCATAATATCCCAAGCCTGTTTTGCAGATTTTGTTGAATGAATGTGAGGAGTAATGGTGCGCTTCACAGACAATGCAATCAATGCATGAGCCTCTGCATCCTTTACATCCCAACAAGCTTGCTCAGTCGTAGGCAAGACAACTCTAACAGCAGTAATTCTTGCAGCACGACCTACAACATCGCATGTATCCTTAGAACCAGGACGTACATCAATGCCATGCACAATGTTCCAAACCCCCTTTGACACAAGAACATGTTGCATCATAAAAGCCCACATAGGGTAATCGTCCCCATCCAATCTGTCCTCAACAGCAAACATCTTGAACACATATGTGTTGTTGTCAACCATGGTAAATGTTGCACCTGATGTGAAAACTGCTCTAAAAGACCGTAAGGGACTTGTTATGCAAAAAATGGCACTGATAGAATTTTTGCACAAAATGACGAAATAGCCTGTGCAGCATTGTCTATAGTGGAAACGGGGGCCGAAATGAGCCCAAATCAAAATTTTGAGTAGACCAAACTCCTCAAGCCTTTTTGAGATTTTGTCGACCTGTGAACGCTCGTCAAAGCTCACAATAATCAAAGAAAGTGAGCAAGCGTGTGTTGGACCTGTTGGTGACTAAGCTCGAGAGGACGCAACCTTCTCTAATACCAATTGTTGGAATTAGGGTTGCAGGAAAACACACACAGCTTGGAGAAGAGGAAGGAAGCTCAAGGAACACAACAAAGAGAGCATTAATTAGTGTGCAATGGAAAGATAGATAGCCCTAGAATGATGGGCGTATATACAATGCACGGGGGGGGGGGGGGAACCTCCTATTGAGGGAAAAAATGCATTAGCGGTCTTATGTGTGTTCACAGGCATCACTACCACATGTATATGGTAACAACTAAACATAACCACAGCCGAGCAGTAAAACTATTTCGAATGACAATTGACATAAACAATGACAATTGTACAAACATCCAAATCAATTTTATTATTTGTACAAGAGTTGCTGAATGAAATTCCATTCAAAAGTAAAGAGATTTTTTAAACTATAAGCTTGAAGACCATTGATATGCTTTAAGCAGTACCCAACTTGGAAAGATATAAAAAGAGATTCTCACCTGCATCCATACAAGAAAAGACAACATTTTGTTAGTCTTTTATGTGTTTTGCAAGCATCAGAAGATTCTCTACATGTTATTAAATGTCACCCTAGTTCCAAGTTTTAATTGTTCCTTAGTTGTTCTTATGTGCGTTATTGTTAATCATGCCTTTATTGCGGACGTCTTATTTTCCTACAGAGTAATGTAAACACAAAATCTTAGAAATTTCTCAATTATATTCTCCAATTCTTAGTCAAGGATAAGCAAGTATCAATTCTATTTTATGATATATTGAAGGGTCAGTCGTGCATTTTTTCCAAAAAATCGATTATGGTTTAAGCCCAACTTTTCAAAAACCATACAAAACAAAATGGCACCCATAAAGAAGACCAAATGGCATGTGCCCACATCCTCGAGCCTATGTTCAAACCAGTTATAGCATTAGGTTCTTTCCATGCTTTGACCAAACATGAGAATAAATCGAGCCAATATCCATGAAATTATCTCAAGGGAAACCTTTCAAGTATACCCCGCTTTCACTTAGAACAAAAATAAAAAAAAGCGCATGTCAAGAAGGCTAAATGACTAGAGCCCACATAATTGAGCCTGTTCAATACCAATTTTAGCAAGAGTTTCCATTTATGCTTTAGATTACGCATGAGAATCATCATTAACCTATGCCAACATCCCTTGAAAACAACCCAAGGGAACTTATTCAAGTATATCATTGCATGCAATATAACCAAACATATTTGAGGATACAATTCCGGTAACCCAAGCCAATAACCATTGAAAGCATCTCAAGGGGAACCATCCACATAGTAGCAGAATTATATTATTCCAAGAAAACTAGTAATTTGGTTTTGCATCAAGGAAGGAGAGGTGGTATTTAGAAGTTTTATAGGGGAATATTAACTCAAGATGGTTGGGAATAAACCAGACTGCATGGGGCTGCATGGTTGAACCATGTCGCGTGGAGCCCTATTGTCAAGGAATTTGCAAGAACACTTGATGTAGGGGTAGTAAAAATTCCATATTGAATCAGAGTAATGTTCGATCTTGCCTTGTATAAACACCATTACTCCTTTGGTTCTACCACGAGTCCTATCGTAGATGAGCATTTTGCAATATCTAAAAAGATCATATAGTAAATGCAGCTTTAACCAGCTCACCTTTGTCTAAGATTGTACTTCTTTCAATACCTTAAGGTGCACTCTTCTAGTGAGCGGCTGGAAGGCTATCCAAGAAGATCCAAGTTTCCATATGAATAGGGGCTAATAAGCTTTTGTTTGGTAGAATCTAGAGCTTATGGTCTACCCGAGGTAGAGTCCATAGCTTATGGTCTACCCCTAGGGCTTCTATTTCAATCTATCTAACCGGAAGAAATGGGAGAACTTTTGATACTTTTGGGACAAGATCAAGGAGTGTTCTTCACTCATAAAACAGAGGTGTGCCTTTGATAAAGAGTAAGGCATTTAAATCAAAAACGTTTTCAGTTAAGGTGCAGTTTAGGTATACTTTACAGGGGGTCTTTCAAGAACACGATACAAGTAAGACCTAGTTATAGGGGAAGACTAAAAGGGGCCAAAAACTTATATTGAAAGTGCATGCTGAATCTTTTTATCTATCTCAAATCACTTGACTAGGTCAAAAACCGCCCTCATGCAAGCGATCTATTTGAGGCTCCTAGGAACCTTACAAAACATGAGGTGATTAGCAAGTTTTTATGAAGTGTAGATGGTATTCCCATCTACATCGAGGACCGTGAGAGGGGACCCTAGTCTTTAGAACAACCCAAAGTAGCCGAGACCGAGAGGCAAGCCAGAATGAAGGCTCACAAGGAGAGTCCAAATGCCAAGAATGGTCTAAGTCAGCATCACGATACCTTGCCGAGGTAGAGCACCCTATGCATAATGTGTGTTCTTGTTTGATATTACTAAACATAACCACAATTGAACTATAAAACTATATCATCTGACATAGATGATGACAATATTGTACAAAAACCTAAATTGATTTTAGATCCTGTATAAGAGTTTAATGAATGAAAGTCCATTCAAAAGTAAAAGGATTTAATAATCTATAAGCTTGAATATCCTTGGGGTTCTTTGAATAGCAACCAACTTGGATGGAGGGAGAGAGAGAGAGAGAGAGAGAGAGAGAGAGAGAGAGAGAGAGAGAGAGAGAGAGAGAGAGAGAGAGAGAGAGAGAAATCCTTACCTACATCCATACAAAAAAAAGACAACATTTCGATCTACAGTTCTTTATGCATTTTGAAGGCATCAAAAGTCTCTCTATGTGTTATTGATTTCACCCTAGTTCCACGTTTTACTTGTTCCTTAGTGTTTTGTATGTGTGTTGTTGTTAACCATGCCTTTTCTAGGACATCTTACCTTCCAAAAGAGTTATGTAGAGTTATGTAAACCTTAGCTATCATTTGTTATAAATAATAATTCCCAATCCTTAGTCAAGGAAAGAGGAAGCAAGTATCAAGTCTTTTTTATCTTATACTTATATTAAAACGGCAAGAGTGAGCTGCCACTTGGTAGCATTTCCCTTCCCATCCCCCTTTCAGTGGAACACCAACGGCCACGGCAACAGCACTCCATGGCAGACAAAGGCTACGTAGGAGTGCTCCATGCCAGACCTGCTTGCCAGCAGTGCTCCTTGATATGCGGGTACCTATGTTGTTCTCCTCAAATCAAAGCAACGATCTTGCCACTGTTGTTTCCCTTGAATCGAAGCGATGAAGTGGCCTTGCCAGCTCTCTCTCTCTCTCTACATACATACATACATACATATATATATATATATATATGCGGGGCGGCATGCAATACCTCAGTGCATGAACTCTGTATGAATCGGCACCTCACGGCATCAAGAGCTCCCCCCAATCAACAATATTCTAAGTGCTTGCACCTCCCCACCATCTGTACGTTAAGCACTCACTGCTCACCGCCCCGCTCATCACTGCACTTTAAACAGGTGCAACTCCCCACATTCATGATCACCACTGCCCGGGGCAAGGACCGATCTGAGTTTTGACACTCCCAAAGCAGGAGTGTGCAGTCTCATGAAAGAATCTCCTCATTCCTACTACGGTCTACCCTCTCCAGAGTCTCCACTATTAAATTTGTGCTCCATCCTCATTTAAGGTCATCATAGCTTGCAAGATCTCCTCCACCATGCCAACAAGGCCATGATGAGCGTGTCTTTTTGCCTCCTTGCTTCCTCCTCAATAGCAAGAATCCGAGGTGGAGCCTACGAATATGGCCGTGGAGCCCCCTCTCGCACCAAGTAGGTCACCTCACCTAAGTAGAATCTATAACAATAGTCCACCTCTGGTAAGGCATCTTGTATAAGGTCCGCTTTCTATGTGACAATTTCTATGTCTCTATAATCACAGAAAGCAAATTATCAAGAGTAACGTTCCAACCTCATCCCTCTGTTTTAACCCAGGTTCTTGGAAGTTTAAGGCTACACATGACAAAGCAACCGAGAGTAAGGAGTATACAACTTCTCTCTAATGCCAAACAATAAAGTCCAAAATCAATGCAGTGGCCTATAGATTGTTTGCCCTATCTGTTGTCGCCCTGCAGACTGCCACCATGGCTTCCACGCTGCAGCATCTTCCCGGCAAACACTATTTGTGTCTCCCTGGCCGCTTTACTGGAGACGAAGGTTGCCTCTGTAGTGGATTGACATTATGACAAGGTCAACCTCCACGTGGCTGCACATGCTTGCAACAAGAGACGGCCCTTTGCCTTACCAACCTAGCTACGTGGGCAAATATGGCATCAACTTGGTGCAACGATAGTAGTCACTTGCCAGCGTGAATACTCGCCTTGGTCTGTGGGACCGCAGGAGCGCACTAGCTAGCATGACCCTTGATGTGCGGGCAGCCAGCTTGCAAAGGGTGAGATGACCTGGGGGAATTTTATTTAACCCACGGCCTCACCTGGGGTTCCTTGCCTGCAATTTTTCTTAAGCCCTCATCTGCTTGCTTATATTCTGCCTATGCTCTCTTATCTGCGTACTCCGCTTTCTCCAAGCCTCAAGCTCAACCGCCTTAGCATGTGTACTCTCTCAACCTCCCTCATAAGTCACATGTAGGTCCTGCAAGCATTTTCATGAGCGGAGGGGGCATCATCTGCATCATGGTTGGTGAATCATCACGCTCAGTCATGGCAAAATAGCTCTGTACATTCCCAAGCAACCCTGTTCAGCGCATCTCAAAATCCTAAACCATGCTTTGGGTTGTTGTTGATGTTGCAGGGCACTATTGTCACGGCTCCTATGGAGTGTATATTGCCTTCGGTTGTGAGGGGAGCAAGCCGATGTTGAGGGGAAAACTTGCAGTTCTTACATGGGCAAGTGGATCTGAAAATGCTTACTTCCATCCCTTCTTTGGTGTTTCATTCCCCATCTCTTTAGCTTACCTGCTGATAAATAGTATTGGTCGCACGGCTCTATTTAGCTTGCCATGGCGCTGTAACATATTAAGATATCCATGGAGGACACTTTTTGCGTTAAGCTTGAACCTAAGAGAGGTAGAGCATCATGATGACATCAGCCTGCAACCAACCTTTATGCACTATTATTATGACGACATGTTGCATACCCTCCAGGCATAGGTACCCTTGTTGTCAATGTGGTGGCGAAGATGACGGCCTACGACTGACACACGAGCATGTTCTTGACACGGGCATCGCATCCATAAGGTGTTGTGAGCATGGGCCGCATTGCATCCATGCTCAGTCAGAATGATTACAGCCTCTGAGCAATAGCATTGAAAATGGAGGAAGAGAGAGTTCACCAATCATCAAGGTTAAAGAGAGAAAGCAACACAAGGTTGGTTGAGAGAGAGAGAGAGAGGCCGCCGAAGGCGGCTGGCCGTACTAGTGGTAAACCAAAAGGCTACTACTCACGCATTTTTTTCCCAACTCCTACTCTAATTTGGTTCTACATTACGAGCAGCAGAGGGAAATAATGGTCCCCTTGTCAGAGAGGGAGACTTGAACCGTATCATTTTGCTACAATTGGCAAGTTCGGCTAAGGTTATGTTCATTGTTTTATAATGCCAATCAAAGAATGGAACAAAACATTAGTACATGGGGCCCCTCATGGGGTATCTTCCTCCTTTTAAAAAAAAAAAAGAGACGACCAAAGAAGTGCATGGCCGGTGTCATAACACACCTATTACACCAATACACAAATGATAGGTGTCAACAAGTTCATGCACAATGTATAAAGTACCCAACCATAGGTGTCAACATAGCTATGCACAATGTATTAGTACAACTAGAAGTAGTAAAAATGTTTCCAATATTACAAATGTGGATGAAAATCCAACATATATGGTCACCTATAGGGGAAACCCCCAGTACCACTAATGTGACAACCACATAGTGCAATACCTTCCACATAGAACTACAATTTTGATAAACCATGGCAATACCAAACAACCAATAAAAGTTTGTGGGATCCTCATCTACGCGAGATGAAGGAGCCTCTTCTTAACCTTCCTCTTTGTTTTCGTCATGATGAACACACTAATTAAGTACAATAGCACTTGGACAGCATAGAGATCAACACAATGCACACAACAAACAAATCTTTGCAAAAAGGACTAAGTGAGCACCACAAAGTGGCTCAAGTTTTATAAGAGTTGATGAGAAGCAACAAATCTCTGAGGTTGAGCGCCTGTTAACCACTTACAAACACCCTATCACCTTCACGGACGCCTTATCACTTTATTTGAGTCATGGACCGGGCTTGTTGGTCCTATAGGTGCGTAGGTGATCGCCGACGAGAGGTGCACCACTTATCTCATTCTTACATTATTTTTGCTATGACTAGCCACTGTGGGCGCCCATGTGTGAATGGGTCTGATTCATATAAAAGGTCCATTTTGACCTAAAATCCTCATTCTTGAGGTGCATGCTAAAGAAGTGCTCTTGCTCTACCTCTACCTTGTTCTCCATCGTGTGTTCACGAGTGTGTGTGTGTGTGTGTGTGTGTGTGTATGCTTGAGAGAGAGAGAGAGAGAGAGAGAGAGAGAGAGAGAGAGAGAGAGAGAGAGAGAGAGAGAGAGGTGTACAAAGAAGAGCGAGAGAGGTGTGTTAGTGTTAGTAGCTCTGTAATGTGCTGGTTTTTTTAAATGGACAGTGAGTAGGTGATTAATGCTGTCAGTGTGCAGTGTGTGTTGTGTTAGTTAGTTAGTGTGGAGTGTGCAGTGTGTTGTAGCTACAAGGTATAGCTGCACGTCTTAGACAGGGTCTGTGCATTGATGCCCACGCAGCACAACCTTATCCACAAAAAGTGCCGCTTGCGGCAAGGGAGGAAATTTTTTTGACCTACATGACACCCTGCATGGAGAGATTCTATGGATGCGCGATGGCCTGCGTAGCAAATTTTGCTTCTGCTGCACGTCCACAAGATGATCACACAGGCATGGAAGACCGCCTTCTTGCCTGCGTAGATAGACACGCCATCGCTACAACAGAAACTTTTTTTTCTCTTTTAGGGTTCTTGCCGCCACGTGGGCACCCAAGAATATCCTCTAGTGGACCGTCCCACCCATGGGGTGCCCAAGCGGCTACCCTTAGTGAGGTCGCGGCCCTGTGGAGCCACCCAAGGGGGGCGGATTGGGAAGTTATTGCCATTATGGGTAATGATAGCAAGGCATGTACGGCTCATCGCCAAAAGGACTAATCAGGGACGACATGCCCATCGGGCCAGACGACGGGCGAGCCTCGCAGAGAAGAAAGGGCGGCACACATATCGTATCATGCATGGTTCTCCAAGAGCCTCGTCAAGTGGATCATGGCTGCAGGGCATGCAATGGCATGAAAGGTCGCCAACGGCCGTTTGCAAGATCACCGGTAAGGCACTTGGAGCCGGCACGCAAATTCAAAGGACCTGGTTGACCTTGGCTACGAACAAGCAATGATTATCAGGTTTGAGATTTCATGTTATTGAAGTTTTCATGTGTGTAATTGTATTGCAGAAACATGTAATTATGCTAATCTTGCCTATGTTTCCCTACGAGACTACCTATGGGTCAAGTATGCCCATTGTGATTATGTCCACTTTTCTTGCGCATCGGGCAAGGCCCTTGATAGTAGGAGTAGATCATTTATTGCACCAAACAACAGTGTGTAGACAGTGTTTAGAAAATCATTTCTCCTTTTTTCTTACTGCTTCCAAGTCATTCGATTTTTTGGGTTGGCAAGATTGGTCGGCAAGTGTGCTTAATGAAGTACGCAGTTGATTTTTGTTTATTGTCATCTGCATAACTGGTTACACAATTCTGGCCGTATCTCTACATAAGGTAATGTATGAGACTGGCATGAGGCACTTAGCATACATCTTTTGATCGTCGACCATGAATTGATGTAATAATAGAAGGGCTGTCAATTGCTTATGAAGCATTTGACCTAGATGGAGCATGTATCACCTCTATTGCATATCTCTAACATGCATCAAAGGTGACACACTTTCTCCACTCCAAGCAAAGGCACGGCTTCTGACAGTTCACATCAGCACTCAAATTTTGTTGCATACATTAATGGCAAGGGCCAATTTTTTAGTATCTCAAGGAGACATGCATGGCCTCTTACTGGACTTGTTGAAGGAAGCAAGTTGCTCGGCATGGCCGACTCCTTGTCACGGTTTCTACATGCTGACGGAGGATGCTTACCACACAGTATTGGTTAATTTCAATTGAAATTGCATGACACGGTTAACTCTTTTTGAATGATATCTGCCGCCGCAGCCATGGTCTCTCAACACAAACATATTTATGTGAAGCAAGGCTTCCATTTACGACGCTTGCATTGAGATTTTTCCCGTTTGGGGTATGCTATGAGCACACGCCTTTGGGGAATTTCTCCATTTGCCTGCAGGATATTTCAGGCCAACTTTCTCTCGCGCAATAGAGATGGTTATGATCTACATTTGAGCGAGCTTTTCTTCCGACATCTCCAGACAACTGGTTACAACAGGATGACCAGGTTAGACCATGTTCAGTATTGTTTATTTTTCCATGTTTATATATTTACATTGGAAACTAATGCTTTTGTACAAAGCAAAGTTCTTTGACAATTTTACATGAAGCAAGGCTTCTCCCTTGTGCCAAGGTACTGCCCAATGACTTGGAATCACGGGCAGTGGCACACAATTTTGAAAAACTGGCAAAATAGGCAATATCACCTCACAAAATCCCTATCAGTTTAAATTGTGCAAGGCACTAATGGTTTTGGCTCTCACGTTTGAGGCCATCACTCTCGCCAAGGGCTTAAAAATCTGTATGCAAGGCATGCTAACCAAGTGGCATGCATTCCACCGCTTCAGAGATTACGCTTCCGCTATCACACCAGACACTCTGTCACGGACAAACTAAGTTCTAGATTGTTTAAATTTTTGGTTGCTGTCAACACACAATACAACTAAATGGAACCTAAATCTAGGACTTATTTCACAGGCAAAGTGCCATATTAAGTCATTTTTGTAAAGTCACGACCCCATACATGGTAAGTGGGTCAAGCTGTGGCTTGTGTTTTCTGTTCCCTCTCTTGATGAGAGCGTTAAACAGGCAGATTGTTGCATGCTTATAGGATAAGCTACAAGTTAGGCATACGATGCGTCAGAGCACACAGATTGGGCACAACATATACAAAGTCGTCACTGAAGGAAAGTTCCTCAGCCCAGCATTTTCTCTCTTTCTTTCTTATTTCTCTCCATGAATAATGGAAACTTTCTATGCAGTTTTTGATACATGTTTTGTTTGGGAGTCGGCATGAGCCAAGGTACTCTACTCTCAGCTAGAAATTGGGCAAGACGCCCTCTATATTAGTCTTCATTGTTTCGTTGATTGAACACTAATTGCCATAAGGGCTATGAGCCACACACGCTGGCTAAGAGTCATTGTCAGATCTCGGGTATGACCCAACTGTTGACATTCCTTGGGTGATTGTTCTTAAGATCGAACAAATCTACCCACTGGACTACACAACGACGTTAATGGACAAGCAAGAGTCTTGTCATTACGGATGTTTCTGGTGTCATTTTTGCACGACATGGTTTCAGTGCGACACTCGAGTTGAGCTTTTGATAACCATAAACTCAACTCAACTGATTTTTACCACGGATTTTAGATGCAACATACCGTTGCGACAGCATGGCTGTCCATCAGAGCTAGGCCTCTCCAGTTGTGTGGATCTCCCGCTCTCTTTATAGCACTACGAGTGTCTATGGACGCACGGTTTTGGGGTAAGACCCCGCTGGTACTTACTAAATCACCCCATTGGCATTGAGGATCACAGTTTGATCTATTCCCGTTATACTTTCAAGGAAATAATTCCGCAATCTACCACGTGGTAGTGGAAAATTCCACTTTTCAAGTTGATTCTCATCATTCTGTACACGGTTAACTATGTTGGTTACCGTTACTTGCTAGTTGAGCAGTTTCTACAAAGGGTCTTACCATGGGGTTGACTACATAGATTCTACCCAACAGGTTTGGATTGCGAAGGCAACACCCAAGGTTTCTAGTGCAATGTTGCTTAGTTTTTTCACAGGTGGGAGACGTGCTCCTGTGCATTTGAATACGGGTAACTGAACTTTCAATTCAATCCCAAGGGCCATGCCAAGGGCAGGTCGAACAAGTATTTTGGGCCATAGTGTCCAATGTACATTATGATGTTATGCACCCACTTGTCGGATTCGATTTGGCACATGTTGTCACATGGGATACAACATGGTCTAGGGACTCAAGGAGTTCGGTTTAGCCAGTGTGGAGCAATGAATGAGGGTCCCTCTCACTCTTGTCGCGCGGAGTGTTTAGAGTTACCTCCACACACAAGTACATCTTGTACTTGTAGGATGTTCTTTTTTCAGACATCCTTAATTGAGACATATTCCACATGTGGTGAATATGAGTCAATGGGATTGACACTGGCGCCCACTATTTCAAATATGTGTCACGACAAAGTTCTTAGGTGTTGGTCACATCTGTTTTCTAAACCATTTTCAGCACGACGTATCAGGAGCAATTTCGTGGCAAAAAATTGTCGGATACTTAGAATGACTTGTTCAGGTACAAGTACTGCTAAACAACATTACAGATGGTTGTTTATACATATAGCAAGGCTCTAAGTTGTTAATGAAAAAGTTTCATTGTTTGTCTCTAGAAGTGATTAACACAAGATGGTTGCAAATGGACAACAATGTGCAAAATCAAGATGTTATTCTTGATTACATTGAACCTCCTACTGCACCATGTTTCGATCAAACAAACAACTGGATCCATGAGGGATACCACTGTGGAAAAAACATTAGTGTTCTTATGAAGATCCTACCACTTTTGTTTTCGCGAATGAAAATGCTTCTCCAAGGGGGGAGTAATGTCATGCCAAGGGTAGGACTATAGGAGGGCACGGCCCTGGCCAAGGGCCGATGGATCCACATGCGTACAGAGGCTATATATAGCTAGGAGCCAGAGGGCCAAGGGCCTATATATAGGTATGGTTGGGTGGTTATTGGCATGTCTATCTCCCTATGTCCTTTCACCCCCTCTCTCTCTTTCTCTCTCATTTTACTTTGTACCCATGCATTGTATTAGGTCCACCAAGACTGTATGGTCTCATAGGTCATTTTTGCCTTATGAAATGCTTAATATAGCATTTCATTCCATTTCAATTAATATAACAATTCATTCCATTTTGTTTCATTTCTCTCTAGGATTGGAGGGACTCGAGGGGTGGTGTGGTGGGGGCAGAGAGAGAGAGAGAGAGAGAGAGAGAGAGAGAGAGAGAGAGAGAGAGGAAAAGGGGAAGGATCGGAGCTAGGGAAGAGGGAGGGACAGACGCAGAGCAAGAGGTGGAGGCCAGAGAGAGAGAGAGAGAGAGAGAGAGAGATAGTTCTATTATCTTCCTCGGAGGTCAAATATGACCTATGGGACCAAATGAACATGGCACGTGGTGTGAGTGGCGGTCATAAGTGAATCTCGATGCTAAAAAATGGTTGAAATGAGCATCACAATAGAGAGTCCACATCGTGGTTGGGAGAGGAAGGTATGTAGGGAGAGCTCATGGCTGAATATATGGGAAAAAGAGGACCTCATGTGGCCAAAAGCTGAGCACTCAAGTAGTGTGTGGTACTCACTCTCTCGCACTTGACGAGGCCATAAGGTGCAAAGTTGGCGAGACTCCTCGCCAATGTCTCAACGTTCTGTCTCGTAGCGTTGAGAATGGGAGCTAAGAGGAATGGAGGCAATGGTGCAGATCGCACTCAATGGGATGGGCTCAAGGATGTAGGGAGGGGTTTGGTTACCTCGTTCGGAGAAGAAGAGAGATTTGTAGTTTGGGGCAATGTGTGTGGTGTAATGGCTGAAGCGAGAACCTTCGGATTTCTCCCAAGCCGTGATACATTGGTGTTGTGAGAAGGCCTCATGAACTTGGGAGTCGATCGACACATCCTACACCAAGTGACATGCATCCCATCTTCCAAACCATTTCTTGATGTCAAGCATCCACCCCAAACTTATTATTTTGCTCTTGCATGTCTTTTGGACCTTTTGACTTGCTTCATATGCAATTGTAGGAAGTCGATACAAAGGGCTACGTTGTGTCTTAAGCATGTACTCCACAACCCTTTGCATGCCCAATACCTCAATGGGAAGTGATCCGGACTCAAGAAGTAAGATCATGTAGGGTGTTTGTGTCTTGACCTGGAGAAAGTTGGTAAGAAAACGCTTTTGGACATTCTCAAACTCTTTCCAAGTATACTTCCCGATGCTACCACCCCACACCTCCACTCCATAAAAGAGCATCGGTGTCGCCAATGTTCAAAGAGGTACTTTTTGAGAGCCCAACACTTGATCTCTCCAGCATTGCACATGTTCTCAAATGCATAATAAGCCCTCTTTCCGGCTTCCAAGCTTGTGCAATCCTTCCATTTATGATTGGATGGAACCTCAAGGCCAAGGTACTTGAAGCTATCTACCACTTCAAGTTGCTCATTGTTGTATACAATGCATGGATGTTCGTCATTGAGGGTCTTTACAAGCATAACCTTCGTTTTGGATCCATTCACAATCAGCCCGCTATGTAGGCAAAAGCGTTCCAAGACACTCATAAGCTTTTGTGCATCTTCTAAGGTATGTGCTTTCTCTTGCGCTAAAAGAAGTTGTTTTTTGACTTCCCACCTTCTCCTCTTTTTTTGAATAAGTGTTTTGTATGTGTGTGAACATTCCAACTAAACTTCCTTGTCTTTGCTTGCATCCAACCTTAGCAAGTGCTTTCGAGCTTGACTACATTCCATGTCGAACCATTTCTTCTTGGTGCTACCCTTCTTAGACCTTTTGCAAGACATGTGTTTCACCAAAAAGCATTCCTTTGCACAAGAGCAAATTACTTCTTTGAAAACTTTCCACTTGCATTCTAATGTTGGGCTCTCTTGATGCTCTGTCATGCTTAACACTTGGTCTACGAGGAGTTCCAGAGACCGAGCAAAAGTTCTCGAGCAAAACAAAAGCCGAGCAAAAACAACCAATCTCAAAAATTAATTCACATCACATCGTACACTTTATGTATATTCTGTCAACACTTCGACACATGCAAATTGCTACAATTACATAAACAGATTTATTTCATATAGCTAAATTGCTACAATTACACAAACAGATTCATTTCATAATGCTAAATTTACACAACTCTAGAGGCACAAGGAACACTTGTAGATTTATTTTTTTTTGTCTCTCTCTCTCTCTCTCTCTTTGGGTGTGTGTCTATGGGACACTAGAGGGCTTGCAAAAGATGCTCTAATAGTGCACTTTTGATTGGCCATAAATAACAAAAAAAGGCAACTTTTGTATACTATGATCATAGAAAAAGAGTTCTAGAGAAAAGAAGGTTTAACGTTGTAGGATGAACAGTCCCATAAGACCTAAGAGTTCTATCTAAAATGTCTTGAGCTCAAGTTCTATTATTCCAAAGGAATGAGAGATAACTAATCTACCACACTAGGGTGATAGACATGTTAATCCAATTTCCTCTTCTTAATCACAAGCACACATGTACACATGCATGCACACATGCACCCACACACATCTAAGAGATCTGAAATATCTATCCTACAAGTCTTGAACTCAAAATTTATTATTTACATCTAAGAGATCTGAAATATCTATCCTATGAGTCTTGAACTCAAAATTTATTATTCACAATAATACCAAGTTCCAAGAAGTTGAGGATCATGTGGGTACATGGTAATAGCTCTAAGCATGGCTCAATAGAAAGAGATTTATATTTTCTCTCTCTCTCTCTCTCTCTCTCTCTCTCTCTCTCTCTCACACACACACACACACACACGCACACACACACACACACACACATGAAAAAGATAAGTTGGAATGAAGAGAATCTAGTGATATAAATATGATGCTTCTTTAGGATTCTTAGCATTGCAAGACTCCAAAATTAGCATGGTAGTTTCTATTTATATGTTCAATGATGGAATTGAAACTAGCATAGCAAGCTAATGCAACTTCATATTTTTTTGCAGCATACAAAGTATTTCCTTCAACCTTGGTGGAATTTTCTTGTGACAAAGACCTCATGCTCTTGATCCTATTTAGTGAGGGTGTCTTCAAAACACTCAGGTCCACATCCTCTCCCAATCATGGTCTTCATGCTTGCGGTGACAATCTTCGTGTCCTGAGGTAGTGTCAATTTCATCTATATGCATGTTTCTATGCAACAACTTTGAATAAGTTCAGGGTTCATCAACAGTTAGCTCGATCATCACCATAACATCCACCTCTTGCATCCATTCAAAATTTCCCCCTTCTCTCTCCCTCTCTCTATTTTTCTTTTGAATAATTTTGTGTTCTATTTTAAACTTTGTACAAAATAAAAGCTTAAAAGCTAACCACGACCTACATCTTAATCCAAATATTGTCATGGTCTACTCTTTTGATGGGGACATTGAAGCTTTTGAAGACTTTTCCTTTTGTCAAGTTTTTCTACATATTTCTTGGGTAAAAGGATTTTGTGAATATTGAGAGGTACCCCCACTGGCTATGGTAACTCCTGTCAAAAGTTTCCCAAGCTCTTCATCATTCCTGATGGTGATTTGTATGTGATGAGGAGTAATCCTATTCTTCTTGCTATCTTTTTATCGTGTGCCACATTACTACCAAGCTCAAGTACCTTGACTACCAAGAAAGACAGGGGCCACAAAGCCAATGCACCATGCATAGTGACCTTTCTTAAGCTATAAAATTGTAGGCTTGATAGCAGCTAGATTCCATGTTGGATGTGCTTCTAGCTAGTCCATCCATACCAAACATCAACATGCAGGCAGGCATGCCATGGATATATTGTGCCATATATAATGTCATTGAAATCTAAAACTAGTCTTTTGTTTGGCTTGGTGAAGGAAGCCAAAATATTGGGGTGTGGCTTGAGGATTGTGGGCAGTATGTTGATTTGTATGCATTGTGTGACGAGGGATAGACCGAGCAAAGCGGAGCGAGAGAGAGAGAGAGAGAGAGAGAGAGAGAGAGAGAGAGAGAGAGAGAGAGAGAGAGAGAGAGAGAGAGAGAGAGAGATTAATACTAATTCTCCCATTTTAATGATGCAACATGCAACGGAGACGAAGAAGAGGGTGTGAGGCAAGAAGGGCGGTGTCAACGACTGTGAAGGCGGGCTTACAATCCACTGCAAGTTGTTTGGTACGCTACCTTAAGAAGGGCTCAAGAAGGGTCGATATGCAGAGTGCATCGACTTTGGGGCCCCTGTCTATCTTGTTGTATCATTGGTGCCTTTGTTGCTACTTTGGAGCGTAGAAATCATTGCCTCTTAATGCCTGGCCGACAATGGGGGATTTTCACTATGCAAGAGATCAGGTGTGATCTCCCTACTCCTACCACCATGCCATGTTGAAAAAATGAATTAAAGGGCTTCCGACAAGGGAGAGCTAAAAAGGCGTCTCTTTTTGTCTATATTCCGTCGGAGATGTCCGCTCCTGGTGGGGCAAGGAACTGTTGTACTTTGAAGTTTGTATGATAGCTGGCGTGACGAGACCAAGCTTTGGAGCATGCGAGCTAGCCTAGGTTGAAGGTGCTGTTTTGAGGGGCTACAGCAGGACACTGTTGTCCTGCTTGGTGGATTCTCCTCTGCTCACCGCCTCGTGGATTTCTACCTCATCAGCGCCCTCTTGCTGGCTGAGGGCATGTGGCTCTTCATTGTTCAGACCTTCAGCGCGCACGCTCTGATGTTTCAACAAACGCCTATCTGCCTCCCACACTAGTCTGCATGCGTCTCGACCTCCTGGGTCAGTCCCTCATGAGTTAATTTTTCCTCGCCACTGCCAGCCTCGTCTCCACCTGTGTTTGCCTTTTCTTGGCCTCTCAATATGGCCGTTGTGCCCTCTAGAAACCACTCCTGATCTAGCAATGGGTCCTAGGATTATCTCCCTCCTGCACGTCGATCTTATATTCTACATAATCATCCTCTGCAATTCTATCTTTGCTATAGGCTGCTTCTCTCAAAAGCCTACCCAGTAGGATAGCCTCATTTTCTTCTAGGGTGAGGTCTACACGACAACGTTGAAGATGAGACTGCCCCCGCGGGTGGACATCCTGGGTTTTGCATTCAGAAAGCTTATAGCCAGTGATCACAAGCGCAACATCCGGCCTACTTTGATAAAGATAATGAACAAGGATTTGATTTGCCATTTGTATAATGAGCCGCACGGCATAGCGATGATGTAGAAGTAGTTAACGACAACGAATCTGTTGGGCTTGTGGGTGGAGGATAGCGCCGCAGGTGTACTGTGGTGCTGTTTTGGGCATTGCAAGGGAGGAATATAGTTGGTGAGGGCGTGGGAGGACGGAATGAGTAAGACAAAGTTGGTAGTGGATAAGCAATACCCATTTATCGTCAAAGATCCTGAAACGAACAGCATTGTGGTGGATATATACACCGGTAGCAATAGAGCTGCTCCTAGAGCCAATACGGCCAACTTTGCTCTTCCAGGTGAAGGCCTTGGAGGCCTACTGCCGCCACCACATAGTCCTCCTAGCCTGACCGCCTAGCCTAAAGGAAACCCCAAACCCCCCAAAATCAGCACGCGTTGTTTTGAGGGACTTTTAAATCACTAGTTAATGCAAATTGAGAGAGAGAGATAGGGTTCTCCATTGGCTTGGGTCTTTTCTAGCATTAGAAAATCTCTTTGCAGTAATGGCACAACCTCTAGTGTCTAGAGTTGCCTTATTTGCGGCGTGGGTAGCATGGCCTGCTGCGACTATATATCTTGGTAGCCTATTTTGCTAGCCGGTGAAAAACAAAACCAAGCTATCTTGCAAATGAGGGTTTTCAATTTAAGACGTCACCGATCATAGTATGGTAAATGGAAAGCCTGGAATTCCTAGAATAGGATATTGTAGTTGTCAAATACTTTGCTCGACAGATTATATGTAATGTTCATTATTGGCATGGAAGTGTGGATCTCTGTAATGTGGATTTCATGGTGGCATCAAAGTCTTTGACATGGTTTTCTTGTAGAGCGGCTTAGCCTTTGCAATTATGTACACGCTTCAAATCAATTGTGGACTCATTATTGTTTGTAAAAGATGTGTTCTCTCTTCATTACGGTAGAGAGAGAGAGAGAGAGAGAGAGAGACCTCTCAATACATCCTAACATTGCATGCATTTCCCCTATGCAAAGCCATGATTAGGTAGTAGAAAACATAAATTAGCTTTTGACAATGGAGCTGTTGGGAAGGATGACAGATGAGGTGAACATAGTGAAGGACCGATAAGGGGATACCCTCCATTCTAGGATTAGAGGGAGTAGGACCTCAATCACGGCTAGAGAGAGAGAGAGAGAGAGAGAGAGAGAGAGAGAGAGAGAGAGAATGCTAAAATAGCAAGGATGAGTGAGGAAGAATGATGGTCGTAGAGAGAGAGAGAGAGAGAGAGAGAGAGAGAGAGAGAGAGAGAGAGAGAGAGAGAGAGAGAGAGAGAGAGAGAGAGAGAATACACTCTCGTGATTTGAAAATTTTAGAGTAAGAGGTTTTAGAAGTGTACATTCTCTCCGCTCCTCTATCTTTAGCTCTAGCTCTCCCAGTCTCTTCCCTCACAAGTGCCAACAAAAGTTAGTGGTGATCATCGGCTTGGTGAAGATAGCCAAGGAGGTCCTAACTTCCCCTTGGCCTCATGCCTTTTTTATCTTTATTTGTGCACAAAACCTAATGAGAGAGAGAGAGAGAGAGAGGGGGGGGGGGGGGGGGGGGGGGTTCTTGCGCACCTTTTCTCAGACGTATCTCCTATTGGGCAACTTCAAAATATTTTGACTAATTGATATTTTCTAAAAATGTGTACTGCATACTTGATTATAGTGTATCAAATAAGGTAGGGCCCCTTTACCACACAAGTAGGCAATGAAATAAATGGCATGAGATTATGGCCATTTGAGCTCTGTTTAACGTATCCCTCTCACACTCAAATATTTTGTTTATAGTCATTGATCTAATATTGATCAATATCAAAAGGTACACAAGTCTACATCAAAGGACGGTTTTGTTGCATCTCTTAACGAAGCATATTCACCACCTAATAGCTCTACCTCTATATCTATCCTTGCATATATAAAGCATAGTTTACATGCATGCGTTAAATTTCTACTACATGTTCTTTAACAATATATATCCTTAAAGTAGCCCACAATCGTGCTGTTTTTTGGGTGGCTTTATAGGAGAGAGCTTGTCACCTCATGTGTAGATAGTGTCTTCCAAGCACATCAATATTCTTGTGCCTCATGGTCCTCTATATTACCAATATTCATTTATATTCCTTTTTAATGTTGCTATGCATTTTTGGTGTGGAATTTTATGTTTCTCTTTTCACGTTTAGTTTATGTCATAATCGCTCGGTTTTTTCTTTGCTTGGAAAAGCTTGTTCGGTGTTTGGTAAAACTTTGGTCTACCATATCAGCATATATAAGTGATCGTTTGAAGTCTAGACGTAGGTACAATGATTCACATCATGATTGGAGGCTACATGCTCGGGTCTTTTACCACACTTGAGGTCAATACATAACATCCTATGATGCGATTCCGGATTTCATTCACCAAGTGTAAAGCTTTGTATGCATTCTAAAGTGACTTCCGAAAACAACATATACTCAATTACGCTAGCACCATTGTGCTTTCTACATGTAAAGTCATTCGTGCAAAGAGAGAGAGAGAGAGAGAGAGAGAGAGAGAGAGAGAGAGAGAGAGAGAGAGAGAGAGAGAGAGGAGGGGATGGAGAGAGAGAGAGAGAGCAGGGGGAGGGGAGGGTTTGACATGAGAGAGAGAGAGAGAGAGAGAGAGAGAGAGAGAGAGAGAGTAGGGGCAAGAGAGGGAATGGGTTGGAGGGATCATAAGAGGGAGAGAGGGGGAGCGGTGAGAGGCTTTGATTTAAAAAAAAGCCGGAGGCACAAGCAAAATCGTAATGTTTTGGGTTAATTTAGAGAGAGAGAGAGAGAGGAGGTCCTTGGCTACTCCATTGGAGGGAGGGGCGGCAATGGAAGGTGGTGGTAGGAGTAGGGGCGGCACATGGTGCTGGTAAGTTAGCACCACTACCCACCAGTGGTGGGCTAGGGTGGTGGGTGCTAAGGAGCGGCAATGGGAGGTAGTGGTGGTGGGATGAAAAAAAAAAGGCTCGCTTTGTTGAGCTCGCTCCGTAACCGTCCCCATTCATTAGCGGACTATGACATGAGGATATCTACAATGGCCTAGTTATTAGAGGTATCACCACTTGGGAAGCAGTCACCACCAATGCGATCCAATTGGACAACTTAATGATTCAAGGAGAAAGAGTGTCTATTGAGCCTAAATCTACTAGCTAGCAAGCATCGGAGCATGAGCCAATGATCTTAAAGCCTATTGCTAAAGAGCCAAAGATATATGACATGACTTTAGCATATCTCACCAAGGCCATTTAAGAAAGTCTTAGAGACAATCGTGCTCCACAAAACAATCATATGTATCCCAAGAGGAGCAACAATGGTGCTCAGTTTTCTTTGGTCCACATAGTACTGGTGAATGCCCTATGTTTATAGTAAAAATTTAATGGGAATTGCAATGCATGTGGGAGGTATGGTCATCAAGCCAAGGATTGCATAGTATTTAAACATGCGATGGCCAATAGACCAACCTTAGCATGGACGGACACACCTTGAGTGCTTGCATTGATGCCAGTCCTAGCTCTTGAACATCCATCACAACACATGGTCCCTAGGGCACAAAATGTTGTTCAAACAACACCATTACCATCTCAAGTGCTAGGACCGCAGCCCCCACATCTGAGAATCATTTTTTTGAATCAAGTGGGTTGTGAGTCATCTATTGCTTGTGTGGAATGCGAGGATGATTTAGACCCTAATATTGTCTATGGTATTGATGCACTTGAATAAAGTCCACAATACTACATGGAGGACTATTGGGACAAGTCAAACATGTCTATCAAGTAGTTGCTCTTGCAGCAAGAGGCCAAAATATCAATTTCACTGCCAAGAGACCACCTCTTCAATGCTACGAGTGTGGGGGTCCACATCGTGTAGCCGAGTGTCCTATTAGACTACAAAACAATGCCACACTAATGCAAACCAATCAAGCAAGTACAACTACAATGCTAATACTCATGTGTAATCGATGTGACATAGATCATTTGATCGCCCAATGTCCGAATAATCCAAATGCACCAAAGATCACGCCATTGAACTTAATTGACGTACCATGCAACCATCACAAAGTATACATGTGGTACCAGTAAATGTACTCACACACTCGATGCTCCAAAACCAAAATTATATTCTTGAAGAAAGTGATACAACATCAATTGCCCAATCTCAGAGGAAGAAGAAAACACGAAGGAAGAGATCACAAAAAGAAGCGAAGTTAGACCCCAATTCAAAGACCAACATAGGGACTGGTGACGACCCCGTGTATATGAACGACACTGAAGAGGATTCTGATTTGAATGAGACCATGGAGACTAAAACGGTCACTAGGAAAGAAACACACAAGGAAGATCATCATGAGCCACAATGGCCAGGACCCAAGGAACCCAAGAAAGAAGGTAGGAACTTACCCAAACCCTATACAGGAGATTGAGCGAGTCAAGCAATCAATGGGTTTGGTAGAAGAGACCCAAAGGGATCTAGAGCCAACACCTAGCCAGATCCAGATTAGAGACACAGTGTTCCCTACGCAAAATCAGCCTCACAAAAGACCATAGACCACTAGCCATACCTAGTGTTATCCAAGAAGAAAGTGACTTTAAGTCATTGGGAAGTAGGCATACTCCCTTCTTGTTGGAGAGAATGTTTACAGAGGGATTACGTGACCCTATCAAAGAAATGGAGATCCCATCTTCCCCATGTTAAGGGACTGAAGCCCAAAAAGTGCCGCTAAATATTGCCAAATTGATGGATTTCATGGCTTCAGAAGTTAGAACCACCATCATGTCTAAACTATATGGATATCCCAAGCTATTCTTAGCTCTTTGAGCTTTCCTCAATGGAGAACTGAAAGTCGGGCTACCACAATTTGCATAGATGGATGGAGCTAGGGAGGTGCCAATAGAGTAGAAACATTTAGAGATCCACAACCCAACCTAGATGAGAACTCTGTTGTTGAAATACATGTTAACAAGTTGGAACAATACTTTGAAGGCGATGAATCCAATGCAACCATACCAATCACTACCAAGGGATTAACTGTGAAGGGAATCCTTGATGGTGGCGCTAGGGTTAGCATTGTAACTAAAAATTGCAAGGAATCTATGGGAAGACCTCACCTTGGGACTACAAACATAGTGGTAAGGATGGCCAATGGGACTATTGTTAAACCTATTGGGATGCTAGAAGATCTCAAGGTCAAGGTCCTTGGACACAAAATAAGGCCTACCTTCATTGTTATGGATTTTTCCAAGCACACTATGTCATCTGAGATGATATTAGGACGTCCTTTCATGAGGGAAGCAAAAATAGTGCATGACTGGTCTAAAAACCATGTCTACTTGCAGTTCCAAGACTCTATCATTCGAGTTGATCTTGTAACTGGTCGAGCACATCCTCTAGGAAAACATATTTATAATTGATCATAGATTTGACACCACCATTCACTCAGCCCGATTGCAGTATTGTTACACGTGTAAAAAGGACACTGATGTTGGGGAAGATTCCCCTTATATGGATGTTCTCCCTGGGATGACTGAGTCTGCAATGTGGATTGGGTCCACTTAGCAGCAACCATAGACATTGGGGAAATAGAGGAACGACCTGGGTAACACCTGAGGGGGATGAAATGCCACAAGTCGTACCTTTAAATATGATAGGAGAAATGCATATAGATTCTGATGACCTACTAGATGAAGACTCGACTGACATTGGAACCAGTAGTGTCTCAAAAGAATATAGCCCACACGATTTGGAGTCAGAATCATCAATTGCAATTCACTCCTAGGAGGAAGAATCTAAGTTAAAGCTTGGTGCAAATGTGGGGACAAACCATTCAAGGCCCAATGGTACCCTAGATGACAATCTATCCTGAAGAGGAGAAGACACAAGTAGAGATTCATCTAGTGACACTTCACTGGAGGAGGGTCATAAAATCAAAAAATAAACAAGAGGAGTAAGAGCTATAAGAGGCGATGATATTGAGCCGATCTACATGCTAGGATAAATGAAAATAGATCTACCATAGAATGACTTAGTTATATGGGGGCATGTGATGCTCATCGAAAGCTAGTAAATAATTAGGGTGAATACCTTCAAGGCGTCATGTGGTGCAGTCTACAACCCATTGACATCGCACAACTAGAAGCTACAGAGAAGCCAAAGTTGAGCCGTACTGTAAGAAGACGACAGAATCAAGAGCTAACTCAACAACGAAAGGAAGCGGAAGAGAAATCACAATCCACAAAACAACAAGATCCCACGGACTTACACCATGCGCCTGATCATTTCAAATCCTACACCACGGAGGGGCGTAAGGTTGTGTGTACAAGGGCCCAGAGAACACCTATCGATGAAAGTAATGGAGTCTATGATGGTCCAACGATAGTGAAGGAAATACAGTTAGCAGACCCATGTGAAGAGTCCAAACCTGTTTTCATTGCCCAAGATCTAATAGAGACCGAGGAATATGTACTTAAGGAGCATGCATCTCAAGGAATTCAAGGATATATTTGTGTTAGCAGCAAGCTAACGCGGACACCATTTTTCGGAGTTCTCCTTGTAAAACAATAATTATTTTGATAAATCAGGAATTTGTAACTCCTATTTTCGTGGTAAACTTTGTAATTAATGCGCCAGGGCTACAAGCTTCCAGATTGTATCGGCCAGTCGATTCCTAGCTTTGGTAGAACTCCAGATTATTACTTTTGACCACTCAAAAACCTTGGCTAAGGTATAAAAGCCAATTTTTGTAAGTTTTTTGGATAAGAAATACACAGCGTGAGCTAACGGCACTCACTTCTCTCCTTCTCGCGCTTCCTACTCCCTCTCCGGTTGTCACATTGCGAACCCGTTTGTTGCATTGCAAGTGCCGTAGGTAAGAGCTCTACACATTGACGTAAGCCATTTATAGTATTTCGTAGCTTTTGGTGTTACTGAGCCGCGGCCTAATTTCATCATTACTAGGAATTCACACTTTTAAATCGAAAACTAAGCATAGGCGAGGTATTGGGGCATCATTGCTAAGCATTTAGATGCATTCTGGGTTGAAAACGACTAGGTTAAAAATCCACTGCTGTTAATAATCGCGATTTTGGAACTTGACCTAAAGTGGGGTTTGAGGCCATATGCATGTGTGCTTAGGTCTTATAAACTTGTCCGAGAAGTTTCGTTACGTTTGGATGTCATTTGATGCTGTAACGGATGTGATTTGCTTGCCGATGAGCGATTGGCTTTTGGTGATTTCAGTCACTTGAGTTAGATGTGAGTTGTTAGTTGTTTTCTGAGAGATTGACAACCTCATGTAGCCTCTATGCACTAGTCGAGTCAGCTTCATCCCATGGTTTGACAAATTAATCGTGGTTCTCGCTAATACTACAATAAGATAGGATGGTGAGGTTAGACATGCGTCCTACATTTGGTCCCGCTGTCGGGGATCGAAGAGACCTAAACTAGGGAAAAACACGAGCATCTTGTGTAATTGTCCTTTAACTTCCTCTAGGTTTGCTTAGAGTTCAAAACTCTCTTTTAGAAACCGCATAGCTTAAGATTGTCCTCTTTTGCTATGTAGAGGTAGCTTGGAAGTAATCATACTTGCTGAGTACCTTTGGGACTGTAGGACTGTAGATTTAGATTAGGATTTGGAGGATGATTGATAGACGAGACAAGTCTTAAGATCAAGACTCTGAAAAACAGAATAAATACAAGAAAACGAATGTGTGTGGACACTTTTCACAACCCCATTGCATGAGAAACTAGGAGTAGGGTAAGTAGGATCCGAAGTGGAGTTCATAACATTGCTCTATCTGAAGGAATCAAGTGTGAGTTGTTATGTAAAGTTGCAGAATTTCAGGTCTACGGCTAGAAATAGCTTGAAAAGACTCGAATTCACTCAATCCGATTGGAGAGTAAGCCTAAGAGTTGTATGAACCAGCGGGTAAGCTCAAAGACACTTCGAGGTAAAAATTTCAAGAAGTCGATCAAAACTCAGATTATTTAATTTTTCTTGACATTTTAGGCCAAATTAAGTTTTGACTTGATTTATAGGCTTAAAAAACATCATAAAAAGACTATCTTTGAGAAAATTGCCAAAAAGTGGTCATTTCAAGCCTCAAGTTAATAATCGCGATTATTAACTATTTGCTCTAAATTGGCCAAGATTCATACCATTGACTCATTACATGTGTACAAACAACTTTTGTAAAGGCCCAAGAGATTTGGATCACTAAATTGGCAACTAGAGTGCTTCGTTAGCCGGATTTGTATTGAATTGAAGTGAATCCGAGGGTAAGAGAAAACAAGAACCTAGAAGAGAAAATTAGAGAGAGAGAGAGAGAGAGAGAGAGAGAGAGAGAGAGAGAGAG
This sequence comes from Adiantum capillus-veneris, assembly GCF_014529385.1. Lineage (NCBI taxonomy): Eukaryota > Viridiplantae > Streptophyta > Polypodiopsida > Polypodiales > Pteridaceae > Adiantum > Adiantum capillus-veneris. Next base: position 29,531,432 of record NC_140946.1, read on the forward strand.
AGAGAGAGAGCTTGTGCTTTGTTTTCCACAAATCCTATTACCTTGAGTTGACATAGTCCTATTTTGATAGCTCCACAAATTAAGTGACACTACCGAGAGGATGCCAATCAAGTCTTTTCATGATTCCTTGATGGCACCACATTTGGCATACATATAAACTAAAGCACTATCAAGCATGCCAACTTTCTTCAATAGACCTTGATTGGAAATCTCGTCGGTGAATGTTCTCACCCATGTTGATGTCTTGTGTAAATAAGGCCACAAGGTTGAAAGGTTCAAGCATAGGTGATTTGCATTTGGAGAGAGCTCTTCCCTTCGTCACATCCACAAATGAAAGCAACACAAAGTTTCCTTGCTCATCAAGAAATTTATGTGCTTTTATTTACCTCCTATTGTGTACCTGTTAAATGCCTTCAAGCAATTTGTCGTATCGACCACAGTGCCTGCATTTGCAAGCATCCTTGAACCTCAAACCATGTCCAATCGTAAGTCAATGCCTTGCTCGAATATTGACGATCATATCATTGCATTGCCAATACCTTCGTACCGAAAGTGCTCCATATCAAAAGATAGGCTTTAGCATTGGCAGGTTTCCGGATGTCCTTGAGTTTTTTGGTAGCCTTGCATGCCACTTGACGGACCCTAGTCGTGGGCGGCAACAGTCATGGCAATATGCACATCCCTTGATCCTCGACCCGATCAATATTCCAAACTTGAACAATAATTGCCTGTCCAATGCGGCAGAACTAGATTTTGGATCGAGCTTCATCGTTGCTTTGTTGATATTGGCCTTGTACTTGTCAAGATTGCCAAACAAACCGATGCCGTGCATGGCTATCGTAAATAATCATGGCGCAGTTTTTTGCAGGCTTTACAAACGGTACTATGGCCGTGATCATAATGCCGCTAGCGTGCCTTGCAGAGGCCTTGTATGCAGCTCCGACTGTTGCGACTGCCGCCACTGTGGGAAAAAGGGCTTAAAATAGAGTAGGGGGGCCCAAAATAGGGTGCCCAACTCAAAAATACATAAATAATGTGAGTACCCCTCATGCAGTCATGGCGGGCCAACTGCGCAGAGAGTCCCGCGGAGGTGATGGACGTTGTAGGGCTTCTCACGCCATGGCCATGCGACGAGTTATTATCCTTGGCACAGGGTGAACCTAGCAAGACTAACACGGTCCAGTTTCATGCAGGTCGACTTTGGCCTCGGCTTCTCCTGTCAAGGCTCCCACTCCTTGCAAGTAGCTACTCCCACGAATCTTCTTCTTGCCCCCTGGACTTCGTCCCTGCTGTCGTTGTCTTCAAGGGGCTATGCCCACATCCTTTTCCATCCGAGCCTCCACGAGCTCCAAGACCGCTGAGAGAGAGAGAGAGAGAGAGAGAGAGAGAGAGAGAGAGAGAGAGAGAGAGAGAGAGAGAGAGAGAGAGAGAGAGAGAGAGATGTGAGACCCTACAATGCCATTCATGAGAGGGACCTTGCTTCCATGCCCTCCACCCTTCTTCTCCTTCCTCCCCCCTGAGCTCTGATACCAGTGAAAGGACAAGGGAACTGGAACATGCTCATCATCACCCAGCCATGCCCTATATAGACCCTTAGCCTTCCAAATATAGGGACCCCCTTGACTGCATGTCCGTCCTGGCCCTTGGCTGTGCCTGGTCCTACCCTTGGCATGACACTAGAGCTTTTTGGCCCTGCTCTTGTTGTGCGCATCCTCCTGCGATCGAGCAGTGCATTCCAAGAGACGCCCTTTCAAGTGATCCTTACACGAGGATATAGAGAGAGATTGCTTTGCATTTGCTAAAAGTAGCCTACATATTTGTGGCCCTACTCTTAGTGCGCACATCCCACGGTTTGGTGCATTCCAAGGGACAACATTCCGGACAGGAAGATCCGTAAGCACTTCTTGTGCTTTCTCAAGCGTACTGCATCTAGCTTATATTGACCAAGGCAGTGCTCACCGAGTGGAGAGGTGGCCTCACTTTGCATCTGTTCAAAACAGCCCATGACTTTTGTCCATCTTTGCATCTTCCAAATTGCGGCACGCCTTCAAGATGCAAGCCTAGGTGATTGCATCTAGAGAGATGTGCTCGTTTCTTGTAGAGAGTTGCGTTCGCTTTGCATCACCTCAAAATATTCTAGAGGTTGCTTGTTCCTCTGATGTTTGGCACATCGCGCAATCAATGCATTCGAAGAGGCAAGTTTCCGGGCGAAAAGCTCCTCAAGCGCTTTTTGTGCTTTCTCAAGCGGATCACATTTGGCATATATATCGACCACGGCACTGCCAAGTACGGCATATTTTTTCTTTTCAGCTGCCTCTGAATAACAATATAATTGTGAATTTTTGTGCCCATACCAATATCTCGCATAGAGCCACATGCCTTCAAGATGCATGTATAGGTGATTGCATCCGCTGAAAACAGACTAGAGCCTTCTCTTGTGGGGAAAATCTTGCAGTCAATGCATTCCAATGCTTTGCATCCGCACAAAACAGACTAGAGCTTTCTCCTGTCGCGAATCCTGCAATCAATGCATTCCAAGAGTCCACACTCCCAATAGGGAGCTGAAAACAGCGTAGAGCTTTCTAGCCCTGCTCCTATTGTGCGTATCCCGCAACCAATGCATTCTAATGCTTTGCATCCGCTAAAAACAACCTAGAGCTTTTTGGCTCTACTCTTCTTGCTCACATCCTACAATCAGTGCATTTCAAGAGACGACATTCTGGACTGGAAGCTCCTCAAGCACTTTTTGTGCTTTCTCAAGTGCACCACATTTGGCATACAAGACACTGCGAAGCACGACATCTTTTTTCAACAGCCTCTCACTAACAACACAATTGTGAATTTTTGTGCCCATATCAACAATCTTGTGCAGAGCCACATGCCTTCAAGATGCATGCGTAGGTGATTGCATCTGGAGAGAGGCCCTCGCTTTGCATCTGTTGAAAACAAACTAGAGCTTTCTGGCCCTGCCCCTGTGGGACAAATCTTGCAATCAGTGCATTCCAAGAGTCCACACTCCAGACAAGACGCTCCTCAAGCACTTGCGTAGAGCCACATGCCTTCAAGACGAAAGTATAGGTGACTGAATTTGGAGAAATACAATTGCCTTGCATTAGCTGAAAACATCCTAGAGATTTTTGGCCTTGCTCCTATTGTACATATCCCACGACCAGTGCATTCCAAGATATGCCGTTCCAAGTGATCTTTGCATGAGGATATAGGGAGAGCTGGCTTTGCATCCGCTAGAAACAGCCTAGGGATTTCTAGCCCTGCTCCGCACATCAGTGCGTATCCCGCAGTTGGTGCATTCCAAGAGGCGACATTCTGGACTGAAGCTCCTCAAGCACTTTTTTTGCTTTCTCAAGCGTACCACATTTGATATACATATCGACCAAGACAGTGCTGCCAAGCACGACAACTTTCTTCAAGAGCCTCTGACTCATAATATACTTCTGAGTTTTTGTGCTTATATCAACATCTTGCCTAGGGGCAACCAAGACAGTGCCAAGAACTTTTCTTACATAGAGCCACACGCCTTCAAGATGCATGCATAGGTGATTGCATCTGGAGAGAGGCCCTCACTTCACATCTACTGACATTCCGACTAGAACACCGGACAATTGCAACTGAGAGGGACTTTCCAAGACAATTCCAAGAGGAGACATTCGAGACAGGAAGCTCCCCAAGCACTGTTTGTGCTTTCTCATGCGCACCACAGTTAGCATACATATCGACCATGACATTCCAAACATAACACCTAACAGGGAGCATGATAGTTTTGGAATTCTTCAATGCTTGTGATCGATGTGCAATTAAAAAAGCTTGTGACATGTGATGCTTGGATAGGTGATTGCATCTAGAGAGAGGCGTTCACTTCCCATCTGGATTCTACCTACGACAATTAAAAAAGCGCGACAGATCCGCATGCCTTCAAGATGCCTACGTAGGTGATTGCATCTGGAGAGAGGCCCTCGCTTCGCATCTGCTGAAAACAGACTACAGCTTTTTGCCCTTGTCCCTATTGGGAAAATCTTGCAATCAGTGTAGTCCGAGAGTCCACACTCTCAAGAGCGTGCTTTTTGCCCTGCAGCAATCAGTGCATTCCAAGAGTCCACACTCCGGCCTTCCTCCCTGTGCATGTCCGGAGAGAGGCCCTCGCTTCACATCTACTGACATTCTGAATAGAACACTGGACAATTGCAACTGAGAAGGACATTCCAAGACGATTCTAAGAGGAGACATTCGAGACAAGAAGCTCCTTAAGCACTTTTTGTGCTTTCTCATCCGCACCATAGTTAGCATACTATCGACCATGACATTCTGAACATAACACCTAACAGGGAGCATGATAGTTTTGAAATTCGTCAACGCTTGCGATCGACGTGCAATTAAAAAAGCTTGTGACATGTGATGCTTGGATAGGTGATTGCATCTATGCCTGCATAGGTGACTGCATCTAGAGAGAGGCCTTCACTTCCCATATGGATTCTTCCTACGACAATTAATAAAGCGCGACAGAGCCGCATGCCTTCAAGATGCCTACATAGGTGATTGCATCTGGAGAGAGGCCCTCACTTTGCATCTGCTGAAAACAGACTAGAGCCTTTTGCCATTGTCCCTTTTGGGAAAATCTTGCGATCAGTGCATTACAAGAGTCCACACTCTCAACAACGAGCTTTCTCGCCCTGCTTCTGTAGTGTGTATCGCACGATTAGTGCATTCCAAGCATTTGCATCCGCCAAAAACAACCTAGAGCTTTATGGCTCTGCTCTTGCTATGCACATCCCACATTCAATGCATTCCAAGAGGCGACATTTCAGACAGGAAGCTCCTGAAGCAGTTATTTGTGCTTTCTCAAGCGCACCACATTGGGCATACATATCGACCAAGGTAGTGCCAAGCACGAAATCTTTCTAGCCCTGCTCTTGTTGTGCATAGAGCCACATGCCTTCAAGATGCATGTGCAGGTGATTGCATCTGATGAGAACAATCTAGAGCGTTCTGAAATCACTACATTCCAAGAGTCCCACACTCCGGACTCTGGTGCTACTCTTGTTGTGCACATCTCCAATCAGTGCATTCTAAGAGGTGACATTCCAGACAAGAAGCTCCTCAAGCACTTTCTGTGCTTTTTGAAGTGCAACACATTTGGCATACATATCGACCAAGACAATGCCAAGCACGACATCTTTCTCAAGCGCACAAAATTTGACATACATATCAACCAAGATAGTGCCAAGCATGACAACTTTTTCTAACAGACTCTGACAAACAACATAATTAATTTTTGTGTCCATATTAGCATCTTGTGCCACATGCCTTCAAGATGCATGCATAGGTGATTTCATAGGCTCTCCCATGAATATACACCCCATTTGGCACATGTCCTGCAATAATAAGTGCATACCAAGAGACCGCATGCCATCCCAATCCTGTAGGAAGCACGCCAAGAATGTGTCGTGCTTTTGCGACTGCACCAAATGCGACAGGCATGTCGACCAAAGTAGTTCCAAGCACAAAGTCTTTTTCCAAATTGTCCTGGGCTATCTCGTGAAATTGCCTTTAGAGAGAGAGAGAGAGAGAGAGAGAGAGAGAGAGAGAGAGAGAGAGAGAGAGAGAGAGAGAGAGAGAGAGAGAGAGAGAGAGAGAGAGAGAGAGAGAGAGAGAGAGAGAGAGAGAGAGACGACATCTTGGACGGGAAGCGCGGACTCTACAGCAGGGCTCCAATCTACACCAGCAAAGGGCATGAGAACCAACCAGATGGGCAGACAAAACAAATGCGCGCATGGCTTCTTTCTGCCCAGCGTGCTTGGTGTCGGTCAGCCCCCGGGGCACACTGCGTGCAAAAAAGGTGGAGGACTGAGGTGTGCAGGAGCGGGGGCGGGAGGTTGATCGGAGGCTGCACGAGGGCAACGTTATTCTGAGAGTTTTTTTTCCTGCATTAAAAAAAGGGAAAATTACCAAAAAAACCCCTCTAATTTGTGGAAATTCCCAAAATACCCTTCAAATTTTAAAAATTACCAAAATACCCTTGCATCTATTTTGATTGGACTATTCAAGATTTTCTAATCTTTATTCCTTTTTTACAATTAAGATCTGTTTTTGAGTGCTTAGCATGTAATTTGTCACAAATTACCTCGTAAAAAGGCCAATTATGTCTAAAAACAATGAAGAAATTTATCTCCAAAGCTTACGTAACATACCCAAATTCTAGTTTCAGCATCTTGTATTGATAGACAATCGGTCTTCTTATGAAAAGATACAAAAAATTTCATCTTTCAAGAAATTTAATCTCACGACCAGGGATACTTTGGGAATTTTGCAAAAATTGAAGGGCATTTTGGGAATTTGTGACAAAATATTGGGGGTGTTTTGGGGAGTTTTGAAATTTGAGGGGAATTTCGACAAGTTAGAGAGGTATTTTGGTAATTTTCCCTTCAAAAAAGCTTGGGAATCAGCCACGTGGATGAACGTGCTTCCAGATTTGAGATTTTTCCCACTACGCTAACGAAGTAAAAAACTAGGTAAAAACCAAAGTTTGTACTGACTTTTTGAATCTTGAGGATAAATGGTGAAAAATTGTCCAAACTTGTTGAAAACTGATCCATAGGCTTATATTGATGTGATAAACATGTGTACATGCTTAGTTGACCAAAAACTTGCAAAATTTTGACAAAAGTAAATAATCGCAATTATTTACATCTGCCATGTTTTGAACTTTTTTGACCAAGTTGGCATACCACTAGCTTTACCATGTTGTAATAAGCCCACAAACCAAATTTGGTAAGATTTGAATCATTGGAGTGAGAATTGTGACTAAAATTGCAAAGTTAGTATGCGGACAGAGAATTGATGACCATTTGACCAAAAATTGTCCAAATTTAATGAAAATAGGCTAGTGACCTCAACATAAGGTGCTTAATAGATCTGTGTTAAAGTTGGGGCAAAAATTTGCAAAAAATTGTCAGGAGTAAATAATCGTGATTATTTGCATCTGCTTCAAAACTTGGTGATTTTGCAAATTTGAGTATACCTTAAGGTCAAGAACATCAAGTAGACCCCACAAATCAATTTTGGTGAAATTTGGACCACAAAAGTGAGACTTAAGCCAGATTCTCGAAATCAGAGTCTGCGGACACAGAACAGTGGGTAAACTTGATCAAATTTTGTATAAACTTGTTGAAACTTGTCCAAGGGCTTTAACAAGTTGTATACTTACCAAACCTATCAAAAAAGTGCAAAAACTTGACAAAAGTAAATAATTGCGATTATTTACTTCTGCTATCTAGAGACTTCAATTTTAACTTTTGGGCTTATACAGTGTTAGACCAGCATAAAATAAGGCCTTAGGGCAATTTTAGGTTCAATCGGATCAAAATTGGTACAGATACGCTGAGAACACAGGTTGCAGGTTAGACCGTTGATTTTGCTAAAGCTGAATCTGAAAGTCAAAATTTTGACTTCCATAGCACGATTTGAAGTGAGATACAGAGACCAATCACGAGAGTTCTCAAGAGCTCTACTGTCCTTATAGAAAAATAGCTAATTTGATTAATTTTGTATAGGAATCAGGTTGCAGACGAGGAATCAGTGGCTTAACAGAAACTTGCAATTGAATTGAGTGGAAATTGACGACAAGTCAATCCAAGGTGAGTACTCTATCCAGGGCTTCATAAGTCTATATGAACCTTAGATCTGGTCGTGTACTAGGAAATCAAGGCCTATTCGAAGAAAACACCAGTAGAGTATCCACTAAAGAAAGCGTAAATCAAGGCAACTTCTTGCACACAATTACTGAAGAAGTCTCGGACACTTTTTCAGATTCAAGATCCGAAATGTCTTCTTACTCGACTCACTCGGAAACCGGAACGACAATGCGCTATAAGCATATACTCTCTTTTTACAAGACTAACCATCATCGAGCCCAGGTTTACTTGGATCCTAACGAAGAGTATGCTATTCGCATTAATGAACATGGTATTGAGTTCGAAGAAGAGGTTAGGGCAAACAAATAAGGAAAAATGTACATGGATCCAAACGGAACTCAATATATACAAGTCGAAAATCCTGATGTGGTAGACAAATGGGGGGTAGAAGTAAACACTATAATCCCAGACATGTCAGCAAAAGAAGAACCACCAACTTTGGAATTCGAGGGATACGATCAAGTAGACTTGAAGCCTTTAAAACGGCTTAGTACAGATACTCCTAGGATCAGAGTCTATTGTTGGGAAGATAGAAATATAAAGGATCTTTTGTGGACTTCTCATGCTAGACCAAGACAATTAACGGCCATGAAGATCAAAGATAAGGGATCTACGAATCTACCAGCTTACCTGTTTAGGGATTGTTATAACAACAACTTTGTTATGATGACTCATGAGGAGGTAGAACAAACCTAATACCAGGGGTATTCCATACGGGGTTGGTTATTGGGTTAAGAACCAGAAACCACTCCTAGAGACGAACATCGTGAGAGATCATCTGAGAGTAATGTGAAGAAATAAAAAATCGCCTCATCACGTAGGAAATCGAGTGACACTAAGGCCAGTGCAGGGCTACATGAGTCACTATTTTTGACAGACTGGTTTGAAGGACTCAGAACAAGACCAACTCCCAGAAGACCTGGAGTTGAACCAAATAGACGTGTCAGACCATCTGATTCTCAAAAATGGGTAAGAAAATATAGTGGATTAGAGGATCGCTATGACCACTTAGCAAGCTTTAAGCAAGTGCTAACAGCAGAGCGTATATCCGATTTTCATACTCAATTCGAGGGGTTTGGAATGATATTAGAAGGAAAAGCTTTGACATGGTTCCAAAACATTCCACCAAGGTCGATTATGGACTTGAACACATTAGCTCAAGGATTTGTAGCTGCTTGTTCTTAAATGGGGATTAAACATAATACGGTAGCTCAAATCTACAGCTTTAAACAGAAACATGGTGAGGCTGTTAGGGATTGTGCAACTTGAATGAAACAATACATTGTCAGATGCCCAGAGATGGAGATGCCTGCAGAAGAACGACTTGTATCATTGTTTCTGGAGGGACTGCTAAACAAAGAACTTCATGCTATACTCTATAGTAAAAAGCATACAACCCTACAGGCATGTGTGTCTGATGCTATTGACATGGGAGACAATTGTGAGATCTTCAATGAAGAGGATGTCCCTAAGGATAACCAAAGCGAGAAGACAGCGCCCACAAAACTAGCAAAAGTGGGAACGGCTGCTGCGGCACCACTCTCAGCCATAGAAGATATGCTAAAAAGGATGAATGACATGGTGAACAATTTTCAAAAAGCACCTATGAGAGGACAAGGACAGGGTATACCCCAACAGGGATAACCAATTAGGCCACAAAAATGGTGTGCAATGGAGGGTAAATGGACCAATCATGAGACCCACAAGTGCTACTTCAGACCAAAGTATGATGGGAATGTTTAGTACGTACCGCCTGACGCCCCAGGGACAACCCATGTACAGATATCAGCCTGATATGGCCCAAGCTCAAAGACCACCGATGGGAAAGACCTCAACCTGTGTTGGGACAACAATCTCCATATCCAGAACATAACACGGTGCCTGTTAAGTACATGCACTCAGAAGGAGTCATAGATGAACAAGCATTAGTGCATGTTACACCCTATGCAGAGCCTAGTCCATCTACAATAATGGTAGAGGGAGAATGGTATAGTCCACATCCACCACCAATGGAAGAAACCATGACTTGTGCTCCACCAGAGCTCGCACCAATGTATTATGTAGCTAATAAAGGTGTCAGACCTCCCATGGGAAGACCCATGATGAAGCCCAGAACAGGAAACTGTCATAACTGTGGTGCTGATGACCATCGGAAGAACGAATGTCCAGAGCCTGACAAAAACCTCAAACCAATTGAAGCTTATTGCATACAATGTTGCAAAAGGGGAGGACACTTTCCGGAAGATTGTCCTAAGAATCCTTTGAACAAGGAAAAACTGTAATAAGCGTAGTCCAAGTGATGCCTAGTAGCTCATCAGAGAGCGAACCGATTGTTCCAATCAAGGTAATCACTAGAGCTTATGTAAAGAAAAAGAAACACAATTCTTGTGATGATTTAGAGAACACGAAAGTTTCTTCTCAAAGAATCAAAAGGAGCATAAGCAAAAGATATGAGATGAGAAAACAAAAACAACGGATTGAAAACGAAGAGAAAGCAAAAATGCTAGCCCAGGACAAGTTGAAAGAAACTGGCAATGAATTCAAGGATACAACCACGAAATTTAGAGGATGCATTCTGGTTGATAAAATTTTTGAGCCTATTAATATTGCCTTGGAAGCCTACCAAGCAGGACTTAAAGCAGGCCAAAACATGGAAAACAAATGGAAAAACTATCCATCTCCAGATATGGAAGCAGCGAAGCTGGAAACTTTCAAAACTTGGTAAGAATCACGCAAGAAATGCTGGATAAACAAAAACCAAAGCTTGAAAATATTGCAAAACCGGAAGAGCTTGCGATAAAAGAAACGAAAGCAAAATCCAATGTGGTGGCAGAACCCCACCTTGAAACAAATGAACCAAAGCTTATAGTGCCGGACAACGAAGATGCCTTAGACGGAATTCCATTCGTAGAGGAAGACTGGCCAGGACACTTATGGGAAAAGGTAAGAGAGATCAATGATGGGAGCCTAACTTTAAAGTCAGCTCCTATAGAGGAAGTCTGGTTAGATAACCTACCATCTGATATGAACATGGATTTACAATCCTTGTACGGGGATTGCGGATCAGAGGCTTCAAAAATATATCTAAACCTGTGACATTAAAAGCATTACCTTCTTACTTGGGAGATAATGAAGATGAATCTATCATTTGCAAGACCACTCAAGTAAAAAGAGCCAAACAAACCCTAGAAGTAGACAACATTCACTTGATCGTGTCTACACCTCTCCAATGCACTCTTACTTTGGGAGAACTGTTGAAACTCAGGCAATACTTATGGAACGATTTACAGAAAACCCTAGAGAAGGTGGGGATAACGGGGTTAATCTCTAAGAATTTGGGAAACTTGAAAAATGAAACGGAAAACAAAGAGATTCGATCAGTTCCTATGGACAAGGTCGGAGAATATTATGAAGGGGAAGAAGGAAACACCACCCTCCCATTGAAATATAATGACATTGAAACCATGGCAATACTGGATAGTGGAGCTGGCATAGCCATAGCCACTAAAGCAGTATGGGAATCCTTGGGGCAGCTAGCCATTAGACAAATGCGAATGAAATTGTAGTTGGACACATTGAGAGACCACTAGGGCTACTAGAAAAAGCGATAGTCAACTCCTGTGGAATTGAATATCAACACACTTTTGCCATAGTAGACTTTGGGAAAAAACTCAACTATGAAATCATATTGGGAAGACCTTTCATGCGACAGGTACAGCTTATCCAAGATTGGGGAAACGACTATCTGTACTTGAACCAGGTGGGATCTATAACAAGAGTCAATCTAAAAGATCACACCTATAGAGATGTCTTGAAAACACCCATCCAAGAGTTTGATTCAATCTCTACGGCTGAAACTGAACTCCCATCTTGGTTAAACAAAGACACTTCTATTTGAATGTGCGGAGCTTCAGAAAATGGAAGCTTAAGACGAGAGGAATGTATCCTAGAAAGGGACTGTACAGACGAAGCTTACATACTTGAACCCTTTTCAGAGCATTTATTTGAACCATTCGAGTGGACTCAAATTTTAGCGACAATGGATGTATGTGTGAATACGTCTATGCCTACTCAATTTTGCAATGAGGATGGCTACGACATAATTTCCATCCAAATGATGTCAGCCCTTAACATTGAAAACAAAAATGAGGAAACAAAGGACTTGATGAAAGCTCGACAAGTCTTTTCTGACCTCTACTACGATGCAACTGATGAGTTAGATGAACACTCAGCTACCTCAGAAGATTCGGGGTCAGAAAAAGAGCATACATGGGCTCAACTACTCTTAAAGGGAGGGGAGGAAAAGTTTTTTGACTTTCCAAACCAGAAATCAAGAAGACAAAAATGGTTTAGAAGAAAGAGAGACACTAAAATCGTGAAAGCACGACCTATGCCATCAGTTTCCAGTAAAACACAATTCCTAATGCAGATAGATGCTAATGATTGTGTCAAGGACAAAATAACTGGCAGATATCCTTCAAACAGAAACTCAAAAATGTCTCAGACATTGAGAAAAGCAAGGAAGGGTACTCACGAAGAACATCAGGATAAAAAACCACTCATGACTAGAGTCGAGCGGAAAAAGAAATATCAAGAGTTGAAAAAAGCTCTAAAGGAGATATACACCACCGAAATGGAAACCACGGAAGAGGATGGTAAGGAGGTAATGCATGTTCCATCCCATTACAAAAAGTATACTCTCCAAGATCCGAAAATCATAATCGAACAACCTGTTAGGAAACTACGTAAACAAGGCGAGTCTTACGAAGGACCTGAAAATGCTAAAAGGGTAGACTTGGTTGAACCGGGAGAAGAGCCTAGACCGGCTTACATTGCAAATGACCTAACAGAAGAAGAAGATAAGCTTTTTCTAAGCTTGTTAAAGGAATACCGGGATATCGTTGCTTGGTCTTACAAGGATCTCAAGGGTGTTGATCCAGAAACCTGTCAACATACTATACCCATGAGAGATGATGCGAAACCAAGTAGACAGAGACCATACACTTATAACGAAACATTTGCCAGAAAGATCAAAGAAGAGATTGAAAAATTGAAGGAAGCCGAATTCATTTACGAAATTGAACACACTGATTGGGTGTCTCCAATTGTGGTAGTACCTAAGAAGAATGGGAAATTACGAGTGTGTGTTAATCTCAAAAAAGTGAATGCAACTACCATTAGAGACAACTTTCCTCTTCCGATAATTGAGCATGTTTTAGAATGAGTGGCAGGAAAAGAAGCTTACAGCTTCTTAGATGGCTTTTCGGGATACAATCAACTTTTGGTTGACCCAAAAGATCAACAAAAACTGCTTTTGCAACAGAATGGGGTATATTTGCCTATCGGGTTATGCCGATTGGGTTAACTAATCCTCCAGCCACATTTCAGAGATTGATGAGCCATGCTTTCAAAGAGTATCTTCGGAAATTCTTGGAAGTATACATGGATGATCTATGCGTACATTCGTCAATCCGGGCTGATTATTTTGAACACCTCAAAAAAGTATTCGAGAAATGTAGACTTTATAGGATTTGCTTAAATCCTGAAAAGTGCACATTCATGGAAAGACAAGGGAAAATTCTCGGACATATAGTGTCTAAAAATGACATAGCTACCGATATTGAAAAGATTCATGGCATTTTTATTTGCCGAGACTAACAATAGTCAAGGGGGTACAAGCCTTCATGGGACATTGTGGATATTACCGACGGTTCATCTACATGTACATTATAATTGCAAAACCCATGTATAGCTTGATTACGCGCTTTGAATGGACCGAGGCATGTGAAGAATCCTTCATGAAGCTTAAGCAAGCTCTCACCTCAGCTCCAATATTGAAAGCACCCAATTGGGATAAGGTATTCCACGTACATGTAGATGCTTCAAACTTTGCTATTGGTTGTATACTAGCCCAACCAGGAGATGGAAAAATTAACTTTCTTATTTCTTATGCTAGCCGACAATTGAATATGGCAGAAAAGAATTACACCACCACTGAAAGAGAAGGACTAGGAATGATCTATGCCGTTAAAAAGTATAGATATTACCTATTGGCCAACAAGTTTGTGTTCTTTGTGGACCACCAAGCCTTGTTATATTTGGTCAACAAACCATGTAGTACAGGGAGAATAGTGAGATGGTTCATCATTCTTCTCAAATTTGATTTCACTGTGGTTGTAAAAAAAGGCACTACACATCAACGAGCAGATCATTTGTCAAGAATCATTTCAGGGGAATCACCTAAAGGGGTAGATGATGATCTACCAGATGTCTATTTGTTCTCTGTGGAAATGATACCTAGATGGTCGGAAAACATTGTGTCATTAATGACAATAGCTCAAGTGGATTCACAAATACCACTTTCTATCACAATTAATTTAATCGAGCAATCGGCTATGTATCAATTACTAGCTGGAAGGCTATATAAAAGGAATCAAGGCGGGATATTTCTTTTATGCATTAACCCTAAAGAAAAGGAACAATACCTAAGTCAAGTACATGTTACCATAGTAGGAATTCACTTTGTGGAAGATCAAACTATGCAACGAATCTTAAGACTTGGAGTATTTTGGCCGATTATGAGGAGAGATGTTAGATCTTTTGAAAAAAGATTGCCCTCAATGTCAGAAACAACCACCCATTCCTCATGTAACATTGTTTCAAATGTCACCTGTTCCTAAGTGGAGTAATTATATGGTTACATACTTATCGAGCCGAACATTTCCTGAGGAAATGAGTAAACGCCGTCAAAGAGCAATTGAAACTGAAGCAAGAGACTATGCTCTTATTGGGAACCAATTGTATCAGAGACGTAAAGATCAACACTTAAGTCTTTGTGCAAATGAAAACGAGTATATTTCGATTATAGAACAAGCACATGCTGGATTAGCTGGAGATCACTTTTCTAGTGAGACCACCGTAAGAGCAATCTTGATGGCAGGCATATGGTGGCCAACACTTTTTGCAGATGCCAAAGAATATGTTCGGAGGTGTGATTCTTGTCAACGAGCAAAAATGGCAACACGAGTAGACAACATGCCCTTAAGACCAATGATGGGGGCTAGAGCCTTCGCAAAATGGGGTATAGATTTTGTTGGACCGGTATAGCCACCTGCTTATAGAACCCAAGTTCAATATATATCATTGTAGCTACGGACTATTTGACCAAGTGGGCCGAGGCTAAAGCAACCCAAAAGAATGATGCCAGAATCACTGCTGCATTCTTATATGAGTATGTATTCACAAGGTATAGACGGGGAACTCATTTCCTCAACGAGGTAATAGAGTATTTGCTTAATGAGTTTATGGTTATTCATAACAAATTAGATCCCTATCACCCACAAGCAAACGGACAAGCTGAGCATACAAATAAAATTCTTAGCTCGGTATTGACCAAAGTGGTTAGTTGAGGGAGGACAAACTGGGAAATGAATCTCCATGCTGCTCTATGGGCTTATCGAGTTTCGTTCAAAATAGCTCTAAATGCTACACCCTTTAACCTTGTTTATGGTCTTGATGCCATACTACCAATAGAGTTTTTATTGCCGACATTAAGGGTAGCACAGACTCTTGAGTGGAGTGGACATGAATTGTCAGAAAGACTTGAAGATTTGGAAAAGCTAGACGAGCAAAGGCTAATTGTTGTAGCTCATATCTATGCACAAAAGCGGAAACAAAAATAGTTTTTGATTCCCCTGCATAAGAGTAATGCTTTAAGCCTAACCTTAAGTGGGAAGGCTGGGGATTGGTATAGAATCCTAAGGGTGGAAGAAAAAAAGATTTACCCTACTCTTAAGAGATTGTTCTTGAAAGAATACATACGAGGGTGTAGCCTCTCAGCACCAGAAAGCCCAACCAGAGGAAGGAGAGTCGGTGAGAGACTTTATTAGTCGCTTGAAGCATTTGAATTCTCGTTGGAATCCGGATGAGCGCTTCAATAATAATCAATTTCTTGATAGATTCATTAGGGGATTACGACATGAGGATATCTACAATGGCCTAGTCATTAGAGGTATCACCACTTGGGAAGCAATCACCACCAATGCGATCCAATTGGAGGATAATTTAATGATTTAAGGAGAAAGAGTGTCTGTTGACCCTAAATCTACTAGCTTGCAAGCATCGGGGCATCAGCCAATGACCTTAAAGCCTATTGCTAAGGAGCCAAAGATATCTGAGATGACTTTAGCAGATCTCACCAAGGCCCTTCAAGAGAGTCTTAGAGACAATCGTGCTCCACAAAACAATCATATGTATCCAAGATATCTGAGATGACTTTAGCAGATCTCACCAAAGCCCTTCAAGAGAGTCTTAGAGACAATCGTGCTCCGCAAAACAATCATATGTATCCAAGAAGGGAGCAACAATGGTGTTCATTATGCTATGGTCCGCATAGTATCAGTGAATGCCCTACTTTTAGAGTAAAATTCAATGGGAATCGCAATGCCTGTGGGAGGTATGGCCATTAAGCTAAGGATTGCATAGTATTTAAGCACGCAATGGCCAATAGACCAACCTTAGCATGGGATGATGCCGATCCCACCTCTTGAACAAACGTCACAACACATGGTCCCTAGGGCCCGAAATGTTGTTCAAACGACACCCTTACCACCTCCAGTGCGTGCTAGGACTGCAACCACCACATACGGGAATCACTTATGTGAATCAAGTGGGTTGTGAGTCATCTATTGCTTGTTTGGAAGGCTGTGAGGAAGATATAGACCCTAATATTGCATATGGGATTGATGCGCTTGAAGAAAGTCCACAATACTACACGGAGGACTATTGGGGACAAGTCAAACCTGTCTATCAAGTAGTTGCTCTTGCAGCAAGAGGCCAAAATATCAATTACATTGCCAAGAGACCACCTGTTCAATGCTATGAGTGTGGAGGTCCACATTGTGTAGCCGAGTGTCCTATTAGGCTACAAAAGAACGCCACACTAATGCAAACCAATCAAGCCAGCACGTCTACAATGGCGATACTCATTTGTAATTGATGTGGCATAGATCATTTGATTGCCCAATGTCAGAATAATCCAAATGCACCAAAGATTATGCCATTAAACTTGATTGAGGTTACCGAGAAGCCATCACAAAGTACACCATGTGAGTCAAACCTCGTGAGTCAAACCTTGTGATTACAAAGCCAATGGAAGACTGTGGGAAAGGAAAGATCACAGAATGCTACACACCTATTCCAGAGCTAGTTTGGGTTCCAAGGCAAAACCAATCTATTCGACTTAGCTCAGGAAAGGGGGAGTTCCATGAAGCTTCTAGCTCCTCATGTAATGCATTCATAGAGGTTAAAGCTTCTACACAACCTCCACCTACCATAGGCAGCCTCCATGAAGCTACAAAAGATTCGACACCTCCCATTGTTCAATTATTACCTGATGCACTACTTCAAGTTCGTTCATGGGAGAGTACCTTACCACCCTTGTAACTCGATGAGGCACCCAAGGTAATAGAGAACTATTGGCTAAAATCCTCACCTATTACCAATTGGAATAACTCGTTCCAAAAGGTGATGACATCCTTTTAAAGTATGATCTACCCAAGGAAGGAGGGAGTCTTCATTCACGTCAGCCTATTGAATTATTTCCCTCTTACCCTTGTTTCCCTGACCCTTGAGCTCTCCGATTTCAGGGATTGTATATATAGAGATATATAGTAGCTAACCACCCTAGTTTTTAACAAAAAAAGTAAAGAGCAAGAGTAATTAGCAAACGAGTGTGCACAGTACTAGTCAAAATCATTGACCCAGACCTACACATGTCACATCAGGTACTCTGAAACAGAAACCTATGTCATCAAACACCTAACCATCCTCTATTTGTGTTCACAGATATGGCTGATTTTTACAAATATTCTTTTTACTTGTCCCAAGTAATGCATTTATGTTATCCTCAGATTTCCTCTGAATGGGATTCGGTTGAAACACTCGCTTGTGAGAGAAATGTTGAGGAGTTAGAGTGGCTGGTCTGCCTCTTGACTATGACAAATCCCTATTCTATCCAAGAAATTTGCCCAATTGCCCAAGTTTACCCTTTTGCCCATGATGAGTATGCACGCCTTGTGACATTCCTAATACTATTCTGCACAGAAGAGGACGAGGACGATAATGGTGATTGGACAGACGAGACACACGGCCTTACCAAAGAGGATTACACCTACCTTGATGATGAGGATGGCAGTTTAGCCTTAGAGCTACTGACCGAGTTCTCCAACCTCCACTTACTTTGATCCTCATCACTCGAGTGATGGAGGGTAGGTAGGATTAGTACGATAGGAGTGTTCCTGTTTTAGAGTTTAGTGATTAGCAAAGTTCTTTTTTCCCCCTGATGTGCCTCCTAGAGGTATTCTTGGTGTTTCCTAGTGTCTACAAGAACGTGTTGTTGTTGTTAGGATTTGCACCTTCATGGAATCTTTCTCTCGTTCACTCTTCAAATCAAGCGTGATCATGAACACAAACAGGTGTTTCTTGTCCATTAGCATTTCCCCTTATCTTTTTCGCATCCATGTTTGTCTGCTTTAATTGTGATTGGTAGCATAATATTCAGCGCATTTGCTTAGTATCAAACATTAAATTCAATGTAATTTTTTGTCATAATCACTTGTCTAGGTTTAAAAATCAAGTAGTCTGACATAGCTAGTTTAACCAAGCTAGGCGTTAGAGATATTCTTTTAATACCATGGGGAATGCCTTCCTAATAATCAATGGTTACTTAGGTTCTTAATCCGATTTAGGTAGCATTGTGTGCAATGCACTAGGGCTTTCTAATGGGTTTAAACCTTTAGCTTAAGTATTAAAAAGGGAGTTTACTAATGTGATAAGCCTGGGGAGGGTAGCAGTGTTATATGACCCCCCCAAGTTACAAAATTAAAATTCTGAAAATGAACAAAAAAAAAAATCAAAGTGCCACAATGTAAAATCTTAAGCGGGAAGAGAAATCTCAGCTTGATTTGATACTTCACTCACATGTATCGCCTATGGTACTAGAGCCCTAGAGGTTCCCAGTGTGGGCGCTTTTCCTTGAAAAGCAAAAAACCCAAGGCATACAAAAGAAGCACACACATCAAAATTGAATCATATGTGAAAAGACTTTGGGGGGTCAAAGAAAAGAAAATAAGTCAGGCGATGATTTCATGAGCAATTCCTTTTATCGTAGGTTAACTACAAGGTCTTCTAGGTATAGCCTCTAATCAGTCCTCGGACATGAAATACTTGGCTCTCGCGATTAAACAACTTAATTCACGAAAGAAAATTGAGAAGCTTGCCCATGGTATTAATAGTTGATCTCTAGTGCCTTTCGACCGTTAAATTAGTGACCCCATACTTGTTTAGTTTTTGACCTTTACAATTGTTTATGTGTTTGATTATATTACAATTTAATGTTTATTGCTGACAAATTGTTTAATATTCTGTTACCAATCAGTTTGTCTGCCTACAACTGCATATGCTTTTTAATTATATATAAGAATGCAATTATTGTGCCAATTTTGTTTGATTTTGCAGTGAGGACTGAAGAAGGCTAAGGAAATTCATCTCAAATGCTCTTCCACCTCGACGAACGAGCTTCAACTCAATAGCTTTCGAGGATGGAATCTACATTAGGAAGAGGGGCATGTTAACCATCAACATCCACTTCTAGTAGTCATGGGCTGGGCTTGTCGGTCCAATATAAAAAGGGTAAGAGTGATCACCAATGAGAGGCGCACAATAACTGGAACATTCAAGGGTTAGTTGGCTAAGCATAGGTGTCCAAGTGTGAATGAGCAAGCTCATATGTGTAATGGAATTAGCCTTTTAACTCGAATTGGAGCGGAAAGTGAATAACATATTGAACATTTCCTTGAGCATTCCTTTGTGTGTAGATGTAGAGTGAGAAAGAAAGTGCTTGGATGGAGAGAGCAACACTAACACATTACTTCATTAACATGGCATGAACAATAATTGTAAAAGAGAGTGAGAGCTTAGAGAAATTGACACCAATAGAGGACCGGATTAGTTGAAGATGGTCCCCCCTCCAATAGGTATTTGTAATATAGATTCTTCCATGACGGAAGACTTGTTTACAATACAACTGATTGTGTTCCTTGAGACCTTCTTGATGAGGTGAAAATGGAAAGCTTCACTCACCAAGCATTAGCATAACAACAATAATAAACATGATTAGGATGAACTTGAAAAATGCCCAGCCTCAATCCCAAGACCTCAAACACCATGAAAGGTGAGGAGAGCTTGCAGGGAGTGAGGAAGAGGAGAGAAGTAGAAGTAGCTCTACGAGAAAGCAATACCCCCTTGCACATAATCACTCATAGTTCTTGTAGCATAGCTTAGCATAGTGATAATGGAGATCAGAGAGATCGATAAGCAAGCATATGCATTCTCTTGTGTGGATTTGCATCCATAGCCAAGAGCTTCTTGTAGTAGGCACTCAACGTCTCAAGCTTGGAGAAGGAGATGGAGTTCTTGCTTCACAAGAGTGTGTGAAGAGAAGAATCAGAGAGAGAGATGGCTCGTGGGATGCTCAAAAATGAGAGAGAGAGAGAGAGAGAGGTAGCTTGGTCGACCCCCTTTCCTAGGCTTCCCTTGAAGCTCATTGGGCCATGTAGCCCTCTAGCCAATGAGAGCTTGGTTCCCTTTGGGCAAGTTGTGTATTCTCTTGACAAGTGTCCTTCTTTCCCTCTTGTGAGGTTAAGCTAGCACCCCCCTTGCTTAAGCACAGCCCTTGCTTAAGCACAACCCTTGCCTGCTTGAGCAGTGTGCCTCTACACCTGACATGTGGCCCCTTTCCTCTCATGAGATTATAGGTCCTTGGTGAGGTGCATACATACTACTCACATCCCTCCTTTGTAGGGCTTGCCCCCTTCTTTGTAGCAAGTTCTTTGAACTTGGTAAGCAGGCAGGCCCCCTGCTTAAGCACAACCCTTGTTTAAGCAAGCTGCCCCCTTGCCTGCTTGGACCTTAATTGACTAAAGTTTAAAAATTAAAGACTATGTCTTAAGGATTTTAACACTTACCTTTGGAGGCTTTAATGAATCCAACCCTAAGGTCTTTTGCTCCATTGGTTAGCCTTGCTCTTTGATAGACCATTTCTCATTTGGGCCCCTTTACCATTAGCCCCGTGTTGAAATAGATCTATAAGCACGTCTGTATCTCAACCCTTGTTCCCCTTTATTCTCCCACATTAAGTGATCAGTTTAATATGAGAAAATCATTTGGGTTGGTTAGATATTAGCTTTTATGACATTACCTCTCTCTTGAAATCATAGTCGTCCTCGACTATAAGGTAGAATATAAAGTCGTAGTCATTAGTCAATTTTACTTAGCAGTAGAGGATCCCTTTTTACCCTATGACATCTTTCCAAGATGGATGACTAATCCATTTGGTGCTTGGAAGACATAGCTGCCGCAAGCATGTCTGCTCGCGTAAGTCCATTTCATTCTCCCAAAGTAGAGTGACAAATTCTACTTGGTGTTTGAGAGAGGTCGTCATCACAAACATGATTCTAAGCATGCATACTATTTAAATTTGTGCACAATAAAAAGAGAACTAGTCTTATAAGACAAAAACATGGATTTTTTTTAAAAAAAATGTACATTTGCTTATTCCAATGTAGTATTGTAAGCATTCACAAGGTTCATACTATCCTTAAGCTATATTCCTTGCATCCATCTAGCATCTTCAAAAGGATAATTTTTGAATTTAATATGATACCGTCGGATAATCTTACCATGTCGTAGTACCTTGTCTTCATGGCGAAGGATAGCTTCAGGTTGTAGAACCTCTTCTTGGTCTTCAACTTAAGGAGGGTCTTCAATAATTGCTTCACTTGGTGGATCTGCCCTGTAGGGCTTAAGTAGTCTCACATGAAAAGCATTGTGGCTCTGCCCTGTAGGGCTTAAGTAGGCTCACATGACAATGCCTTTGTGAAAAGATCTGCATGGTTGTCCTGTGTTGGCACATAAGCCAAGCTGATCTCTCCTGTTGAGAGCCTCTCCCTGCCATAGTGGTAATGCACCTCAATGTGCTTTGTGCGAGCATGAAAAACTGGGTTCCTCGCAACTGCCAATGCGCTATGACCGTCAGTGTAGATAGTGTTGGCAGTGTCCTGTCCAACACCCAAATCAGCCATAAGGCGTCTGAGCCATACACACTCAACCATAGTTGTGAAGACTGCCTTGTACTCAGCCTCACAATTTGAAGTGGCCACAGTAGGTTGCTTCTTGCTTAACCATGACATACATGAATTGCCAAGCATGAAACAAAAACCACTTGTGGACACTCGCGTGTCAAAACAACCAGCCCAATTTGAGTTCGAAAAAGCATGTAAGTCTGCGGCAATGATCCCCCCTTGGGATAAAACAAGCCAAGATGTAAAGTGCCACTAAGGTAGTGGAAATCCTCTTGACAGCCTGCCAATGCTTAGACCCTGGGCTATGCATAAATCAGCTGACCTGTGAGAATGCAAACTGAATATCCGACCTCGTGTTGCATACATAAATGAGGCAGCCAACAACAGTTTGGTAAAGAGTGACATCAGCAGGATCGCCAGCATCATGTAGACTCAACTTCAAACATGTTTCCATGGGAGTGGCAATAGGTTTGCAATCCTCAAGTCCAAACTTACATAGCAATGTCTCTATGTAACTTTTTTGACACAGGGCAATACCACCATCACACTGCTTAAACTATATACCCAAGTAATGATGCAACAGCCCCAAATCTTTCATCTTGAAAGTAGCATTTAAATAAGTCTTAAATTCAGCAATATGTCTCTCATTTGGTCCAGTGATCAACAAATCATGAACATAAAGAACCACGATGAGAAGTACATCACCCTCATGCTTTACATACAATGTGCTTTTTGTTGGACTGTTACGAAAGCCTTGTTTGACCAAATGAGTGTCAGCTTTCTCATACCAAGCACGAGGAGATTGCTTCAACCATACAAAGCCTTGTTACATTTGCACACTTTGTCCTCTTGTCCTTTTATGACAAAACCGCGAGGCTGCGTTACATAAACTTCGTCAAATATGTCACCATTCAAGAAAGCAGTAACAATGTCTGATTGATGTACATCCCAACCAAAATGAGCTGCCAATGCACATAGAAAACGCACAGTAGGCATACGATAGATGGGAGAAAAAGTCTCTTCATAATCTATGCCTTTTTGCTCTGCATAACCCTTTGCAACAAGTCGAGACTTATGGCGATCGATCTCACCATCCGGCTTGCGTTTCAACTTGTAAACCCACTTCGTACCAATGGGCCTTTTGCCAGGAGGCAAATCACATAAATTCCATGTGTCATTTTCTATAAGTGCATCATATTCTGATTGAATGGTAGCCATCCAATTTTTTGCGTTCTGTGCTTTATCAAAAGACAGAGGTTCCTCAACATCATGTAAGCTAGACACAGCCAAAGCATAACAATCTGATGCATAAGATGCATGGTGAGAGCCTGAACGAGTACAACTAGACAAAGGTGCATCCAATTTACTATCACGCAAAGTGTGCACCAGCCATTTTGGCATACCTCTAGCTTGCTCATTTTCAGCCCTTCCCTCATCAAGTACATAATGTATATCTGCATCAGTAATAGGCTGATATGTAACATTTTCAGAAACCCCCATAGGCTGTACATTTGCCTCAATGGAACTTACAGTCGTATTTCCACCATTGAAAAGAGGCAACAAAGTGTCATAAATGTCCTATTAGCTTACATTACTGTCTCTAGTACATGACAGCAAGGGCTGAACAAAATCTTCACAAACACTACATCCCGTGAAAGCAGAATACGTTCGTTTGTGGATGATACAACCTGTAACCTTTGCTTTCAGCACTATAACCAACAAAAATTACATTTGACAGCCTTATCATCCAATTTTTTGTGCTATGTTTGTGGCACGAAAGCATATGCCAAACAACCAAAAACACACATGTGCTCAATACAAGGCTTTCTATCATACCATGCTTCATATGGAGTAATAGATTGCAAAGCTTTCGTAGGACACCTATTAAGTACATAAGTGGCACACATGATGGCCTCAAGCCAAAAAGAATGCGGCAAAGATTGACTTTTGACCATACATCGTGCCATTTCCGTAGATGACTTGTTTTTCCTCTCATCAACACCATTTTGCTGAGGTGTATAAGGCACCGTACATTGGTGTTTTATCCCACGACTAGCTAGAAATGCATTAAGTTCATGAGACATATACTCCCCCCCTCGATCGGAACGGAGGGTGCCCATAGTACATTTCGAGACATTTTCAGCCATAGCCAGGAATTTTTTGAAGCACATAAAAACTTCGGACTTCGCTTTAAGCGGAAAATACCCATGCATGCCTGGAGAAAGTCACGAAGTAAAGGTAATTGCCCCAAGGACGGAGTTTGCATGGGCCCACAAACATCACTATGCACAAGCTGCAACCTGCATGTGGCCCGAACTGAACCATCCTTTGGAAACTTAGAATGTTGTATCTTACCCAAAATATAGCCTTCACAAACATGTTTGACAAGTGCTTCAAGAGGCGGCAAAGAAGCAACCATATCAGATTTCTCCAAATGCAGCAAACTGGCAAATTTCAGATGACCAAAACGTGCATGCTAAAGTTTTGCATCTGAAATAGCCCTTGAATCTACAACAGCATTTGCAAAAAAATTTCCACACTTGTCATACAAAGTGAGCTTATACAACCCACGGCACAAAAGGCCAGATACAACAATTTCATCCTCAAAATTGAGATCATGAACTGTACATTTGTCATCCACAAATTTGACTACAAGTCCAAGTCCAGCAAGTGCGGATACAAACAAGAGATTCTTCTTGATCCCAGGTACATAAAGTGCATCGACAACTGTGAAAGAACTGCCATTTGCAGCAGTAAGCACAATCTTTCTAACTCTCTGAACCAGATAAGAGGCATTGTTGGCACAAGTGACTGAATTCCCATGAGGGACAGACTCGAGAGAGGTGAACAATTCACGATGTGAGGTAATGTGCTTTGTAGCACCACTGTCGAAATACCACACATGTGAATCTGCAGCAACTGATAAGCATCCATCATGGACAGCAGGATTGTAAGTCACTCTGCGCTAAAAGCCCATTCTACATCAACATTAGCAACACAGTCTCCTTTTATAGAAGACTTAACAATGGCTGCATTTGTAGTGGAACCAACATTTGTAGTGGAACGACCCTCTTTCTTCCCCCTTTGGCCTTCAAGTTAGGACACTGATTGATCAAGTGATGATTTGCTTTACAATAATGGCAACACATCTCCTTTTTGCCCTTATCACCAGAGTTTCTAGACAAATTGCTGCCAACAGAAGCATTAGGAACATAATTTTTGCCACTCGCAGCAGAACCATAAGAAGTGCCTGCATTGCTGTTACCACCCTTTCTTTGAGAAGCAATAAAAGCCTGTTCAACTGCACACTTCCTAGTCCTGTTTTTTCTGGAAAGTGATTCTTACAACAACAATGTTCATAATGCATCAAACTTGACAACTTCAGGATTTTCCTTGGGTCATAAGTCTCCAAGTACTAGCAAAAGTCTGGTAAGAATCTGGTAAGGCATCAAGAACAGTCTACACAAGGGAACTGTCTGAAATGACTTCACTTGCAGAAATAAGTTGCTCATTGATATCCTTGATACCAGCAAGAAAAGTGTACATATCATCTTCCTCATGCATAATCTTCGACTCCATCTCTTTATGCAGCAAAGCTATTGCGACTTGCATAAAGACCTGCTAGAATATCCCAAGCCTGTTTTGCAGATTTTGCTGAACGAATGTGAGGAACAATGGTGCGCTTCACAGACAACACAATCAATGCATGAGCTTGCGCATCCTTTACATCCCAACGAGCTTGTTCTACCATAGGCAAAACAACTCTAATAGCAGCAATCCTTGCAGCAAGACCTGCAACATCCTCAACATCGTCTGCATCCTCAAAACCAGGACGTACAACAATGTCTTGCACAATGTTCCAGACACCCTTTGACACAAGAACATGTTGCATCATATAAGCCCACATAGGGTAATTGTCCCCATCCAACCCGTCCTCAGCAGCAAACATCTTGAACACATATGTGTTGTTGTCACTCATGGTAAATGCTGCACCTGATGTGAAAACTACCCAAAAATAGGAGAAACGAAGCGGGAACAACACGTGCTATATAGCACAAACCGTAGAAGACTGTAAGGCACATGTTATGCAGTAATTGGCACTAACAGAAATTCTGCACAAAATGACAAAATTGCATGTGCAGACCTGTTTGTAGTGGAAACGGAGGCCGAAATGAGCCCGAATCAAAAAACTGAGCAGACTGAGCTCTACGAGCACACCCCGAAATATTTGTCGACTTGCGAACGCTAGCCAAACCTCACTGTAATTGGAGAAAGTGAGCAGGCGTGTGTTGGAGAAGCTGGCGACTAAGCCCGGGAGGACGTAACCTGCTCTGATACCAATTATTGGAATTAGGGTTGCAGAGAAACGCACACAGCTTGGAGAAGATGAAGGAATCTCAAGGCACACAATAGAGAGTGTGTTACTTAGTGTGTAATGGAAAGATAGATAGCCCTAGAGTGATGGGCGTATATACAATGCTCAGGGGAAAAAATCTCCTAAAGAGGGAAAAAATGCCACGACGGTCCTAGTGTGTACACACACATCACTACCACATGTATATGGTAACACCAATGGTTAGGCAACTTGAGTTGGTAAGCCATCTCATTGATGGGCTTCAAAATTTGGAAAGGACCATAGTATCTTTTTGCTAGTTTAGCATAATACTTTTGATGGCCCGTAGGATTTTTGCCCGTGGTTTGCCTTAATCGAGCCTTAGGAAACTTAAGCAAGACCCAATCATTTTCTTTGAATGTTAAGGGCCTTCTGTGCTTGCCAGCAACAATTTTTTGCCTTTGTTGAGAGATGGATATAGCCTACTTTATCTTTTGAAAAGATTCTTGTAGGTCAGGACTATACTCATTAGCGGCGAAGATATTCCCATGTACTTTGAGTAGCAAGGGACTTTTAGGTCTTCCCTCAATGATCTCAGAAGGTGCATTTCCCATAGAATTATGTACAATATTATTGTACGCATACTCTACAAGGGTTACCGTAAGTACTTTTTTCATTGTGAGCATTGATCTATTTCGGTAACATAAGTCTTTAGTAGATCAAGTGTCCTAAGATTGGCTATCTCACTTTGGTCATCTGTTTGTGGGTGATAGGCCAAAGAGAAATTCAATCTTGTTCCTAGATTTTGAAAGAGACCTTTCCAGAAAATTACTGGTCATTCTAGGATCTCTATCTAACACGATGGATGTTGGTAATCCACGGTGTTTGAAAATCTGAGATATGAAGAGAGTTGCCATTTGGTGTGCCTTAATAGTCTTTTTAACAAGAATAAAGTGTGCTTGTTTGCTAAACCTATCAACTATTATCCATATTCCAGTATTCCCATGGATAGACTTGGGTAATCCAAAGATGAAATCCATGGATATACTCTCCCATGGTGAATTTGGGATAGGCAATGGCTGGAGTAATCCAGGTTACTTCCCTCTATCATATTTGGTCTTTTGGCATACTACTCATTTTGAAACATACTCTTGTATGTCCACTTTCATGGTAGGCCAATAGAAATACGTCTCTACTCCTCGAAGAGTAGGTTGAATACCTCTATGCCCCGCATAGGGAGGAACATGGGATTCATACATAACTTTCTCACGAAGGGAATGGGTAACACATAGCCTATTGCCATGGAGAAGACAACCATCCTGCAAGGTGAATGGTTCCTCTTTCTTCCCCAAAGCAAGGGCTCACATTATGTCTCTAAAAGTAGGGTCAGTAGCATACTCAACTATCATAGAAGATAGATCATTGTGAGTAGCTATAGACACTGCATTAACTTTTGGTCGTCGTGAAAGTGCATCAGCCACTTGATTGTGCTTACAAGTAATGTGAGCGATATGAAAATTAAATTGCGAAAGAAAATTTGCCCACCTCATTTGTTTGTCAGAAAGCTTGGTTTGCGTCATGAAATACTTGAGACTTTGGTGGTCGATTTGTAGAATAAATGGAGTCCCGAATAGGTAGTGCTTTCATGTGTCTAGGGCATGAAGAACAACTAAAAGCTCTTTCTCATAAATGCCCAAGACTCATTCATCCGCATTGAGTCTATGGCTCTCATATGTTATGGCATGCCCTTTTTGAAGCAAAACTGCTCCAAGGCAATCACCACAAGCATCACATTGAACCTCAAATGGTTTTGAGAGATCGGGAAGCATGAGGACTGGTTGAGAGGTAAGCTTCTCCTTGAGCTTATCAAAATCATTTTGCTCTTTAGGAGTCCATACATACTTAACGTTCTTCTTAGTTAAGTCATGTAGTGGTCCTGCTACTTGAGAGAACTTTTCTATGAAGCGTCTATAGTATGTGCACATACCAATAAAGCTTCTTAGCTCATGTAGATTCCTTGGGTTAGGCCATGCTTTTGTTACCTCTGACTTTGATGGATCCATATGGATACATTCTTGAGAGATAATATGACCTAGGTATTGAATCTCTTGAAGGAAAAATTTACTTTTCTTTTTGTTAAGAAAAAGCTTATTCTCCCTCAATGCTTGAAAAATCACTTGAAGATGCCGCTTATGTTCCTCGAAAGACTTGGAGTAGATGATGATATCATCAAAGAACACTCCAGTGAATTTGCGATAAGCTCTAAAAAATTTCTCCATTATACAATTGAATGTAGCCGGTGCATTAGTCAAACCAAAAGGCATGACTAAATATTCATAAAGACCAAACATTGTGTAAAACACGGTCTTTAGGATATCTTCATCCACTATCCTTATTTGATGATAGCCACTCTTAAGGTCAATCCTATTGAAGTACGTAGAGCCTTGTAGCTTATCAAACAAATCTTCTACCTGAGGCACGGGAAATTTGTTTTTGATAGTGATATGGTTTAATTCTCGATAGTCCACACATATACGGTATGTACCATCTTTCTTTTGCACTAAAAAGACTGGAGAACAAAAGGGAGAGGAACTAGGCCTCACCAGTCCCTTGTCTACCAATTCTTGTACTTGCCTCATGATTCTTGTACTTGCCTCATGATCTCCTCTTGTTGAGCTTGAGAGACTCGATAAGGAGGCTTGTTAAGCGGTGAGCTTCCTAGAAGGAGCTCAATACGATGGTCATCATCCCCTCGTTTGGGGGGTAGTCCATAGGGATATCATCGATGAACATATCTTGGAATCCTTTTAGAAAATTAGACAAGTATAACTCTGCTTGATTCCTACCATTTACATTTGATGAAGCATTAAGAACTTTTAGAGACTCTTTGACAAAAATCATGTACGCAAAAACTAAGCTCTTCATTGATTTATCAAAAGCATGAGAATTTACAAGTGGAATAGCGCGACCACGCTCACTAGTATCTATACACATATTCTTTCCCCTGTAGGTGAAGTAGATTCTCCTTTCAGGGAATTTCATATTGCCAGCCATGCGATCAAACCATGGCACCCCTAGGATAGCATCCTCATGTTGGAGAGGAGAGACGAAGAAGTCTTCTTTGTCGACATAGCTTTGGACATGAAGCCTCAACTTCCCAATCAAGGGAGTAACGGAGGCTTTCTATCCCTTGAAAGCTGCATCAGTCGTCGTTACTATATCTCCCATCTCGAAAGCTTGAATGCCCAACTTGATGGCCAACTCCGTTGATATGAAGTTGTGAGAGATCCAGGGTCAAACAAGATGAAGGCATCATGCTCTCTTACCTTTTTCCAAGCATAGGAAAGTGATGATCTTTTGCAATGAGCATCCTCTTTTGGAGCTTCGATGGTGGAAACCCTAGGAGTCTCATTGCGAGTATTCTTCTTGGGGCAAGAACGATAGCCATGTCCTTGCTCCCCACACTTAAAACACTTATGGTCCTTGCGAAAAGCTTCAAGGTCTTCAGGAGAGAGTTTGTTTTTACCTTTGTAAACTTCCTTCTCCTTGGACCGATTGTTGTTGTTGTTGTTGTTGTTGTTGGAGGTGCCTTGGGAAGATTTTTGAACATTGGTCTTTCCCTTTGCATCACTTTTGTCTTTGTTTTCCATGGGCTTGCCATTCCATCGAGCCCCTTGATGGAAATTGATGCGTGAAGCAACCATGGTGTGATGGATTACTTCGCTAATAGTACCAGGCCGTTGAGAGTTGATGTATTCGGCCATCTCTTCTGGTAATCCCGCACAAAATTACTTCCTTTGCTCGGTAAAGTCTATCTTTTGAAAGACGGTAGCCTTGAGATGTAAATCCCAAAACTTGTTTACATACTTATGGATAGACTCGTGAGAGAGAAGCTTTAAGCTGCACCATTCGATAAGCACTTTGTCCTTTTCATCGTTTGCAAGGAATTGCTTCATGATTCCATGTCCTTGGGGCTTTGTCTTTTTGCCACAAAGGCTATCCCACCATTGATGAGCTGATTTTTGAAAGTGCATAGCTACATGGAGTAGCTTGGAGGACTCCGTAAAGCCCTCGTCTCCAAAGGCCACATCAAATTGTTGGATGAAGGCCAACACTTTGTAGGTAGCACCAAAGGTGCCATCATAGGCGAGAAAAGAGATACTCTTTCCTCCCTCCTTGAATCTCTTTAGCTTTTCAGACCTTCTCCATGCAAGGAATGATTTGCGATGTCCTCCCCTCTTGTATTCTCTAGGAGAATAGCCATAGCTTTCATCGGAAGAGGAGGAAGGTGAAGAAGAAGGAGAAGAGGGTGACCTCTTCCTAGCCTTTTCTTCCTTTGTTTCCTCTCTCTCTTTCGGAATGACGAGGAGAAGGAGTGTGTGTTGATCTTTTCCTCTTGGGAGGAGTGGGCGATCGTCTAGACCGCCGTCTTTGTGGAGCCACATCTTCAAAGGAACTTAAACTTTCATTGTTTCTTGCTCTTTGGCTTCCTCCTCTCAAATAGGAGAGAGTCTTCTTTTGGGGGTCTCTTCCAGAGGCCTCCTAAGCTCTCTCTCCTCTTGGAGAGGAAGGGAAATTCCGTAAGCACGAAGTTGCTGAGTAACTTCGGCTTGCAAAGCAGGTTGCCCATAGCTTGATGAGATAATTTACAAACATGGGAGCATCATCATTAGCTCCTTCATGTGCAAAATCAAAGCTATCAATGTTCATTCTACTCTCTTGATTATTATCATCCATGTTAACAAAATTTATGTATGTACTTAGTGTATGCTTTGGTAATTCAAAACCTTAGTTGCCACTCCTCTTAGCCTTTAAAAATCGTCTCTTAAGTATCTACACTCACGGCTCGAAGTGGTTAATTATAGAGAGTAGAGGAGTAGGTCTAACATAGCAGAGTTGCCGAGGGCTAGCTCCTTTCGGACTTCTTATGGCTCATTAATGGTAAAGCCGTAGGCAAGTCTAAAAAGACTTCATTATTAAGTCCAAATCTCCCAAGGTGTGCACCATATCCCACATAATGGGCTCAACAAAACCAATAATAGATCCCAGTTCCACTTACCCGAATATAATTAACAACATCAACCATTTATAGGCTACTTAAGGACCTCTCTTCTTAAGCAAGAAAAGAGAAACCAAATGCTCTGATACCAATGTAATGGAATTAGCCTTTTAAATTGAGTTGGAGCGGAAAGTGAATAACATATTGAGCATTCCTTTGTGTGTAGATGTAGAGTGAGAAAGAAAGTGCTTGGATGGAGAGAGCAACACTAACACATTACTTCATTAACATGGCATGAACAATAATTGTAAAAGAGAGTGAGAGTTTAGAGAAATTGACACCAATAGAGGACCAGATTAGTTGGAGCCGGTCCCCCCTCCAATAGATATTTGTATTATAGTTCTTCCATGACGGAAGACTTGTTTACAATACAACTGATTGTGTTCCTTGAGACCTTCTTGATGGTGTGAAGATGACAAGCTTCACTCGCCAAGCATTAGCATAACAACAAAAATAAACATGATTAACATGAACTTGAAAAATGCCCAGCCTCAATCCCAAGACCTCAAACACCATGAAAGGTGAGGAGAGCTGGCAAGGAGTGACGAAGAAGAGAGAAGTAGAAGTAGCTCTACGAGAAAGCAATACCCCCTTGCACATAATCACTCATAGTTCTTGTATCATAGCTTAGCATAGTGATAATGGAGATTAGAGAGATTGATAAGCAAGCATAAGCATTCTCTTGTGCGGATTTGCATCCATAGCCAAGAGCTTGTTGTAGTAGGCACTCAACTTCTCAAGCTTGGAGAAGGAGATGGAGTTCTTGCTTCACAAGAGTGTGTGAAGAGAAGAATCAGAGAGAGAGATGGCTCGTGGGATGCTCAAAAATGAGAGAGAGAGAGAGAGAGAGAGGTAGCTTGGTTGACCCCCTTTCCTAGGCTTCTCTTGAAGCTCATTGGGCCATGTAGCCCTCTAACCAATGAGAGCTTTTGGCTCCCTTTGGCAAGTTGTGTAGTCTCTTGAAAAGTGTCCTTCTTTCCCTCTTGTGAGGTTAAGCTAGCACCCCCCTTGCTTAAGCACAACCCTTGCTTAAGCACAACCCTTGCCTGCTTGAGCAGTGTGCCTCTACACCTGACATGTGGCCCCTTCCTCTCATGAGATTATGGGCCCTTGGTGAGGTGCATACATACTACTCACATCCCTCCTTTGTAGGGCTCGCCCCCTTCTTTGTAGCAAGTTCTTTGAACTTGGTAAGCAGGTAGGCTCCCTGCTTAAGAACAGCCCTTGCTTAAGCAAGCTACCCCCTTGCCTGCTTGGACCTTGATTGACTAAAGTTTAAAGACTATGTCTTAAGGTTTTTAACACTTACCTTTGGAGGCTTTAATGAAGCCAACCCTAAGGTCTTTTGCTCCATTGGTTAGCATTGCTCTTTGATAGACAATTTCTCATTTGAGCCCCTTTACTATTGGCCCCGTGTTGAAATAGATTTATAAGCACATATGTATCTGAACCCTTGTTCCCATTTATTCTCCCACATTAAGTGATCAGTTTAATATGAGAAAATCATTTGGGTTGGTTAGATATTAGATTTTATGACATATAAAAGTCACTTAAACCTAAAAATAACTCATTCTCTCATTTGTGCAATTGAAGAGTGCTCTTGCTCTATCTCCATCTCCATCTCCTTCTTCATCTCCTTGTGTGTGTGTGTGTGTGTGTGTGTGTGTGTGTGCGCGTGCGTGTGTGTGCGTGTGTGTGTGTGTGTGTGTGTGTGTGAGAGAGAGAGAGAGAGAGAGAGAGAGAGAGAGAGAGAGAGAGTGATCGAGAATTGCGGCGGCGAGGCGGTTGAGCACGGCACGGCGGTAGCTCCCTCTTCTTCGCGGCAATGAATCCTCCATGAAGGTGAGCGTAGGGCGGTAAGTGACACACCCTTGCTCTCTTGAGCTTTTTAGATTAATCTGATTGTGTGCTTGCAGCCATTTGTGACTTACACACAGTGTACGACAAGTCCCTTGCTTTGACACGTACTGTTGGAATTAGGGTTGCAGAGAAACACACACAGCTTGGAGAAGACGAAGGAAGCTCAAGGCACACAATAGAGAGTGTGTTACTTAGTGTGCAATGGAAAGATAGATAGCCCTAGAGTGATGGGCGTATATACAATGCACGAGGGAAAAAACCTCCTAAAGAGGGAAAAAATGCCCCGGCGGTCCTAGTGTGTTCACACACATCACTACCACATGTATATGGTAACAAATCCCCCCTGGAGTGATGCGGTGAACGAGAGCTGGCACATGAGTAAAGGGAAGTGCCATGCCCTGAGGACAGGATCAGTCCACAAAGGGGAGTAAGCCCAAAGCTTTGCGGAAAGCTTCAAGCTTCTCACGAGACAATGCCTTTGTGAAAAGATCTGCAAGGTTGTCCTGTGTTGGCACATAAGCCAAGCTGATCTCTCCTGCTGAGAGCCTCTCCCTGACATAGTGGTAATGCACCTCAATGTGCTTTGTGCGAGCATGAAAAACTGGGTTCCTCGCAACTGCCAATGCGCTCTGACTGTCAGTGTAGATAGTGTTGGCAGTGTCCTGTCCAACACCCAAGTCAGCCATAAGGCGTCTGAGCCATACACACTCAACCGTAGCTGTGAAGACTGCCCTGTACTCAGCCTCACAACTCGAAGTGGCCACAGTAGGTTGCTTCTTGCTCAACCATGATATACATGAGCTGCCAAGCATGAAACAAAAACCACTTGTGGACACTCGCGTGTCAAAACAACCAGCCCAATCTGAGTCCGAAAAAGCATGTAAGTCTGGCGGCAATGATCCCCCCTTGGGATAAAACAAGCCAAGATGTAAAGTGCCACTAAGGTAGCGGAAAATCCTCTTGACAGCCTGCCAATGCTTAGACCCTGGGCTATGCATAAATCTGCTGACCTGCGAGACTGCAAACTGAATATCTGGCCTCGTGTTGCATACATAAATGAGGCAGCCAACAGCAGTTTGGTAAAGAGTGACATCAGCAGGATCGCCAGCATCATGTAGACTCAACTTCAAACCTGTTTCCATGGGAGTGGCAATAGGTTTGCAATCCTCAAGTCCAAACTTACATAGCAATGTCTCTATGTAACTTTTCTGACACAAGGCAATACCACCATCACACTGCTTAAACTGTATACCCAAGTAATGATGCAACAGCCCCAAATCTTTCATCTTGAAAGTAGCATTCAAATCAGCCTTAAATTCAGCAATATGTCTCTCATTTGGTCCAGTGATCAGCAAATCATCAACATAAAGAACCACAATGAGAAATACATCATCCTCACGCTTTACATACAATGTGCTTTCTGTTGGACTGTTACGAAAGCCTCGTTTAACCAAATGAGTGTCAGCTTTCTCATACCAAGCACGAGGAGATTGCTTCAACCCATACAAAGCCTTCTTACATTTGCACACTTTGTCCTCTTGTCCTTTTATGACAAAACCGCGAGGCTGCGTTACATAAACTTCGTCAAATATGTCACCATTCAAGAAAGCAGTAACAATGTCTGATTGATGTACATCCCAACCAAAATGAGCTGCCAATGCACATAGAAAACGCACAGTAGTCATACGACAAGTGGGAGCAAAAGTCTCTTCATAATCTATGCCTTTTTGTTGTGCATAACCCTTTGCAACAAGTCGAGCCTTATGGCGATCGATCTCACCATCCGGCTTGCGTTTCAACTTGTAAACCCACTTCGTACCAATGGCCTTTTTGCCAGGAGGCAAATCACATAAAGTCCATGTGTCATTCTCTATAAGTGCATCATATTCTGATTTCATGGCAGCAATCCAATTTTCTGAATTCTGTGCTTCATCAAAAGACAGAGGCTCCTCAACATCATGTAAACTAGACACAGCCAAAGCATAACAATCTGATGCATAAGATGCATGGCGAGAGCCTGAACGAGTACGACTAGATAAAGGTGCATCCAATTTACTGTCACGCAAAGTGTGCACCAGCCATTTTGGCATACCTCTAGCCTGCTCATTTTCAGCCCTTTCCTCATCAAGTACATCATGTACATCTGCATCAGTAATAGGCTGTTCTAAAACATTTTCAGAAACCCCCATAGGCTGTACATTTGCCTCATTGGAACTTACATTCGTATTTCCACCACTGAAAAGAGGCAACAAAGTGTCATAAATGTCCTGTGAGCTTACATTACTGTCTCTAGTACATGACAGCAAGGGCTGAACAGAATCTTCCACAAACACTACATCCCGTGAAACCAAAATACGTTTTGTTTGCGGATGATACAACCTGTAACCTTTGCTTTCAGCACTATAACCAACAAAAATACATTTGACAGCCTTATCATCCAATTTTCTGCGCTGCACTTGTGGCACCAAAGCATATGCCAAACAGCCAAAAACACGCATGTGCTCAATAGAAGGTTTTCTATCATGCCATGCTTCATATGGAGTAATAGACTGCAAAGCTTTCGTAGGACACCTGTTAAGTACATAAGTGGCACACATGATGGCCTCAAGCCAAAAAGAATGCGGCAAAGCTTGACTTTTGACCATACATCGTGCCATTTCCGTTAGTGACCTGTTTTTCCTCTCAGCAACACCATTTTGCTGAGGTGTATAAGGCACTGTACATTGGTGTTTTATCCCACGACTAGCCAGAAATGCATTAAATTCATGAGACATATACTCCCCCCCTCGATCGGAACGGAGGGTGCCCATAGTACATTTTGAGACATTTTCAGCCATAGCCAAAAATTGTTTGAAGCACATAAAAACTTCGGACTTCGCTTTAAGCGGAAATACCCACGCATGCCTGGAGTAATCATCAATGAAAGTCACGAAGTACAGGTAATTGCCCAAGGACGGAGTTTGCATGGGCCCACAAACATCACTATGCACAAGCTGCAACCTGCATGTGGCCCTAACTGAACCATCCTTTGGAAACTTAGAACTCTGCATTTTACCCAGAATACAGCCTTCACAAACATGTTTGATAGGTGCTTCAAGAGGCGGCAAAGAAGCAACCATATCAGATTTCTGCAAACGCAGCAAACTGGCAAAATTCAGATGACCAAAACGTGCATGCCAAAGTTTTGCATCTGAAATAGCCCTTGAATCTGCAACAGCATTTGCAAAAATTTGTCCACACTTGTCATACAAAGTGAGCTTATACAGCCCACGGCACAAAAGCCCAGATGCAACAATTTCATCACCAAAACTGAGATCATGAACTGTACATCTGTCATCCACAAATTTGACTACAAGTCCAAGTCTAGCAAGTGCGGATACAGACAAGAGATTCTTCTTGATCCCAGGTACATAAAGTGCATCAACAAGTGTGAAGGAACTGCCATTAGCAGTAGTGAGCACAATCTTTCCAACTCCCTGAACTGGATAAGAGGCGTTGTTGGCACAAGTGACTGAATTCCCATGAGGGACAGACTCGAGAG
This sequence comes from Adiantum capillus-veneris, assembly GCF_014529385.1. Taxonomy (NCBI): domain Eukaryota; kingdom Viridiplantae; phylum Streptophyta; class Polypodiopsida; order Polypodiales; family Pteridaceae; genus Adiantum; species Adiantum capillus-veneris. The sequence goes on from NC_140946.1 coordinate 29,568,072, forward strand.
AGGTAAACAATTCACGATGTGAGGTAATGTGCTTTGTAGCACCACTGTCGAAATACCACACATGTGAATCTGCAGCAACTGACAAGCATGCATCATGGACAGCAGGATTGTAAGTGCACTCAGCGCTAAAAGCCCATTCTGCATCAACATCAGCATCACAATCTCCTTTCACAGAAGACTCAATAATGGCTGCATTTGTAGTGGAACCAGCATTTGCAGTGGAACCACCCTCTTTCTTCTTAGCCTCTTTGGCCTTCAACTTAGGACACGACTTGATCAAGTGATCATTGGCTTTACAATAATGGCAACGCATCTTCTTTTTGCCCTTATCACCAGAATTGCCAGACGAAGTGCTGCCAGCAGAAGCATTAGGAACAGAAATTTTGCCACTCGCAGCAGAACCATAAGAAGTGGCTGCATTACTGTTACCACCCTTTCTTTGAGAAGCAATAAAAGCCTGTTCAACTGCACGCTGCCTAGTCCTGTTTTTTCTAGAAAGTGACTCTTGCAACAGCAATGTGCATAATGCATCAAACTTGACAACTTCAGGATTTCCTTGGGTCATCAGTCTCCAAGTACTAGCAAAAGTCTGGTAGGAATCTGGTAAGGCATCAAGAACAGTCTGCACAAGGGAACTGTCAGAAATGACTTCACCTGCAGAAATGAGTTGCTCATTGATATCCTTGACACTAGCAAGGAAAGTGTCCATATCATCTTCCTCATGCATAATCTTCGACTCTAGCTCTTTACGCAGCAAAGCAATTTTAGCCTCATTGCGGCTTGCATAAAGACCTGCTAGAATATCCCAAGCCTGTTTTGCAGATTTTGCTGAACGGATGTGAGGAATAATGGTGCGCTTCACAGACAACGCAATCAATGCATGAGCCTGCGCATCCTTAACATCCCAACGAGCTTGTTCTGTTGTAGGCAAAACAACTCTAACAGCTGCAATCCTTGCAGCAAGACCTGCAACATCCTCAATATCGCCTACATCTTCAGAACCAGGACGTACATCAATGCCCTGCACAATGTTCCATACACCTTTTGACACAAGAACGTGTTGCATCATATAAGCCCACATAGGGTAGTTGTCCCCATCCAACCTGTCCTCAGCAGCAAACATCTTGAACACATCTGTGTTGTTGTTGTCAGCCATGGTAAATGCTGCACCTGATGTGAAAACTGCCCGAAAATAGGAGAAATGGAGCGGGAACAACTTGTGCTATATAGCACAAACCGTAGAAGACTATAAGGCACCTGTTATGCAGAAAACGGCACTGACAGAAAATCTGCACAAAATGACGAAATAACCTGTGCAGTACTGCCCGTAGTGGAAACGGAGGCCGAAATGAGCCCAAATCAAAATTCTGAGCAGACCGAGCTCTTTGAGCTCACCCAAAATATTTGTCGACCTGCGAACGCTTGCCAAAGCTCACTGAAATCGGAGAAAGTGAGCAGGCGTGTGCTGGAGCAGCTGGCGACTAAGCCCGGGAGAACGTGACCTGCTCTGATACCAATTGTTGGAATTAGGGTTGCAGAGAAACACACACAGCTTGGAGAAGACGAAGGAAGCTCAAGGCACACAATAGAGAGTGTGTTACTTAGTGTGCAATGGAAAGATAGATAGCCCTAGAGTGATGGGCGTATATACAATGCACGGGGGAAAAAACCTCCTAAAGAGGGAAAAAATGCCCCGGCGGTCCTAGTGTGTTCACACACATCACTACCACATGTATATGGTAACACGTACGACAGATGCGCACAAATACAAAAGCCTATTGGAGGGGGGCTCGGCTCCACATAAATCCGGTCCTCAATTGTTGTCAAGTTCTCTAAACTCTCTCTCTTGCAAAAGTATTGTTCATGCCAATTTAATTAAGTACTATGATTATGTTGCTACTTACCGCTAATTAAGTTCACCCTCTAGGTTTTGAAAGTAGTCTCACAAAAATGTTCACTCTAATTCTCTTAATTCTGCTATTCTCAAAGTTCATAGGCCATTTCCATTACATTGGTATGAGAGCTATTGGTTTCTATTTTCTTGCTCAAGAGGAGAGGTCCTTAAGTTGTCCATGAAAGGTTGGGTCTGTTCATTGCAATAGGGTAAGTGGGATAGGGATCTATTATCTTGGTTAAGAAGGACTTAGTTCGAGGTACACCATTGGGAACTATAGTCTTACTAATGGAGCCTCTCGGGGCTTGCCTTTGGCTTAACCATTATTGAGCTACGAGGAAGCTCAAGAGGGACCATAATTAACCGAGCAATGTTACACCCTCTCCACTAGTCTTTGCAATCAACAGTGTGTAAACCACGGGTATGGCTACTTGAGAACTGATTTTCACGGGTAAAGAAGAGTAGAGACTAAGGTTTTTTAGGGTACCGAAGCACAAAGTAATCAATATATAAGTTTAATTAGCATGGATGACAATAACCAAGAGAGTAGAATGAACATTGATAACTTTGATTTTGCACATGAATGTTCTAATGTGATGCCCTAATGTTTGTCAATTATCTTGTTACTAGGTTGCAGCAAGCTATGGGCAACCTTGTTTTGCAAGCCAAAGTTACTCAAAAATTTCGTGCTTATGGGATTTCCCCTCCTCTCCAAGAGGAGAAAGAGCTTAGGAGGCCTCTTGATGAGACCCCCAAAAGAATACTCTCTCCCATACAAGAGGAGGAATCCAAAGAAAGAGAAAGAAGTGAATGCTTAAGTTCCTCTAAAGATTTGGCTTCACAAAGACGGTGGTCTAGACGGTCACCAACTCCTCCCAAGAGGAAACGGTCAACCCACAGTCCTTCTCCTCGTCATTCCGAAAGAGAAGAGAGGAAACACGGAAGAAAAGGGTAAGAAAGAAGTCACCCTCTTCTCCTTCTTCTTCACTTTCCTTCTCTTCCGATGAAAGCTACAACTATGCTCCTAGAGAATACAAGAGGGGAGGACATCGCAAATCTTACCTTGCATGACGAAGGTCCCAAAAGCTCAAGAAGTTCAAAGAGGGAGGAAAGAGTATTTCTTTTCTCACCTATGATGGCATCTTTGGTGCCACTGACAAAGTATTGCCCTTCATCCAGCAATTTGATGCGGCCTTTGGAGATGAGGGCTTCACGAAGTCCTCCAAGCTATGCCATGTAGCTATGAACTTCCAAAAATTTTCTCGTCAAAGTTGGGATAGCCTTCGTGGCAACGACGAAGTCCCAAAGACATGGAAAACTCTACGCGTTACCATCATGAAGCAATTCCTTGCAAGCGATGCAGAGGACAAAGTGCTTGCCGAATGGTGGAGTTGGAAGCTTCTCTCCCATGAGTCTATCCACAAATATGTGGACAAGTTTTAGGATTTATATATCAAGGCTACTGTCTTTCAAAAGATAGGCTTCGTCGAGCAAAAGCAACAATTCTCTGCAGGATTACCTAAAGAGATGGCCGAGTATGTCAACTCCCAACAATCTACTTCTATCATCAAAGTAATCCACCACACTATGGTTGATTCACTCATCAATTTCCAACAAGGGGCTAGAAGGAATGTCAAGCCCATGGAAAGCAAAGACAAAAATGATGCAAAGGGGAAAACCAATGCCCAAAATTCTTCCCAAGGAAATTCCAACAACAACAATCAGTCCAAGGAGAAGGGAGTTTACAAAGGTAAAAATAAACTCTCTCTTGAAGAGCTTGAAGCTTTTCACAAGGACCACAAATAAATGTGGGGAGCAAGGACATGGCCATCGTTCTTGCTCCAAGAGAAATGCACGCAATGAGACTCCTAGAGCTTCCACTATTGAAGCTCCAAAAGAGGATGCTTTGCAAAGGATCACCTCTCTCCTATGCTTGAGGAAAGGTAAGGGAGCATGATGCCTTCATCTTGTTTGACCCTGACTTTACTCACAACTTCATATCAACGGAGTTGGCCACCAAGTTGGGCATTCAAGCTTTCGAGATGGGAGATACTGTTACTGTCGATATAGCTTTCAAGGGATAGCAAGCCTCCGTTACTCCCTTGATTGGGAAGTTGAGGCTTCATGTCCAAAGCAATGTCAACAAAGAAGACTTTTTTATCTCTCCTCTCCAACATGAGGATGCTATCCTAGGGGCACCATGGTTTAACTGCATGGATGCCAACATGACGCATGGCTGCCAACATGAAGTTCCCTGAAAAGAGAGTCTATTTCACCTACAAAGAAAAGAGCATGTATATAGATGCTAGTGAGTCTAGTCGTACTATACCTCTTGTAAATCCTACTGCTTTTGATAAATCAATGAAAAGATCAGTTTTTTTTGCGTACATGATTTTTATCAAAGAGTCCCTAAAAGGTCCTAATGTTTCATCAAATGTAAATGGTAGGAATCAAGAAGAGATAGATTTGTCTAACTATCTAAAAGGATTTCAAGATGATGTGTTCATCGATGATATCTCTATGAACTTACCTCCAAAACGAGGGGATGATGACCATCGAATTGAGCTCCTACTAGGAAGCTTACCACCTAACAAGCCTCCTTATCGAGTTCCCAAAGGTCAACAAGAGGAGATCATCAGGCAAGTACGAGAATTGGTAGACAAAGGGATGGTGTGGTGTTGGGGTATAAAGCCCAATGTGGTCGCCCAGGTAAGTGGGCGGGCCGCCAGGTATGTACACATATTCTTTTGTAAAAACCTAATAAGAACTCACTATGCTCTACACATTACAATAGAGCGAGTTCACCATATCGTCATGCTCTTCTTCTCTCACTCTCTCTCGCGTCGCACTTCCGCTCGTACTCCTTCAACTAGTATCAGAGCTCAGATCGAGGCTCGGGGCAGCATTGCAAGAAGCTAGAGTCACCTGCTCAGATTGGAGTGAGATTCGACAGGCGAAGACACGGCCCCAAATCCAATGGTCTCAGGTCATCTCGGCCACCGTTCTGCTTCGACAAAGTTCTGCGCATGCCATTTTCGACTACGTGGTCTCGGCGGGTGCATATCCGACTCTGCAAATTTGGGGTTTCGGCCTACAACTACAGGTGCTGAGGATATCGGCACTCCCAGAGTGCTGATTTGTGGCTGTCTACACATTGAAGGATGACTCACAGTTCTTGGAGGCGTGTCACATACGACAGGGGCGCATCTACACACAGACTGTAGGCGACATCCACTAGTTCATCAGGTAGCTTGTGTTTGTTGCTTGATATTCCAGATTTCATCCTGACATTGCACGTACTTCCACATGGGATGTATTGTCAGAGATGATGTATATCTGTTGAGGGTTTGCTGGCTGTGAGTCACGCACCAAACAACCGCCGCAGTTGCTACAACATACAGTGGGAAATTTGTGGATGTATGACTTTGTGGGAAGTCTATGTACTGTCAGATTTACTGCAGCCTTTGTTGAGGGTAGAGTGAGGTTTTATTGAGCTGGGGGATTCTTCAATGTTGAGATCCTTTCGGTGATACAGGTCTTGGAGCGATCCCTCGAGCACCCTTAGATAGGCAGCTAGGATGTATTGACTGTGAGTTAGACAGTTGGGATTGCATCTTTGCTTTACTGCCGTTGAGGCATTGTCACAATCTATGCTTACTGGACAGTGAGAGACAGTACAGGTGCAGGACAGGTTTACCCACAGCTTACAATGTTAGAGAGACAATGGTTTTTTTTTTTGAGCTGTTTTTTGGTCTATTTTTGAGTACACCAGAGCCATTTTACAAAGGAGACTCTACCGAAATTTTTGCAGAATCTGAAGCTTTCTTGGTTCATTTGACAGGTTGATATTGGTTCAGAGGTCAGTTTACAGGGGAAACTCTGCTGATTTTTTCTCATGAAAGTAAACTACTCTGAAGCGTAGCTATGGCTGGATCACAGGACACTGCTCTTTACAATATCAAGAAGCTGGATGGAACCAATTTCCCATTGTGGAAGAAGCAGATTTGGCACGTGTTGGTACAAAAGAATCAGATAAAACCTATAAAGCTCGAGGGGATAAAACTAGAAGATATGGACGAAGATGAATGGAGCGAAATGGATGAATTGGCACTTTCTACCATTATGCTGACTTTGGCAGAAAGCGTTTACTTCAATATAGCAGACGAGATGTCGGCTTATGAAGCATGGAAAAAGCTGAGTGATCTTTATGAGAAGCAGAGTGCAGCTTCACATTATATTGGCTTAAGAAGCTTGTTGACTTGAAGATGAAAGAAGGGACACCTATGTTCAATCATCTGAATGAATTCAACACCATCTACAATCAGTTGTCAGCTCAAGGTGTCAAGTTTGATGAACCTGTTAGAGCTATGTTCATGTTGATCACATTGCCGAAAAGTTGGGACACTTTTCGCACAGCTTTGAGTAATTCTGCACATCCAGATGGTTTGACCATAGCATGTGTAGAAGGCAGTCTGCTTACTGAAGAAACCAACAGAAAGACAATGGACAAAGGCAAAGGAACAGCCTTAGTTGTCAGGGGAAGGTCCAAAGAAAAGTACAAAGTTGGAAAGAGGAATCAGTCTTGTAGCAAGTCCCGCAGTGCTAAAGGCAAGAGTGACATAGAATGCTACCATTGTGGCAAGAAGGGTCACATGAAAAGAGACTGCAGAGAATGGAAAGCAGAAAAAGGCAAAGAGAAAGCTGAATACCATGGTGAGAAGAACAAGTCCTCAGTGAAGATTCAAGAAATAAATGTGACAAACAGTGTTGCAGAGGATGACAGTCTAGTGTCAGGAGACATCTACTTCTTGAAGAATACAATGGACTCAGCTCTTCTTACAACATCTGATGGACATGCACTGAGTGACTGGATTATAGACTCAGGGGCATCACTTCATGTGTCTCCAAACAAGGAGTGGTTTACCTCTTATGTGACCACTAAAGATCATGTTCGGCTAGGCAATGGGCAGACATGTGAGATCTAGGTGTTGGAGATGTTCAATTGAAGTTTTAGAATGGCTCTTCTTTCACGTTGAAGAATGTGAGACATGCTCCCACAATTACAAAGAGCTTGATCAACACAGGTTTACTTGATGATGCTGGCTACGTCACCACTTTTGGACAGAACATGTGGAAGATATCCAAGGGTTCTATGACAGTAGCACATGGAGTAAAGTCTATGATCGGTTTGTTCCATCTATGAACTATGTCACGTTGATTGATTGCAATGAGCCTTCATATTACAAGGAAGCAGTGCAAATGAAGGACTCCGAGAATTGGCACTTGGCCATGCAGTTAGAGATGAAAGCTCTGCATAAAACCAGACATGGAAGCTAGTTAAATTACCACCGGGCAAAAAGACTCTACCTTGTAAATGGGTTTACAGGTATAAGATCACCGCTCATGATAGTCAGCCAAAGTACAAAGCAAGGCTTGTTGCCAAGGGCTTTAAGCAAGAACAAGGCATTGACTTTGATGAAGTCTTCTCTCCAGTGGTCAAGATGACTACATTGAGATGCTTTCTTGCATTGGTTGCCATATTAGATTTGGTGTTGCACCAAATGGATGTCAAGACAGCGTTCTTGCATGGTGATTTAGATGTGGAAATTTACATGCAGTAGCCAGAAGGGTTTGTTGAGAAAGGCAAGGAAGATTTGGTATGCCAGTTGATTGTTAAAGAGTCTTTATGGCTTAAAACAATCACCGAGGGCATGGTACCATAAGTTCCACAAGTTTATGCTTTCTCAAGGCTACAAATGTAGTGAGTTCGATCACTGTCTATATACAAAGAAGGCTAAGGATAGCAGTTGGCTGATCCTTATTTTGTATGTGGATGACATGTTGATTGCTGGCAAGCACTTGGAAGAAATTTCAGCTTTGAAGTCAAAGATGGCAAAATCGTTTGACATGAAAGACATGGGTGAGGCAAGTCATATACCTGGTATGCGCATTGAGAGAGAAAGATCAAAGAAGTTGGTTTGGGTATCTCAAACAGAGTATATTGACAAGGTTTTGCAACGTTTCAATATGGAGAAGGGAAAGGCATTGAGTGTTCCATTGCCACCATATGTGAAACTTAACAAAACAAGATTGTCCCGTGTCTGAGGAAGAACAAGCTGAAATGGATAAGATTCCATATGCGTCTGCAGTGGGTAGTTTGATGTATGCAATGATTGCTACTCGCCCAGACATTGCATTTGCAGTGGGAGTAGTAAGTTGATACATGTCAAACCCAGGCAAGAAACATTGGGAGGCAGTGAAAGGAATATTGAGATACCTGAAAGCTACAAAGAGTATGCGTATATGCTATGGGAGTCAAGAGCTAAGTGTAAAGGGTTTTACAAACTCAGATTGTGCAGGTGACTTAGACAATCGAAGGTCTCCGTCAGGGTATGTCTTTACATTGGCTAGTGGAGCAGTATCATGGCGTTCTAGATTACAAGATTGTGTTACTCAGTCTACTACAAAGACTGAATATGTTGCAGCATCAGAGGCATGCAAAGAATCAATTTGGCTTAATCGACTAGTAATAGATTTGGGAATCAAAGAAGAGATGCCTGTGTTATATTGTGATAGTCAGAGTGCTATACAATTGGCTCGCAATCCAGTTTATCACTCAAATACAAAGCATGTGGATGTGAAGTATCATTTCATCAGGGAAATGCTCGAGGATAAGCAAATTCAGCTTGTCAAAGTTCACACCACAGAAAATCCTGCTGATCTACTTACAAAAGGACTTCCCTCAGAGAGCTTTGCGCATTTTTGCAAGCAGTTAGGTGTAGGGTAGTACATCACTTCTCTACATCTCTTGTATATTAGCTTGTATAGTAGCTTCTCTCACACTTAAAGTACCACAATGGACTTTAAGTGAGAGGTTGTTGGGGTATAAAGCCCAATGTGGTCGCCCAGGTAAGTGAGCGGGCCGCCAGGTATGTACACATATTCTTTTGTAAAAACCTAATAAGAACTCACTATGATCTACACATTTCAACAGAGCGAGTTCACCATATCATCGTGCTCTTCTTCTCGCACTCTCTCTCTCTCGCGTCACACTTCCGCTCGTACTCCTTCATGTGGACTATTGAGCACTAAACCATACCACTATCAAAAACAGATTTTTCGTACCTCGGATAGAAGATCTATTTTTATAAGCTACAAGGCTCTACCTTCTTCATTAGGATTGAGCTTAAAAGTGGCTATCATCAAATAAGGATAGTGAATGAAGATATCCTAAAAGATCGCGTTTCGTACAACGTTTGATCTTTATGAATATCTAGTCATGCCTTCGACTTGACTAATGCATCAGTCATGTTCAATTGTTTAATGGAGAAAATATTTACACCCTACTATAAATTCATTGGAGTGTTCTTTGGTGATATCATCATCTACTCCAAGTCCTTGGAGGAACACAAGCAACATCTCCAGGTGATTTTTCAAGCATTGAGGGAGAACAAGCTTTTTCTCAATCAAAAGAAAAGCAAAGTTTTCCTTTAAGAGATTCAATACTTAGGTCATATTATCTCTCAAGATGGTATCTATATAGATCCATCAAAGTTGGAGGTATTAAAAGCATGGCCTAACCCAAGGAATCTACATGAGCTAAGAGCTATATTGATATGTGTGTATACTATAGATGCTTCATAACAAAATTATCTCAAATAGCATGACCATTACATGGTTTAACAAAGAAGAACGTTAAGTACTCACAGACTGCTAAGGAGAAAAATACTTTTGACAAGCTCAATGAGAAGCTTACCTTCCAACTAGTCCTTATGCTTCTGGATCTCTTAAAGCAATTTGAGGTCCAATGTGATCCTCGTGATGATTGCCTTGGAGCAGTCTTGCTTCAAAAAGAGCTTGCCATAGCATATGAGAGCCGAAGGCTCACTACCGATGAGCGAGTCTTGGGCATATATGAAAAAGAGCTTTTAGCTGTTTTACATATCCTAGACACATGGAAGCACTATCTGTTGGGAACTCCGTTTATTTTACGAACAGACCACCAAAGTCTCAAGTACTTCATGATTCAAATGAGGTGGACAAATTTTATTTTGCAATTTTATTTTCATATTCCTCACATTGTTGGTAAGCACAATCAAGTGGCCGATGCACTTTCACGACGACCAAAAGTCAATGCGGTGTCTATAGCAACTCACAATGATCTATCTTCTATGATAGATGAGTATGCTATTGACCCTGACTTTAAAGACATAATGTCAGCCCTTGCTTTGGGGAAGAAAGAGGAACCATTCACCTTGCAGGATGATTATCTTCTCCATGGCAATAGGCTATGTGTTACCCACTCCCTTCGTGAGAAAGTCATGTATGAATCCCATGCTCCTCCCTATGCAGAGCATAGAGGCATTCAACCTACTCTTTGAGGAGTAGAGACATACTTCTATTGGCCTACCATGAAAGTGGACATACAAGAGTGTTTCAGAATGTGTGGTATGCCAAAAGGCTAAGTACGATAGAGGGAAGCAACCTTGATTACTCCAACCATTGCCAATCCCTAATTCACCATGGAAGAGTATATCCATGGATTTATCTTTGGATTACCCAAGTCTATCCATGGGAATATCGGAATATGGACGATAGTTGAAATGTTTAGCAAGCAAGCACACTTTATTCCTATCAAAAAGTCTATTAAGGCACACCAAACGGCAACTCTCTTCATATCTCATATTTTCAAACAGCATGGATTGCCAACATCTATCGTGTCAGATAGAGATCATAGAATGACCAATAATTTTTGAAAAGGTCTCTTTGAAAATCTAGGTACAAGATTGAATTTCTCTTCGGCTTATTACCCACAAACGGATGGCCAAAGTGAGATAGCCAATCTTACGATACTCGATCTACTAAAGACTTATGTTACAGAAGTAGATCAACGCTCACAATGAAAAAAGTACTTACGGTAACCCTTGTAGAGTATGCATATAGTAATACTGTCCATACTTCTATAGGAAAAGCACCTTTTGAAATCATTGAGGGAAGACCTAAAAGTCCCCTGCTAATTAAAGTACATGGGAAGATCTTTGTTGCCGATGAGTATAGCCGTGACCTACAAGAATCTTTCCAAAAGATTAAGGAGGCTATATCCATCTCTCTACAAAGGCAAAAAGCGGCTGTAGGGCCTTAACGTTCAAAGAAAATGATTGGGTTTTACTTAAGTTTTCCAAGGCTCGATTGAGGCAAACGATAGACAAAAATCATACGGGCCATCAAAAGTGTTATGCTAAACTAGCAAAAAGATACTATGGTCCTTTCTAAATTTAGAAGTCAATCAATGAGATGGCTTATTGACTCAAGTTGCCCAACCATTGGCTCATACACAATGCTTTTTATGTGAGCCTACTTAAGCCCTACCAAGGAAAGCCACCAAGTGAACCAATTATTGAAGACCCTTCCGAAATCAAAGACCAAGAAGAGGTGCTACAACCCAAAGCTATTCTTTGGCATGAAGACAATATACGGTATTTTATTAAGTTAAAAAATTATCATTTTTAAGATGCTAGATGAATGCAATGAATACAGCTTAAGGATAGTATGAACCTTGTCAATGCTTACAATTCTACATTAGAGTAAACAAATGTACATATTTCTTTTAAATGACCAATGTTTTTGTCTTATAAGACTAATTATCTTTTTACTGTGCACAAGTTTAAGTAATATGCATGCTTAGAATCATGTTTGTGATGACGACATCTCTCAAACACCAAGTAGAATTTGTCACTCTACTTGGGAGAATGAAATGGACTAAAGAGCAGACATGCTTGCGGCAGCTACGTCTCCCAAGCACCAAAGGGATTAGTCATCCATCTTGTAATGATGTTGTAGGGTAAAAAGAGATCCTCTACCCGCTAAGAAACATTGACTAATGACCTTATCTCTTGTACCTCATAGTCGAGGATGGCTATGATTTCAAGAGAGAGGTAATGTCATAAAATCTAATATCTAGTCAACCCAAATAATTTTCTCATATTAAACTGATCATTTAATGTGGGAGAATAAATGGGAACAAGGGTTAGAATATAGACATGTGCTTACATGTCTATCTCAACATGGGGCCAATGGTAAATGGGTCCAAATGAGAGATGATCTGTCAAAGTGCAAGGCTAGCTAATGGAGCTTAAAAACCTTAGGGTTAGCTTCATTAAAGACCTCCAATGGTTAGTGTTAAAAGTCCTTTGACCTTAGGCAATGACCTTAGGCAAGCTAGGGCTGTGCTTGAGGTGGGAACCCGGCCCAAGCTTGAAATGCTTGTCGTGCTTGCTGACTAAGGTGCTTGAGGTGCTTAACACTAGGTTGGTAACCTAACAGGACATAAAAGTGTCCTTTCAGGGTTTTGAAAAAAACCTCCAAAACCATAGTAGATCCACTCATTTTGTAAAATCCTTTCATGAGGTTATAGTTCAAGGCCTACTACACATGTAAAAAATAAGAAACTTGTAAAATTTCTTATCTTTTGGTCACACCAAGCCTCCAAAGTTGATGGACCAGTACATTTTCATCAAAACAGTCATTTCTTGCATTTTGTTGCATAAAAATAAGATTAGGGATTTTTGTAGGACTTGAGATAAATTCCCTAGTTAACTTCAATGGGTTGGTGATCAGAACATATGATTTCTTCTCACTCGCTATTTTCTGTTTTGCCAAAAGAAATAGGTACAAAAAAGTTGAATTTTTACCATTCTGCAAACCTATCATCAAAGTTTCTATAGCCACGCTCAATACAAATAATATATGCATGTTTTCTTAGTTCCCAATTGTCCTTTAGGTTCATAAGGAGCCATGGAGCATGTCAAAAGAATAATACATCTTGTACCAAGGGGAATCTTGGGGATAAAGATGAAGTGCTAAATACAACAAACATGAAAAAACTGGGTTCAACATTATGAGTTGTAGAATCCCATAGAAACTATTCAATATCTAGCCAAATTTGATCCTTATGACTAGATATGGTTACTACCTACAAAATGCATGTAGTTGTCACAAGAAACTAACAATATTGAAAAAGCTATACTTGATATACTAGAATGTTTCGTTTTCTTCTATAATTGAAAAAATCAACCATCGTTGTCTACTATGCAAAATAGGGTATTAGGTGCCCCAAAACTCAAGGAATATTAGCTTTATGTTACAATATGAGACATAGAAAATCAAAACTGCATTTGGATATCATGAAAGCCATCAAAAAAATCATAGAAGAGCTAAAATTGGCTAAAAAACAGGATTTGATAATTTTTGTAATTTGGTCATAACTTAGAACTTTAACATTTATTTCTCCCTAGAAGCATCAGGACATGTTGAGGACTACTAAAGATAGTTCTCTAGCATTATAGACCTCACAAACATGAATTCTAGAGTGGTATAGTTGCAAAAAGTTGAAAAAAAGCCAAAAACAGAACCCGTTTTTTCACACAGTTTAGGTTGTGAAATGTTGTGCAAGGACAAGGTTAAAGATGGAATTGATATTCCAAAAAAATGTCGAATTTTTTTCAGCTCATGAAACAACTTTCTAGACAGATAGCACCTCAAAATCCATTTTGAAACTCTTGACATAATTCAAAGAAAATGGTCACTTCACAGGACATAAAAGTGTCCCATTACCAACCTAGTGTTAATGACTAAGGTGCTAAGGTGCTCCATGATAAGGGGCTTGAGGTGTTCCACAAAGTCAACATGATCCCTACTTAAGGGGAGGCGAGCCCTCATTGTAGGGGCTAGTGAGAGAACACACACACCCTCACACAAGGCAAGCTTGGTACAAAGAAAGCAAATAGGACACTTGTTAAGCTCCTCTTCATGTTGCCCTCATGGTGTACCTAAAGCCTATAGGCTGGCCTCCCAAGGGGTCCAATGATAATTTAGTTAATTTAATTAATTGTTTTTTCATTTATCAAGTCCTCTCTCTCAAAGGGAAAAGGGGGACACTTGTCCCAAGGCTACCCTTGTTGCTTGATATGCACTAAGCATGTGATTGGCCAGGCTTGAGGAGGTCCAATCAGGTGCAGGCTAGTGCTAGAAGAGGGGGTCGACCAAAGCAAGGAGGGGGCTAGCTTGGGGGGTACTCTCTCTCTCTCTCTCTCTCTCTCTCACACACACACACACACACACACACACACACACACACACACTTTCATTGTGTGAAGTGCAAAGTGCACGAGCTCCATCTCCTCCCCCGAGCTAGTAGAGAACTTGAGAACCTACACCAACACTCTTGGCTATGGAATGCAAATCCAACCAAGAGCCATGTTCCAATGCTTAAGCTTGCCATCTTCTCCATCTTCATCACTATGCTATCATGTATGTTAGCAAGAAGAGTGATAATAAGTGAGGAACTATTTCTTTCTCCTATGAATGTTTCTTCGTCCTCTTCCTTACCCTCATCCCCCATTAGTTCTCTCCCCCTTTGAAGGTGTTTGAGGCCATGGGACTGAGGCTGGGGATGATTAACGCTTTTTGTAAAGTCGATGCTATGCTTGTGATGCACGAAGCTTTCCATCGTCATTGCATCACCTACGTTACAAGGAACACAAAGATTGTATTGTACCAAGTCTTTCTTGATGGGAGAATTTATAAAAGAAAAGCCTATTGGAGGGAGGACTGGCTCCACATAAATCCAGTCCTCAATTGTTGTCAAGTCCCTCTTTTGCAAAAGTATTGTTCATGCCAAGTTAATTAAGTACTATGGTTATGTTGCTACCGCTGATTAAGTTTACCCTCTATGTTCTCAAAGTAGTTTCACAAAAATGTTCACTCTAATTCTCTTAATTCCGCTATTCTCAAAAGTCATAGGCCATTTCCATTACACACATTGTCCCTGTGCTTCCTCCACGTGAACGGCTCTCACCGGGTTGACCGTTTACGCTATGCATGTGACATTCTGATGTTGTCGGTGAGTCTCTTGGTGCTTTAGCCATAGGGGCATGGCAGGCCTCTGGTGGGCTCTCAACGCCGGGAGCAGCCACCAGGTAAGAGATATAGTGCCATTGTTTCTATGTGTGCGCATGAGTGAGCTTAATCAGAAAGCGTATAGGCGAGCGAGCTCGTTCATATAATGTGCTTGCCCGAGGTGAAGTTGCCTCTGTGACTTTTAAGGGCAATACCTACTACTATCTTATACGAGCCCTGTATGTATGCAGAAAGAGACGAGCTTGGCAGGAAGCAAGGCTGTGGTTTGGCATCAATGCCGGCTTCTGCAAATGAAGGAAGTGAGAACTGCGCTTTTCGTAGGAGATGCCAAGGACGCAGAGGCTGTACTCTCCTCTGCCACTCAAGGGATCACTCACCTCCTCTCGCTGCTCACGGCGCTCCCTACCCACGACTCTGTTCCTTCCTCTCTGCATTCACCTCTAGATGGCGTGCCGTGGCAGCCTCTTCCTCACCTCACTCGCCTCTGGCTTCGATGGAATGACACGCTTGATCAAAATATTCTTGATTCTCTCGATCTCTGCTTGCATTTCATAGATGACGGCCTTCAAAAAGGTCGTGTTCTTGTGCATTGCCTCGCTGGCGTTTCTCGAAGGTGCTCACTGCTGCTTTCTTGTCTCTTTTGGTTTCCATGAATACTGGTGTATTATTGGAGACAACAATTTTATAGTTATGAGCTTGTTATCAAGAACAGGAATCACATGCATATGTGTATTTGTGCGTGTGAAAAGAGAGAGAGAGAGAGAGAGAGAGAGAGAGAGAGAGAGAGAGAGGGGCGAGAAGACTCTCATAGGCCCTCATGCATTGCAATGATGACCCCGTCACTTGGCCCCCACATACATCATGGCACTGCCTTTTGCCTTGTCTCGTTGCCGACACTCTTGTCCTATGTCGTAGAGCCTTGCCTTTCAAAGTGGTAACAAAGAAGGCATGCAGAGAGAGAGAGAGAGAGAGAGAGAGAGAGAGAGAGAGAGAGAGAGAAGAAGAAGAAGATTGTTTTAACGTTGTAGGAAACTATCCCAAGAGACCTTAAAGATCTATCCGACGAGGAGACTTGAACTCAAGACCTGTTATTAGCTCACCTCTTATTCTTGTCGGGCATTGACATGATGACCTTTACCTTGGCATCGCATACACTTAACATGGCAAGGGCTTCAAGAGTCTTGCTTCCTTTGGGTTTGCCCACATGCGTAGACGGCATGTCATCCAGTTTGTGCCCTAC